>NW_024424119.1:7182546-7344605 GCF_017311325.1 Ursus maritimus
AAACACCCGGACTCTAAAGCTTCCGTAGGTTCAAGGCAGATCTGCCTCTGACATCAGGCCAGTCTTTTATCTCCTCTGCCAATGAATCTCCTCTCCCTAGCCTTTAAATGTTGGGAGTTCCTCAAGTAATGTCCATGGTAGAGCCATTCACTGAGACACAGAACTGTGAAAGATGACCAGGCTTGAGCAGAAATATCATGGTTTCGGGGCGCGTGGGTGGCACAGCGCTTAAGCATCTGCCTTCGGCTCAGGGCGTGATCCCGGCGTTGTGGGATCGAGCCCCACGTCAGGCTCCTCTGCTGTGAGCCTGCTTCTTCCTTTCCCACTCCCCCTGCTTGTGTTCCCTCTCTCGCTGGCTGTCTCTATCTCTGCCGAATAAATAAAAATAAAATCTTTAAAAAAAAAAGAAATATCATGGTTTCATTTTGGATAATCTAGGTTGAGTCAGGCAATCAAGGAAGTCAAATAAACACTCAGATACATGTAGAAATCTAGATTGAAGATAAAATTTTAGGAAACTTTGCCCAATCCATGATTAGCTGGAGAGGAAAATCAACTTACTTAAGGAGAGCCAATAACTAAGATTACTCCATGATTCCCACAAATTAGTATAAAACCATTGTGCTACATTCTCATTGTACCCTATACCATTGCTTCATATTATTCATCCTACTTTGTAATTATATATTTAGTTTTATAATTACTTATGCAGTGGCTCTCTGCTCCCTTGGACCACAAACTCCAGGAGAGCAGGGACCAAGTCACAGTCTCATCCTCAGAGCCTAGCAAAATGTTTCATAACTAGTTAGTATTCAAATGGAATGGGACAAATATATGACTGCAAGAATGAACAATTCATCAGTAGAACTTTTTTGTTCTTGCCATAGACTCATCTGACGGCATCCCATTTTGAGAGGATTCTCTTGTTGTTTAGAAATTCCAAAGGATTCCTCTTTGAATAGCAAAGCATTCCCATTTGTCATTTTCCAAATCTGGTCATTCTCAAATGCAAAGGAAGTAAGTCCATGAAATGCTAGTTGCTAGAAAAGCACAGAAGAACAATTCCATAACTAGCTACTACAGGTGTTCTGAGGGTCTTAAGAGGTAAAAGGGGGTTTGTTCCATTGAACTACAGGGGAAAAGCCCATAGTTCAATGAGAGGCAAGTTTAAGGAATTTAATTCTCTGATTTAATGCAAGTATACAAATGAGATTAAAGCAAAGGATTCTACCTTGTTTAAAAAGACACCATTGCTCTGATCTCATTTAGCAAAGCAAATCCTAAGTGCCAACATTATTTTTTAAAAAGATTTTATTTATTTATTTATTTCACAGAGAGCACAAGCAAGGGTAGCGGCAGGCAGAGGGAGAAGCGGGCTCCCAGCAGGGAGCCCAATGCGGGGCTCCATGTGGGGCTCCATGTGGGCCTCAATCCCAGGACCCTGGGATCATGACCTGAGCCCCTAAGCCAAAGGCAGACACTTAACTGACTGAGCAACCCAGGCACCGACTACATGTCCACTTTAAACAGTAGTGTATCAGAGGACAAAAAGGCATCTTGTTTAGGTTAGTTCCTTCACAAAATTATCTAGCACTTGGGGATGATTTCATCTGGGAGCTTCCCCTGTTGAAGTTAACCCTGACAGTTTATTGCTCTATTCTCTCCTGCTTATTCGAAGCCAGAGTCCCAAGCTTTTCTAGAAAACTTTTCTAGACAGTATGGTGCATTCCTCTGGTTTAAAAAAAAATTCAAGAGGTTTAAGTAAAATCTTACAGAGAAAGCTAAAATAGAAAGATAAAACAGAGCTGATCTTCTCTATGGAGTGGGCTGAAACTCACCCCAAGACCACAGATTAATAATTCTTTCTATTTCGTGTTGGTCGCGGCCTCTGGGAGCTGAAGATGAAGGAATGAGGAACGTTGTGTGCATTCCAGGTATATCCTCAGTGAGGCATTCTCTACGGCAATTTGTTTTTCTCAGTTCTGAGTCGGTTCAGACCATGTTTGTAAGGAAAAAGATTTGGGGGACTTCCAGGATTGGTTTAAACTATTTTGTTTTATAATTCAACAAGTACAAACATAAATACATAATATTATTTTCCATTTGTTGTTCCTCTGTAACTCTAAAACTGGTGAAAGGCCCAACTTGTCTGCTCAAAATCTTTAATGTCTGCTAGAAAGATAGATCATGAAAATTCAATTTTGGATCCATGGGGATACAGAGGAAGAACCTTTTAGTTGCCTTTCAAGCACACAGTCTCTGTTCTGCCTTCCGAACAGTGGATAGCCTAGGTATGGAAGAGGGACAGTCCCTTACTGGTAGGTGCACCCAAAGAGCTCCAGGGTCAAAGCTTCATTTGAACTGAATCCTTTCCCAAGGACTAAGTGACTCTGGGGGATTTCTAACTGTGGGACGATGGACAATTTCCAGCCCTAAATAGCTCTGACTCTTATTAATGTTTCATTTAAGTGCAAAGTAGGTAACATGTTTGTATCTTCCTCTGCCTAAGGGTTATCGGCTATATAACAGAGACCCATTTCTAATTTATCACAGTTTGCAGAACGATTTTTACCTTCTGTATACTGGCTGACGGATTTTATAGTTTCAATTGGCCTCTAGTTTCTCAAATAACAGAGAATACTTTTTTTTTCCAGTCTGTTTAATGTTAGAAAAAATAGACCATTTTAAACAATCTTTAACTTTTTTCACCATTGAAAACAGACAAGATTGAAAGGAGAGAATATGAAGAAGAAAGAAAAGAATGTTAGGATAATGAATATATATATATGTCTAGGAGAAAGCCATTAGGAGGAGGGAATGGCTAAGAAAGAATCCCAGGCATGAGAAAAATGCAAAATTATATCTATTTTGAGAACATGTAGAATAATCTGGCTCTCTTCATGTAACAACTGTTTATAGAAGAATAGAGGCAGTGAAACCTAGTGTCCGATTGGGTCTCATCTCTCTAAGGAAAAAAGAAAGGGCACTGGGAGGTCATGACCATCTGACCTTGAGTTAATTTGCTTTTATACCCACAGAATTCCGGCGCAGTGAGGAAATCCTGGGCAAAAACACTGGGACTAGGTTATTTTTTGGGTGGAATACATCCAAACACTGTTCCAAAATCTCTGACTCAAGTTCATGTAAACTAGAATGACATTTTGGAATATGACTGTAAGTCAGTTGTCTAAAGGTCAAGAAAAATAAGCAATTAACAAGCAATTAACAATAATGAGAAAATTTGTTCAAGTTTTAGGTAACACCCATCTATGTTCTATAAGAATAGAGAAAAGAAACTGAGTTTTTGAGATGACCATTGTGTTACTGGATCACATTTTACCTGAAGCCCACCCCATCTCTTGAATTTCCATTTAGATGAGACAATAAATCACCTTTAGTTCTTAAAGTAATTTGAATTGGGTTTTCTGTTATTTGCAACTAAAATCATTTAAGCTGATGAAATATACATATTCAGCCATTTGCAGTGAGCTAGACAGGTACTTTCAAGTGTCAAGGAACACAATGAAATTACCTCGGTTGGAGGGAGTTTGTTAAAGAAGAGCTAGGATTACTAGGAAGACAAGAGTTTCCATAGGTGAAACAAATGGAAAAATGTGACATCTTTCTGGTTATACCACAAGCACACAGAGAGAAGGGGAAGGTCAGTTCAGAGGCTGCAGATCTCAAGACCAGGTTTTCTTAGAGATTTTGCACTTCTACCATAATTATGATTTAGCACAAACTGTTCCTATTCACCTTGTTTTCCTTCTGCTTCTAACAATAATTGTTTAGAATGGTTCCTTGAAAATCTGGTGACCCTTCATATTCTGGTTTATTTAGCAATGAGGCAGTGAACAGCTCTGTGTTCTATACACAGAGGAAGGCTTGTTGATTTATGGGCTTCACTTTTAAGGGAGCAGCATTATATTCAGGAGCCCCCAAATTCCAGAAAAAGAAGTCTTTGCTCAGAACCATTGGATGTATTTAAAGAGGGTATTTTTGGGGTGTTTGAGAAATCGACTCCTAGCTGCCAGGAGTTCTGTCTGGAAGCTGCCTGTATGCATGTGTGTGTATGTATTTGTGTGTGTGTGTGCGTGTGCGTGTGTGTGTGTGTGTGTGTGTGTGCCTGTCTATATGTGTATATATGGTAGTGGTGATGATGGTGATATCAACTTTTTTAATCCCCATGTTTTGTACCTGAAATTGTATTTCAACTCTTCCTTACACCTCATATTTCAATGTTCCCAGCTTCTCTTCAGTTATAGTAAATGGTTTAGTCCTGTCCATAGCTGTAGTATTTTAGGCCCTTAGGCAATGCTTCTCAGACTGTGAAGAGTTAGGTTTTTTTGTTTTTTGCTTCTAATTTCCAAAGTATTATTGACTAATGTACTTAAAATTAATTACTACTGTTTATATGCCTGAATGTTGGGTCAGTGTTCTATTGTTATAAAGATTTTTAAAGAAACGTTTAATTTCTTTGTGGACCGTGCTGTCCACAGAGCAATTCTCTGGGGCCTTGTTACTCCAAGTATGGTCAATAAACCAAAAATCTGCATTACTTTGGAGCTGGTTAGAAATGCAGAATCTCATCGCCCCAGGCATCACCCCAGACTACTAAATCAGAATCTTCGTTTTAACTTGATGTCGAAGTGATTTATATACACATTAAAGATCTTAGGGAATTTCTACTCTTTCATCTGTTTTTTGTCTTCCAGGAATGTTCTGCTGTATCTTTACCTAGAAAGCTTTTTTTTTTCTCTCTCTTTTTTTAGCACTTCAGACTGCTGGCATCTTTTCCTCATTCATGTCACTGATCAAATGTCCACCTCTGTTGGAGAAGGCTTTTCTGGCTCTCCAATAAAATTAATAGCCTCTTCCACATCACATTACCTTGTATTATTTTCTTTGTAGTATTTATTGCTATCTAAAATTATTGTTGACCCCTTCCTGCCCCTCCCTGCCTCAGCCAGGCTAGAATGTAAGCTCAGTGAGAGCAGAGATCTTATCTGTCTCATTCACTGTCCTTTATCCAGGGCTAGCTCAGTGCCTGCTTGGGGGTACGATTCAAACGATTCAAATGCTGTCTACACTCTGCTTTCATTCACTTCATGACTCTGCTTACTCCTGGCTCCTATGACCTCACCGCTTGCGTTTATTGCTTTCTCTGTGTGTCCCTCTGAATCTGTAGCAGAGAGCCCAATCCAAACTGGCTTATAAAATTAAAAGGATGCTGGCTCATACAACTAGAAAGGTCCAGAGCAAATGCAGTGGTCAGGCGTAGTTCCCTTACGCTCTGGCCCTCTTTGTCTCCAATTCTTTCAGCGCAGCGCATCTCCACGCATCGGCTTCCTGTTCAGGCTGGCAGCGGGATGACCACCACAGTCCCAGCGCTCGCATTCCTGTGGCGTGCTCCCCAGAGACCGAGCACTGCAGCTGCTCTCTTTCATAGTAAGAAAACTTCTGTCCCCCAAACTTCTGGCAACATTCCTCCAAAATCCTTAGACTGAATTGGATCACATGCCCCTTCTAAATATGTATACACGTCTAGAGTGGTGTAATTACAAATAATAAAATGGATAGATCTTAAGAGTCCCTTTCATTAAGTTTTGACACTTAAATACGACCACATAGACACTAACCAAACCAAGGCGTAGAACATTTCCATCGCCCTGGAAAGCTGCTTTGTGTTCTTTCCAGTCAGTCAGATGAATAACAGTGCCCTGCGGAGCCATCGTGGAGTTGGAAACCAAAAGAACGATCAGGAATACTGAACCTGTCTTTCTGTAAAATATTGATGTTTTATTCATCATGTACATTCACTTTAAAAAATATTGCATTAAAATATGATTTATGCCGATTACTGGTTGTTGTTGTTTAATGTCCTCCGTCTTAAAAAGCAAGTGTCACACTCACTTTACTTGCATCTCCCTAGTTACTGTCCTGCAGTCAAAGAGCCTCTGTTTCTGTCTGTCTCTGTCTCTTTCTTATTATGATCTCTGCATGTGATCTCTCCACATGATGGTTTCACTATAGCTGAACTTTTTACATGGTAGCTGAAGGCTCCCAGAGTAAGTGGCCAAGAGAAGTCAGCAGGCCATCTGTATTTCTTACCTGATTTAGCCTTGGAAGTCACCCAGGGCAACTTCTGCCTGTATTTCACTCACTGTAGCAGTCACAAAGAGAGGGGACATAGACTCTGTCTCATGATAGACAGAGTGTCAAAGAATTTGCAGAAGGGGAGCTTGGGTGGCTCCCAGTTGGTTGAGCGACTAGCTCTTGATTTTGGCTCAGGTCATGATCTCAGGGTCACGGGATCCAGACCCACGTTGGGCTCTGCACTCAGTGGGGAGTCTGCTTGAGGATTCTCTCTCTACTCTCCCTTTGCCCCTCCCCAGCTTGTGCTCTCTCTTAAATAAATAAATCTTAAAAACAAGACCTGCGGATGTATTTTCAAGCCACCATGGATCCCACTGCTTTCATAGCCATTTTTGGGTAATAGTGAAGAGTCCTTATTTTTGAGTATTAAAAATTCCTATCCCAAAGAAATTTTTAAAAATTCATCTTCCTTTCAATTTCAAGTGCCTCCTCTTTGCCCCCAAGTTTAATTGGATATTGTTGGTTTCATTCACTTCCTCCTCTCCATTCACTCACTCACTGCTATTTTTGGCCCGTCCAAGTTGAGAGTAAGAAGCTGAAAAGGAACAAAAATATCTTTTTACTTGGTGAATGTTGAAAAGTCTTCAAGGGCAGATAATCAAAGGCCAACTCCCTCTTTTGGGGGGTGATTTAGTGAGTTATTTGAAGACCCCCTCCCCTCTAGCCCCTTAGACCTCGGTCCATTATGCGAATGATGTACATTCTTGTGACCTTGTAACACTCTCCTTCAACTCCTGCTTTCCTGCTACACCCTCACACAGACTCTTCCTGCTAGGGCCCACTTATCCAGACAGGCAGTTCTTTGGGGAATTTTTTTTCAAAATGGCACCAGTCTAGACTCACTGCATCTGAGTTGTCTGTATGGACTTCAGACAAATTCTGCAGCTCAGCTGCCTCCAAATCTGCAGGTTGGTCTTGGCCCTGCCATCAACGCAATTTGAGACAGGCTTTCATATCCAGACTTTTCTAGGGAAGAGTCAAATGGTGTGCTCTATGCTCCCCAAACTCCAGATGATCCAGAACATGTTTCTCTTAACACGTTCTTACCATGATCTATTTTAATAGCTGCGCCAAGCAAGACCTAAGTTTCATAGCTCAGCAAGCATCCAGGCTGGTTGATGAAATGCCTCCTCTTTACCAGTCAGTGATTCTCTTGAAGCTCCCCTCACTTTTGTGGGGAGATGTTGAAGAAGCAAGATTCTGACACTATGAGGAGTGGTTCAAAAACATAGTACTCTCTTCTAAGTGTGCAGTTTTCTCCAAAGGAAGCCTCACTCTGACGATGACGTTTGAAATCCTACTCTCTTTAATGTAGCCTGAAAGGGTGCCAGACTCCATGCTGTGTTTCTTAGTAAACTGGTGGGCATGTCTAGTTTCTCTATTTAGAATATGTGGAGCAAATATCCCTTGGGTCCTGAGATTTAGGACTTCATCAAAGCTTCAAGACAACAAAATTGCCCCAATTGACATCACTAACACTTCTGTTAATTTTTTAACATTTTTTTTAAGTCCGCTCTGCATCCAATCGTGGGGCTTGAACTCAGCACTCTGAGATCAAGAGTCACATGCTATACCAACTGAGGACTGAGCCAGCCAGGCACTGGAACACTTTGGTATTGTATATTAAAGTCACATATAATAGTGCCTATTCCTGGATCATGTCCCATCTGTCTCATTTCTTGCATTAATATCACATTGTTTTAATTATTATTGCTTTGTAATAGGTTTTAATAACTGGTGGCCTCTCACTACTATTTTTTTCTCAAAATTCTCATAGCTTTTCTTAGCTAATAGAAAAATTACTTAATTATATACTCCAATTTATGTTAATTAAGAATATTAGAAAATCCAAAGTCAATCCAAATGGAATTTGTGGTTTATTTTTTTCTTTTAACAGAATCTAAAGTTGTTTGCTTTTTTTTTTTTTTACAGGTATCAACATTTGCAGATTTTATGGAATCTATATTTTAGAGGCAAAAACATAAGAGCAAGAACAGCGGTGGCTTTGAGATGTGTTTCTTTCCATGACATTCCCTTTAAAAATGCAGTCCATCAGCCAGAGTCCACCTATCAACCTACTTTATGATAAGGTGTTTAGTGAGTAATCAAGTATACAAAAGTGTAGGATTCAAATTATACATAGATTAAATAATTCACCTTTGAAAGGCCTTATCTCTTTGCAAGAGAATTACATACTTAATGAACATAGAGATTATAGTTTCTTTAAAAAAATGCATGAAATTAACAAACATGGTGCATTTATAGTAATCTTAGTTCAGTAACCTGATAGCAAAATTGAAAAGGGTAAGGTGAGGGGCGCCTGGGTGGCTCAGTTGGTTATGTGTCTCTACCTTAAGTTCAGGTCATGATCCCAGAGTCCCAGGATCAAGCCTGGCTTTGGGTGCCCGGATCAGCGGGGAGTCTGCTTCTTCCTCTGCCCCTCCCCCCACTTGTACTCTCTCTCTCAAATAAATAAATAAAATCGTTCAAAAGAAAAAGAGAAGGGGAAGGTGAAAATTTTGATAAGAGCACACTAACACATCAGTAATACAATTTCAGGGAAATATTTGAGCTTCTACTTTGGAGGGCTCTACCTCATAATAATAGTGTCTGAATTTTGGCTCTTTATCTTTGAGATACATGCCATGGTCTTTATGAACAGTTCAATTCTTGAGAAGCTTGCTCTAGTTTACTCAAAAAGTATGGGTTTGTTTATATTTGACAGCAATTCAATTTTGAGCCTTTTCTCTTTTATCTTATGTTGCAATTGTATTCCATGTAACATAAATGATGATATGTGAAAACTGAGCTTACGTGAATAATATTTAGTATAATATTTTGTATATTTAGCATAAGATAAATTTATCTGAACTTAGAGTTCTGAGGCAAGGAGGGGAAGCAATGAGAGTTGACTACAAACATGGGGGTGATATGTACATCAAAACTGCTCAGGGACCCCATTGACATATCTCCTAATACCTACACATGCCATTTACAAGGACCCTACTGTCAACACTTTCCTACACCACCACTGCTGCAACCGTCACCACATCAGCACCAGCCTCACAATCACCTCCACCACCCCACACCACCAAGATCAACCCCAGCATCGCCCCCACAGCCACAAGCATCCTGCGTGACTTCCTGGTTTGCATAGTGACTGTGTGTCCTTACAATAGCTGCATAGCATTCTGTGCACACACACACAGTGTGAACTGGGCATATGCACTTCAAAAATCAAATCCTGGAACATTTCCTTTCCCCTCCGTGAAAACAGAGAAACTAGTGAAATTGGCTATAGTTTCTTTTTGCTGAGCTTCTTCAACCTGATTTATTTTTTTACTTTCTTTCCTAGATATCTTCTTGCTTTTTGACTCATTTTGATGTAGTTTCTCTTCCAGGTCCAACATTTCTGCAGAGTGATATGTGATCATAGAAAACCCCCCAACTCTGACCCGCCCATGAAAATTACACTTTTGGAATTATTCTACCGCCATTTTTATCCAACTGACTTCTGCACTAGGTGGCCTGACTTGACCTAGCTCAGATCCAAAAAAATTTTGCAGAGAATGTCTTCTTCCTGAAGTTTTCTCTTCTCTTGGATTTCATGTAATTCTTCTCTCCTGATCATTTCAATCTTTTTTCTATTAAAAAAGGTTGAAAAATCTTAATTATTCTCTACCAGTATTGCTTTTCTTTCTAGACATAGGTGTTTCCAAAACTTTTAGACAAAAACAAGGCAATTCCATATCAAAATGATTGTACTTTGAAATTTTGACTTTTTGGTTGTAGCTCCTTATCAAAGTAAAATGTAAATTTATACATTTTATCATCACATGGATTTCCTGGGAAGTGTAAAGTTATTGGGGAATGCCCTAGGGATCAACACTTAGGTGAGGGGATCATGAAAGTAGTAGGACTAGGAAAAGGGAGATGTCAAACATTACAGCATCGCAACAAAGCCCTCAGCAGATCCTACAGGTGTTCTGAAACTAAGACGGCCTTTTAGAGTTGTCCCACCTTGAAAAAAGTGGTCTGGCCTTTTTTAAGTCTATGAAATTTGCCTAATTTATTAAACATTATTCCCAAAGATTGTTTCAACAACACCATCTTTGTTTATATCTTTGTGGACTTTGCTTAAACAATTTGCTTTTCCAGATATTTTTCTAATTCTTTAGCTGTTTTTCATGTAAAATATAATGATGTTGAGGGACTTTTGCTCACCTCTCCTTCTCTCCACATACAACAGTACAGGACAAAAACTCCAGTGCTGATTACGGTAAGATTAGGGTTCAGTCAGCACATCAAAGTATTCTCAAGTGAAAGAAGACAAAGGCATGACTGACTCAAGCCTGGGAAAGCAAGTACAAAGGTCAAGTCTAAAGGCAGAAACAGGGTAACTAACAAACAGGAAAGGTAGTTGGGTTTCAGGATCAGGACAGAAACTGGAGCAGGGAAGAAACTGGAGCAGTGCAAGAGTAGGTCAAAAACAAAGCAATTGCTGCAAATAGAACCCAATGACCACAGTTTGCCTTTGTTGATCATTTAGTCCTGAATATGTAGTGAATGAAGTTGTTAGTATGGCCTAAAAGGACACAAAGAGAGAAGACATCTTAATATTTGAGTTTATTTCAAGAGAAATGAATCATGAAGAAATAGAAAATCTGGACAGACTGATTACTAGAAGCAAGATCACACTGGCAATCAAAAACCTCCCAAAAAACAAAAGTCCAGGACCAGATGGCTTCACTGGTGAATTCTACCAAACATTTAAAGAATTAATACCAATCCTTCTCAAACTCTTCCAAAAAATAAAAGAGGGACCATTTCCACAAATTTTAGGAGGCCATAATTATGCTGATACCAAAACCAGACAAGGACACCACAAGAAAAGAAAATTACGGGCCAATATCCCTGATAAGCACAGATGCAAAAATCCTCACAAAATCAAAACAAAATTTATTAAGCTAAATTCAACAGTACATTAAAAGGATCAAATACCTTGACCAAGTGGGATTTATTCCAAGGATGCAAGGATGGTTCAACATGTGCAAATCAGTCAATGTGACATACCACATTAACAAAATAAAAGACAAAAATCATACAGTCACCTCGATAGATACAGAAAAGGCATTTGACAAAATTCAACATCCGTTTATGATCAAAACTCTCAAGAAACTGGGTATCGAGGGAATGTACCTCAACATAATAAAAGCCATAAAAAGCCTGGAGCTAACAACATAATCAATGGTGAAAAGCTGTACTGAAACTAAGACAAGGATGCCCACTTCCACTGTTTTTATTCAACACAGTCAAGCCAGATCAATTAGGCAAGAAAAAGAAATTAAAGCCATCCAAATCAAAAAGGAAGAAGTAAAACTGTCACTATTCACAGGTGACATGATATTATATATAGAAAACCCTAAAGACTCCAGCAAAAAAATCAAAACAAAACTGTAAGAACTAATAAGTGAATTCAGGAAAGTTGCAGGATACAAAATCCATGTATAAAAATCAGTTGTACTTTTATACATTAATAAAGTATCAGAAAGAGAAATTAAGAAAACAATCCTATTTACAATTGCATAAAAAGAATAAAATACTTAGGAATAAGTTTAACCAAGGAGATGAAAGACTAAAAACTGTAAGACTTTGATGAAATAGGAGAAGCCAGAAATAAAGGGAAAGATATTCCATGCTCATGAATTAGAAGGATTAATGTTGTTTAAACATCCATGCTACCCAAAGCAATCTATATATGCAGTGCAATTTCTATCAAATTCCAATGACATTTTTCACAGAAATAAGAACACACAATCTTAAAATTTGTATGGAACCACAAAAGATGCATTTCTTACTTTTCTTGGAAAACAAAATTTTTCAGGCTCCCTGGTCACCTGGCTTCCAGCTCAACTCCACAAAAGGACAGAAAAAAAGGGAGAAATCTGTTTTTGACCTCTTTCGCTTTGCTTTGGGCAGTCCCTAGCAATCCCTGGTTCCTTGGAAATTTCTACTCCCTCTGGATTGATCCATGAGCTTCCATTCACCCTGTCCTTGTGTTCTGGTAATCTAAATTATCCCTTTGTTCCTTAATCCCTTACTGAGGGCAGTATGGGCTTCCTGCTGTAGCTAATAAATGGGAGGTTTCACCATCCCCTCTTTGGTTTATCTGTCTTTCCAACACATTTGTAGGTCATTTCTCTTGCTAAATTCCTTTTATTAAACTAGCTGGCATAGGTGATGTTTTTCTGCCTGAACCTTAATATACCCACTAATTTTTTGTGTCCCCTTACACAAAATGAAGATTGCACTGACTTCTAAGCTCCTTTCAAACTCTTTTATTCGGGATTATGTCCCGCTACACTTTCCCTGTGATCTTGCACACCTATTCCTTCCTTCCTTCCTTCCTTCCTTCCTTCCTTCCTTCCTTCCTTCCTTCCTTCTTCCTTCCTTCCGCTAATATTTATTGTGCTACTACCAAGTCCTAGGCACTGTTCTAAGTGCTGAGGATACATGCAACAGTGAAAAAATTAAAGTCTTGCTATCATAGAGCTTGTATCCTACTGTGGGATAGGAGAAGCAACTGTCCCTTTTTGATGAGGACTGAGAGATTTCTCTAGATATAGGAATTTTAGCACTAAAACTGGAAAAATCCCAGGGATTTTTTAGACATGATCACCCTTGTGTGGGGAGATAGATAAAGAAACGTATATGTATTTTTAACAATCTCAGGTGGAAATAAATGCAATGAAGAAAAATAAAGCAGTATAGGAAGAAATGAATGGCAGGGGTGCACGAGTTCTCTGTTTTGATAGTGTGATCTGGAAGACATTTGGGATGAAATAACATCAAGCAGAGACCTGAATAACTTAAGGAAACAAATATTGCAGATATCCGGGTTGAGATACCAGCCAAAGGAAAGGCCCTAAAACTAAAATGTGTTTGACAAATGCATCAGTCATGGTTTCACTAAGAAACAGATGGCATAAATAAATAAACAATAGTCAGTATGTATATTTTGAAGGTTGGAGAAACTAAGCCAATTAGTGAGTCTGGGTACATGAAAAGATGCCATTCCGGTTTCTCCTTGATGCTCAGCTCTGCTCTGCTCACTTCAAAGACATCATCACAACAATTCCTTCCCACGAAATAAATGAAAAATAAATGCGCAAAAAACTTCTTATCCCAAATCAAAGACCTCATGAATCAAAGGATTTTTTAGGAAGGAGTATCTTCTACATATTTACCCTAAGTATCCAAGTTCCAGTTGCAACCTAGCCAGAACACTAGATTATAATAAAATGCCTTATTTTAATACCTTAGAATATATTGGGTTACTGAAAGTGCCATTAAAATAAAATTTATATATATAAAATAAAAATCTCACAAAACACAGTAACATTATGTGACAGAGACTACTCATCTTATGTACAATTTTATTCTTCCCTTCTTCCTTAGTGAAGGAATCTTTAATTTTTTTTCAGGGTGGTAATGTATGTTGGGAGAGGCATGGCCCCTGAGCATGTCTGCATTTTCTTGTTGGTTATGCCAAGGATGCATGATCCTAACTGCTGTTGACCCAGACCATTTTTCAAGGTTGTTTTTATAGCAAGCAGCACCAAGAGCAGGCTTGCTTACTACTTGCTACAAAATGTTGTGTTTCTCGAAACTCGGTGCTCTTCTTCAGTAATGCAAACCATTGCATGTGCAGGCTGTCATCCAAGCCCATGGCATCATTCCCATGGGACCTAGGGGCCAAGGTAATCTATACAAATATGCTGGGTAATGATTAATAAAGACCCAAGAGTCTTTTGTTTCTGTCAACATCCATGAAATAGTAACAGGAAAATTTCATAGCTTGTATGTTAGGTAAAATCAAATTCCAGATTTGACTTGTGGAAAAGTATTTTGCAGGTAGATATGACCAGGTATTTGAATTCTGGCAAAGGATCTGTAAGTAGAAATTACTGGGAAAAATTTGTGCAAAATTTCCTTAGAGGGAGATAGATAGCAAGAGTATACTTTTGTTGTTGTTGTTGCTGTTGTTGATCTCCTCTTCCTTTCTATTGTTGGAATAAAGTAAGATGGATGGATATCTAGCAGCCATCTTGGGCCGTGCAGTGACCTTGAGTATAGAAGCCTACACCAAGGATGGCAGAGCAGAAAGATAGAAGAATCTCAGGTCCCTGTTGACCTTTGTGGAATATTCATACTGATTTTTGCCTACTTGTATAGATGGTTATATTTGGTGAGAGAATAAACTGTTATGTCTTTGTTACAGTACTTGGGGGTCCCCTAGTTTCAAGATTATTAAAGAATTTTTATATATTATGAACATGTAATAAATGAGATACCAGTGGTTTTAAGTGTCTCAAAAGCATAAGTAATTTCTCAGAAGTGCCTCATAGACCTGTCTGAAAAAAAAAACCATCAGTAGAATTGGGAGTCAGAGAGTCTGTTGCGCAAGCCTCTGGGTCCCTCCTCCATCACTTTAACTAGAGAAGACTTATTTTTAATCTGTTTTGTATCATTTTGCTCTTCTGCATAAGTTTTTATTTGAAGAAAGAGTCCACCTCTACAAGAAAGTTTAGAAACTACTATGGTAGAGAAAGTTTATAAAACACCATCCATGTTATTATGTGAACTTGAAATTAGAAATCTTTATCTTAAGTTTACTGTTTGGAATTCATTTGATATTTTATAATTGTATTTGCAAGAATAGAAAATTAGTTTTAGCTGTGATGAAATGTGTTTTGGCAATCCTAGTGCATGGATTTCCATTTGTAAGTAATTTTAAAAGGTTATATTCTTCCCTGAGTACTCATTTTCAAGTACCTATTATTACTATTCTACTGTATGCATTAGTATCTCGGGATGAATATGGCCCTTAATGTAGAACCAGGGATTACAATGTTATCATTTTTGAATTTTTGTAACAACTACTAAGAGGACTCTGCAATTACAACACATTAAAATACTTTTACTATTACACAAAATAATCTTATAACAACTGCTTCAGCTTTTACCATAGGAAACACAGTAAAACTTTGATAAAATACATAGCAACCTAAACAAACACAAAAGATTTTTCAGATGCTAACTAAATGAAACAGAATATAATTTGGTTCTATTTTATTTAAAATAGTCATATACCTATTTACTTTGAATTCAAATCTAATACGAATAATGAGAAATGGGAAGCAATTACACAACATACTAGCTAGTCTTGAATTGAAAGCACCAAGATGTCTTTTGAGTAGTAAATGTTTTGCAAAATTACAATGACTTTTTAAAAGACCGATCTAGTAAAATCCTTCAGGGACAATAACGCTATATCTTATCTAGGGAGTTACCAGAAACGATGCTTTCATCAATCATTTACAACAGCTCCATTTCTTAAAGGAAGATTTATGTACCACAATGATCCAGAATCAGCAACTGATTGAGGCTGAATAGGAGACAAGCAGAGGTCTATTCAAAATGTTTAACAACTGGTATGGCCTGGGCACAGGAAGACGAGAGGAAGAAACTCCACCTCTTTATTGGAGAAGTATGAAAGTCACATGACATGAGGTCATGTGATACGGGGAGATGTTTGTGACAATTTTCAGAAACAATCAACTACAATTTTCTTATCTCTGGTTGGCTTATATTGGGGAGTTAGAAAGGCTTTCACAGGTAGGCTAGGAGGAACAAGCAAATATTTTTTTTTCTTTTGTGGAAATATTAGGTACTCCTATGTTTCCACTTAAGCTATAGTAAGATGCTCCAGAAAGATCTAAGCACTCCCCAGCCATAGTCCCTAGACTCTGTAAAAAATCAGTGGATTACAGTGGAATCCTGTGACTGAGTTCTAGTATCTTAGATTAGGTGTTAGAAATGGAGGTATGTACAAACACTTCTAATGTGACCCCTAGGACTCGTCTGCCATCTCTCAGATGTCAGCTATGCTGTCCCTGAGACAGGGAGTTCTGCCATCCCTCTAAGGAAAACACTCCAGTTACAGAACAAATCGTCATCGGTAAGATTTCTAACTACAAAATTAATTTAATCAATCTTTTCCTTATTTGTAAATGAATATAATTAGTAAATATTATGGAAGAAAAGATTCCATTTATAAAATCAATAGAATAAAAAAAACTAAGAATAAACTTCTTAAAACATAGGACATACATTAAAAAGACTATTCAATGTATGCAAAGAAAGGCTCGAATAAATGGAGAAGTATGCTTTGTTGTTAAAGAAGTAGACTGAGCAGCGTCTGAGTTCTCTTATGGTAATTTAGAATTTAAATGTAATTCTAATAAAGATCTGCATAGAAGTTTTTAGGGGGAAATGATCCAATAATTCAAATGCATATATAGAAGGACAAATACATGGACCTTCTAACTGAAGATGGTTGATAAAAAACATACATATTTCCTTCTGCTACTGAGCCCTGCTTAAATGGGAATAAATGGATGCGACCATATAAAAAGGAGTCATAGATAAACAAGGGTAACAATATTGGGAAAGGAGTCCACAGTAACAAATTTGTAATGTTCGAAAGAGATGGAAAGCTGCAAAACCACTCGATTTGCATTGCGAAGTTGAGAACTGATGGTGCCAGGTACTTCTGGAAATGAGAGTAAAAAAAGTGCAAAAATAGTAGATTGGCTGACAGTACCTTTCAGCAGAAGTAGGCTCCAAGATTCCCTAACCCATTCCTCACACCTGGATTGTTGCCTCTTTTCCATCATGACAAAAGACTGAGGGTTTATTCTTCGTGATGAGTAAAACCAAAGGTCTCTGGCCTGGGGAATATTGGGCACAGTTGAGAGCCAGTGTACTGTACTGAAAAATAGGGATGTTGAATATGAAGGGTGAGAAGGTAATTGATAATGCGCAATAGTCTCCTCTTCAATTCAGCTCACAGAGCAATAGCAACCTGACCTACACTTCTTAAGCATAGCACTAGAAAATTCTTTTTCAATGAATCCAATCAAGCAAAAATGAAATTCCTAAAGATATTGATATTAGATGCTCCCTAAACTTATTTTTTAAATAATAAAAAAATTTTTAAAAAGATCATAGATTAGGTTCTCCAGGAAATAGACTCTGAAATGAACATTAGCTTACAGGAAGTCAACTAGGGAGTGCTCACAGGAACCACACCTATAAAAGGAAGAAAAGGGAAGAAGCAGGATTGGAGGGAGGGAGTTGGGCTATGACTGCATCTCAAGCTGATGCCATTGGTGATCTGAAACCAGGATGGTTGTTCAGAGCTGCCCTGCATTATGGGCTTTAATACCTTCCTGTGGATAAATCATTGGATGCAGGTTGCCCCCAAGAAGGAGGCATGACTTTGATAAGGAAATTTTTTTCAAGTGGGGGCAATTTTCAGAGAGGGCAACTTCCAGATGATGACTGTCAACTGATGGCACTACTAGCAGCTAAGGAAATTAAACCTTCGGTTCTGAATGAGCTGGGAACACCCTCTGGATTGCCTACAGTGACATTGCCCACATTTGTCATATGCACACATTGCCCATTGGCTATTTAATGTCTGTATCAGACAAGAAATGCTAAGTTATGCTGGAGTAACAAGTGATCTCCGAATTGCAGAGGTTTATAACCATGCACACTCTGCTCGAAGTCAACTTTGATTTGAGACATAAGGCCACTGGGAATACCTCTAACTGAAATATTGCTAACTTTTGCAGATTGAGAGGAGCATGTCAAACTGTGCAATGACTCTTAAAGCTCAGAAGTGACAGACATCACGTCTGCTAACGTTTCCTTGGTTAAAGCATATCACATGGTTAAGTCTAATGTCATAAAGTAGAGATATATAATACCCTTTACATCACTTATCTATTACCTCAAAGCTTAGTGACCTAACACAATATATATTGATGTATTATTTTTCATGATTCTAAAGGTTGGCTGGGCTCCTTCAGGTGATTCTTCTCTATGGTGTAAGCCAGATTCACTGAGGGGGCTCACTTCAACCAAAAACTTAGCAGAGGCTAAAACAGCCACTCTATGCCTCTTTCCCATGTTGACAGTTGGTATCAGCTGTTGATTAGAAATCATCTTGGGGGGCGCCTGGGTGGCTTAGTCGTTAAGTGTCTGCCTTCGGCTCGGGGTGTGATCCCGTCGTTCTGGGATCCAGTCCCACATCGGGCTCCTCCGCTGGGAGCCTGCTTCTTCCTCTCCCACTCCCCCTGCTTGTGTTCCCTCTCTCGCTGGCTGTCTCTCTTTGTCAAATAAATAAATAAAATCTTTAAAAAAAAAAGTAAAAGAAGAAATCACCTTGGTTTTCCTCCATGAGGTCTCTTATTATACAGTAGACTAGGCTGGGCTTATTTATATGGTGGTCAGAGCATTCAAGAGAGTCACAGTGGAAATTGCCAGGCCACTTAAGGCTTATGCCTAGAACTGGCATCACTTCTGATGGACTCTATTGGTCAATCCATACTCAAAGGAAGAGAAACAGACAAGAATGGGAGAGATTGTTGATAGCTGTCATTGGAAGCCATTTACACTAAAAGGGAGGGAAAATAGGAGTTATGGTTAATGGTCATACCATCCAGCACTGGGAAGCCTGCTAATATAAACATCTGGAACATCGGGTGTTTAAGATTTATTTATTTTAAAGAGAGAGAGAGAGGTGCCTGGGTGGCTCAGTCGGTTAAGCATCTGCCTTTTGCTCAGGTCATGATCCTGAGGTCCTGGGATCGAGCCCTGCATTGGGCTCCCTGCTCAGGGGTAAACCTGCTTCTCCCTCTCATGGTCCCCCTGCTTGTGTTCCCTCTCTTACTGTCCCTCTGTCAAATAAATAAATAAAATCTTTTAAAAATAAATAAATAAATAGAGAGAGGAAAGAGTATGTGTGTGCATGTATACGTGCGCTCACACCCACCCATGAGTGGGGGTAGGGGCAAAGGGAGAGGGAGAGAATCACCAAGCAGACTCCCTGCTGAGCATGGAGCCCGACCTTGGGCTTGATCTCCCAACCCTTGAGATCATGACCTGAGCTGAAACCAAGAGTCAGGCATTTAACCAACTGAGCCACCCAGGTGCCCCTAAAACATCAGGTGTTTAATGAAAGCCTTGAACAGGAAAGAGAACCCTAAACATAGAGAATAAGATGCAACTTAGAAGAAATATATAAGGAGAAAAATGTAAAAAAAAAAAAAAAAAAGATGAAACCAAAAAACCACTTACAGGTAGAGGAAAAAAAGAAAAGATTTCATTCACAAAAAATAACATGATTTGAAAGAAAAGAAAAATTAAAAAGCTTTGGTATTTAAAAACAATGGTAGAAATGAAAAACTGCATTAGAAATTTTGGATTATTAAGTTAAAATCTGTCAGGAGACAATGCACAAGACGTAAAAATGAAACATAATAGAAAAAAAAGGAGAAAATTAGAAGCTGGGAATTCCAAATTTACAGTAATCAGCAATGCAAAGACAATGAACAAAAGAAACAGATAGAGGAAAATCACCAAATAAATAATTCAAGAAAACTTCCCAGAACCAAAGGTCATGAGTTTTCAGACTGTAAAGTCTTCTGACAGCAAAATGGATCAAAATACATTTAAACTAAGGCACACAATTATGAAATTTCAGACATTTGGGAGAAAATATAAGAGCCTACAAGCTCCTGAAGAGAAAAGGAGCACACTGACACTGAACTTAAGCAGCAATGATAGGGACCAGGAGCCAAAGTGGATTTGTCTTAAAATTCCAGAAGAATAAGATTTCCATTTTAAAATTCTAAACTTGGCTATCACAGCTAAAGGTATCTAACAATCTTTTTTCAAGTGTGCAGCGTCTCAAAATATTATCTTCCATTTACCACAGTAAAGGAATAAATCAAGAAAGAGCAAGGCATACGAGCCAGAAAGCTAGAGATTGGTTAGGAGATGCAAAAGGAGACCCCAGGATAACACCTGTCTTAGAGATAGTTCATAAACAACAACAACAACAACAACAACAACGACATTCATTGAAGACAACGTATTTAAACTGACTGAGAGAAGATTAATACTTACAAGCGAGTTTATGTGTGAATTAAAAATGAGTGTTCACATAGCTTATGCATGAATGGCAGTTGCATAGCTGTAGAAATATAACCCTGATTACTGAACTATATTGGAAAGTGTGAGAGGGAACATGGGTGGGAAAGGACAGAGATTGGTAAATAAACCAAATTCTCATCTTCCAAAGTGGGAAGTCAATAGATAACTCCTACAACCAAAATACTAAGAACTGAAGCTACTCGTGTTATTTAGAAGTAGAAAGTACACCCCTGTAGAAACATGTAAAAAAGTAGACCCATGATATGTAAACTAATAAATCCCTTTCTTCCTGCTTCAGTCAGTTTGAGTTTTTCTTCTTCTTTTTTTTAAATTTTGTTGTGTTTTTGTTTTTGTTTTACACTGACCCAGTCTTGTCCAAATATACACACATATCTTCAGATGCAACACCAGACGTTTAGGAAAAAAGTGTTTTGAAAAACTTCCTAGGTGATTCTGATGCGCAGTCTGGTTTGGGAATCGCTACGCTGAAGAACAGTGACCGTTGTAATGAACTGTGCTCTTTGATAAGGATTCTAAGGAGCTCATCCTTCAAATTCAGATGGAGATAATAGCTGGTGTTCTAGTACAGCTCTTCACTTCTTATCTTCAGCGTAGGAGGCAAGATATTATCTCACATATGCAAGTATGAGATAGTAATGACGGCAGGAGGAAGAAACACATTGCTAACTTAGGAAAAAATCACGAAAAACAAAGGACTTGAAGAAATCGGGAATTTTGTTATCTGATTTATACATAAATTGCCTAATGTGCTTTGAACTTTTCTGCCTCCCTAATGCTCCTTCATATCCCCTGCCCTAACCCTGGAAAATGTCTCAGTGTTTTATTCTTTATAAATAAAGCTGAACTAGGGTAGAAACTCTATCCTTCATTCTACGAAGAATCAGTTTCTTCTGCCAGGAGATGTTTTTCCACTTGAACCAAATCTGTAAATTCACATAATAAAATGGCCAACTGGACACTTTTAACTCTTATTTCACCTGATTAACAAATGTTTCTGCATCCCAATTCATTCTATAAAAAGCAGAATTTTCTTAATCTTTACCATATTAGTGTTGCTGACATGAAAATGGGTGTGAAATGCTTAAGGAATAAAACCACCAAACTTCCACACTCAGGGATGAAATTTCGAGTTATCAATTACTGCATGACAAACTACCCCAGAACTTAATGATTTAAACAGTAACCATTTTCTAATGTTTTACGATTTTACAGGTAGGAATTCGGGGTGGTCTGGGTGATTATTCTGTGTCACATAGCATAAATGGAAGTCACTTGGTGGTATTCGGCCAATGAGAAGACTGGGCTGGAGGATCTCAGGTAGCTTCATTTGCATATCTGTCCCCCTTGGCAGAGCTGACTGCAAGGCTGAGCTCAGCTGGGACAGTTGACCAGAGTGTATGTGTGTGTGTGTGTGTGTGTGTGTGTGTGTGTGTGTATATGGCATCTTCAGAATGATGACCTCAGGGTACTTAAGCTAGTTACCTGACTGGACAGTGCTTCCAGAGAAAATGTTCCAAGAGATCTGGTTGAAGGTGCAAATGGTAGCCACCTTTAATCTACCATGAAAGTATCATGACATTCATATTTTTTTAATGATTTTTTATTATATTTTGTTAGTCACCATACAGTACATCCCCGGTTTCCGATGTAAAGTTTGATGATTCATTAGTTGCGTATAACACCCAGTGCACCATGCAATACGTGCCCTCTTTACTACCCATCACCGGTCTGTCCCATTCCCCCACCCCCCTCCCCTCTGAGGCCCTCAGTTTGTTTCTCATAGTCCATAGTCTCTCATGGTTCATTCCCCCTTCTGATTACACCCCCTTTCTTTATCCCTTTCTTCCCCTACTGATGATCCTAGTTCTTATGTTCCATAAATGAGAAAAAACATATGGTAATTGTCTTTCTCTGCTTGACTTATTTCACTTAGTATTATCTCCTCCAGTGCTGTTCATGTTGCAGCAAATGTTGAGAATTTATTCTTTCTGATAGCTGAGTAATATTCCATTGTATATATGGACTACAACCTCCTAATCCAGTCATCTGTTGAAGGGCATCTCAGCTCCTTCCACGATTTAGCTATTGTGGACAATGCTGCTATGAACATTGGGGTGCATATGGCCCTTCTCTTCACTACGTCTGTATCTTTGGGGTAAACACCCAGTAGTGCAATGGCTGGGTCATAGGGTAGCTCAATTTTTAACTTTTTAAGGGACCTCCACACTGTTTTCCAGAGTGGCTGTACCAACTTGCATTCCTACCAACAATGTAGGAGGGATCCCGTTTCTCCACATCCTCTCCAACAATTGTTGTTTCTTGCCTTGTCTATTTTTGCCATTCTAACTGACGTAAGGTGGTATCTCAGTGTGGTTTTGATTTGAATTTCCCTGATGGCTAATGATTTTGAACATTTTTTCATGTGTCTGTTAGCCATTTGTGACATTCATATTTCTGAGCATTGGGAAATCCCTTATGATACGGAATCAATCTAGAAGTTATTCTTCCAACTAAAAAAAAAAAAAAGAGGAACATGCCACTCAGATCCTTAGAAAAAGAGATAAGCCAGAAGAAAAGCAAGATACATGAACACCCATAACATCAATTAAAAACCAAAACTTCACTGGCAACAGGAATCTAAAACAGTCCTTTAGCAGAGCATATCGGAGGAAGCAAAAACTCTGTATCAATGTAATTGAAAAAATACTTTACATTTAAAGTAAGTAATTGCAGATATAGTGAATACGGACTTTCTGCAAATAGTAGTAAAGTCTTTATATATGAAAAAATTTCTAGTTCAGAAATGAAAGACAAGACCATGGAGAAACCCACAAAAGCAGACCGTAGGCAATATAAAAGGAAGAAAAATATGGATAGGGCAAAAAATCAGTCAGTGTTTTAGTCACAGGTGACTAAGGCATTTGAGTAGTTTCTTAACATAGAGATATTACGAAAAATATCCTACTATGTTGTTTTCATTTTTACTACCTATAAATTCTGTTTGTATTAACCATCTAGTAACTGAGTACATATTTCTCTTCTCCAGGCATTATTTCTAAAGCAATATATATTTCTTGACTGAATAAGTGACTGTATAATGAAAGCACAAACAGAAGATTAATAATAAAGAATAATCAAGATCCCCTATGTTTTAATTAGATTCTCAAAAACTTCATAATCTATGGTACAGAATTCTAAATTAGACTAGAAAAAGCTAAAATCTATTTTTTGCATACTTAATACAGAAGTTTAATCATCCCCACTGTTTTAAGACAATAACTTGGACCCGAAGTTCTCTCTCTCTCTTTTTTTTTTAAAGATTTTATTTATTTATTCGACAGAGATAGAGACAGCCAGCGAGAGAGGGAACACAAGCAGGGGGAGTGGGAGAGGAAGAAGCAGGCTCATAGCGGAGGAGCCCGATGTGGGGCTCGATCCCATAACACCGGGATCACGCCCTGAGCCGAAGGCAGACACTTAACAGCTGTACCACCCAGGTGCCCCTCTTTTTTTTTTTTTTAAAGAGAGAGATAGCGTGCTAGAGAGCACAAGCAGAGGGAGGGCCAGAGGGAGAGAAGAGAGAATCTTAAGCAGGCTCCATGCCCAGAGCAGAGCCAGGATGCAAGCCTCGATTTCATGACCCTGAGATCACGACCCTGAGACCAAGACCTGAGATGAAATTAAGAGTTGGACACTTAATCGATGGAGTCACCCAGGCACCCCTGACCTTAAGTTCTCTTAAGTGATTACAAATTTCTTTAAAATGTCTGCTTATGTTTTGTTTTTAACTTAGAGATAATTATTCCAACTCTGTTGCCGGAATGTATGTAGAAGTATGCAGGAAAAATGTAGATGACCTTTTTCTTTTATCAAATAAAGAATGATAGTTGTGCTGTCAACACTGAACCTTCTGGGGTTAAGAATATCAGGCAAGTTAGGAGACTGATTCTCTTAGACTGGCAAGCATCCCATGAAGGAATTGTATTTGAGGAATAAAATGGGGAAAATGTCACATATTGCAATACAGTTAATGGAAAATAAAGAGCAAGTCATCAAATGTGATATAAAGAATTCAGGGTAAGTAGGTTTTAAAAAATCTTCCCTGAGAAATGATGAATAACTTTACATAATATAAAATTGGGAAATAATGTTTATAGCTTAGCTTCCTGAAACTTATTATAAATTTGCTCTGCACTGTTAATAATATTAGCTGTATAGTCTGGGGAATGATACACACTGCAGCCAGGCCAGGCATAACCATAATGAATGTTTTTTATTTGAATGGGATTGTAGTTATGCAAATGAAACTTTAGCTGTAGTTACTCTTGCCCCCATGCTGAATGGGTTGTAAGCACAGATCTCATGGAAATTTGGAATTACGTTTTCAGTGATGCATATTGCACCTGCACATCAGGAAAGGGGTTGCAGTAAAGGCTGTAGAAATGAAGAGTGGCTTTGGATGCCAGAATGGTTTCAGAGGCTCCACTTTTTTGTCTTGGTAGCATGGCTTCATGTAAAGACTAAAATATTTTTGGTCCAGACAGAATTCCTCAGAATTTCTTTCTTAACTCAGGTGTGCATGCACTTCTGATTATAAAATTAATATTTGCATGTTGAAGGAAATTTGGAGATTGTACAATAGCAAAATAAGACACCTGTCATTTTCACCACTTCACGATAGCCAACGTATTCACGTACCAGATTTTCCTTCCAATGTGTTTTTATGTATCTGTGTGTATATACTCAATATTTGAGAACTTAGTATAGTGGTGGTTGTAAATACATGCATTGCAGCCAAAGGGCTTGGATTAAATTCTGATTTCATCAGATCTTATCTATATGATCTTATACAATGCCTCAGTTTCCTCGTTGGTAATGTAGGGCTAATAATCTATTGCTGAGATCTTTTATGGGCATTTAATGACCTAATTAGAGCACCCAAGGAAGAATTTCTTCCCCTCCCGTCTGCCAAACCTTATTAGAAAGGGCATATAGAATGGAAGAGAACTTGCTGTGGCGGCACACTGGCAGAATTTACAGGAAATCTACCCTCTAGAAGACCAGGGAAAGCTGTTGATGGAGAAGTGTCTCGTAGGAGGCTCTGAGAAAGACTGCCTGTTGGGGAGGGACTGGTGCCAAGAGAAGCTGCGGGCCGCCATGTGTTGTAGGAGCCAGCTGCTGGAGAAACCACTGAGAAAGTAAAAGCCTTTCCTCCCGCAATGTCTCTCCAGCACCCTCTACTGACACAGCTTAACTTTGTGCCCACCCAATGGCAGAGGAAAAATATTTAAAGGGCCTGGTTTCATTTTCACAAAGCAGGCAAAAAGGGTAAATTTGGAGCTGAGAGGCAATAAACCAATTAACTGGCAGACCTTGTAAAACACTACGAGTAAGTGCTCAAGAACTATTCGCTCTAACTTTTTCAGTCATGTATGCACACACCCATGCAAAACTGGGATCGCCTCTGCTGTGTACATGTTTTGTACCTTGAATTTTAACTTAGTGTCCTATTGTGGCTGTTGTCATTAAAATTCCTTGGAATCCCATTTTGATGTCATATAATTATCCAACATGAGGACACACCATAATTTATTTAGCCATTACACTATTATGCATACAGTCATATAATTATCCAACATGAGGACACACCATAATTTATTTAGCCATTACACTATTATGCATACAGTCGATTGTTACTAATACTCAGTCTGGTAAGTAAGGCTGGGTGAATATCTATGTTTTCAATGCATTAAAATAATTTCTTATGGTTAATTCCCCAACATGGAATTCAAAGTATAAACATTCTTAAAATTTTTATATTGTTGCCAAATGGCTTTGCAGAAATATACTTCCAGTTTATACTTTCTCTTGAAATTACACAACCACAATAGATTTAATATTATGTATTTTTCAACCTTGACTCTTTGATACAAGAATGATAGTGTTTTTTGTCTTAACGTACAGTTCAGCTCAGTGAGGTTTGACACTTGGCATCTTATACCACTTGCCTATATTCCTTTTAGATTATTAGAATTATTATTTTGAAGATTTCTTCATTTATAAAGGATAATAGTCCATTGTGTACTAGATTTGGCACAAATGTTTTTCTTTTTCTAATTTTGCATTTGAGGTTTAATTTATGGTTAGAAAAATGAAGCTTTAAATTCGATAATTCACACATATTTTCCTTCATGATTTTTCCATTTCTTTTATGGTAAGAAATTACTTCCACTTTCTTAAGATTATTTACATATTCACATAGTTTCTTCATGATTTTCCTTCATGATTTTTCCATTTCTTTTATGGTAAGAAATTACTTCCACTTTCCTTCATGATTTTCCTTCATGATTTTTCCATTTCTTTTATGGTAAGAAATTACTTCCACTTTCTTAAGATTATTTACATATTCACATAGTTTCTTCATGATTTTCCTTCATGATTTTTCCATTTCTTTTATGGTAAGAAATTACTTCCACTTTCCTTCATGATTTTCCTTCATGATTTTTCCATTTCTTTTATGGTAAGAAATTACTTCCACTTTCTTAAGATTATTTACATATTCACATAGTTTCTTCTGGCCTGTTTATGATTTCATTTGTTAGGTATTTAATTCTAATGCATTTGAAATCAAGTATAGTGATTATATAACATTGAATTTTTTAAAAACTAGATTATCATTATTTGTTTAATAATCATTTTCTGATTGGTTTGTAACATTACTTTATACTTATGTATTCTTCTTCATTACTCTGTTTAGCAAATTCTCTGCTAGTAGCATATGTTTGTTTTTTTTTTTTTTTTCTTCTTTCTCTCTCTCTCCTCTACAATAGAACCTCCTTGAGGGTAAAGAATTTTTTTCTAATTTTTTTCTGTATCTCAAGTCTAAAGAGTTTCCTACACATAAGAATTGCACATATTTAATGAATAAATGAAGGTTCTATTTGCCCTCCATGTTGTCAACTAACATGAAGGATGGCGAAAGAGGGTTCACTGATTCTTCTAAGTATTTTTTAAAGTTTTATTTAATTTCAGTTAGTTAACATACAACGTTATGTTAGCTTCAGGTGTAAAACATATAATTCAACAGCTACATACATCACTGTGTCTTCATGATGACAAGTTCCCTCTTTAATCCCCATCACCTATTTAACCCATCATCCCATCCCACCCCCTCTGGTAGCCATCAGTTTGTTTTCTATAATTAAAAATCTCTTTCTTGATTTGTCTCTCCCTCTCTTTCTCTTATTTTTTCCCTTTGCTTGTTTGTTTTGTCTTTCTCTGACCAACCTAACATTACACTCTCTAGCTCCATCTCTGTCATTGGAAATGGCAAGATTTCATTCTGTTTTATGGCTGACTAATGTCCCATTTTATAGATACACCACATCTTCTTTATCCATTCATCAATCCATGGACACTTGGGCTGCTTCCATACCTTGGCAATTATAAATAATGCTGATATAAACATAGAGGTGCATGTATTCCTTGAATTAGCATTCCTGTATTCTTTGGGTAAGTACCCAGTACTGTGATTGCTGGGACATAAAGTAGTTCTATCTTTAACTTTTTAAGGAACCTCCATACTGTTTTCCAGAGTGGCTGCACCAATGTGCATTCCCACCAACCATGCACAAGTGTTCCTTTTTCTCCACATTATCGCCAACATCTTTTGTCTCTTGTGTTGTTGATTTTCGCCATTCTGACAGGTGTGAGATGATATCTCATTGTAGTTTTGATTTGCATTTCCCTGATGGTGGGTGATGATGAACGTCTTTTCATGGGTCTGTTGGCCAGCTGGATGTCTTCTTCAGAGAAATGACTGTTCATGCCTTCTGACTATTTTTAAATTGGATTATTTGTTTTTTGAGTATTGAGTTTTTTAAGTTCTTGATATATTTTTGGACACTAACCCTTTATTAGATATGTCATTTGCAAGTATTTTCTCCCATTTCCTAAGTTACCTTTTAGTGTTGTTGATTGTTTCCTTTGTTATGCAGAAGCCTTTTATTTTGATATAGTCCCAGTAGTTTATTTTTGCTTTTGTTTCCCTTGCCTCAGGAAACATCTAGAAACAAGTTACTATGGCTGATGTCAAAGAGGTTACTGCCTGTCTTCTCTTCTAGGATTTTTATGGTTTCAGGTCTCACATTTAGGTCTTTAATCCATTTGGAATTTATTTTTGCATGTGGTGTAAGAAAGTGGTCCAGTTTCAATCTTTTGCATGTTGCTGTCCAGTTTTCCTAACACTGTTGAAGAGACTGTCTTTTTTCCATTGGATATTCTTTCCTGCTTGGATGAAAATTAATTGACTACGTAATTGTGGGTTTATTTCTGGATTCTTAAGCTATCCCAAAATATAGAAAAGGAAAGAAAACTTCCAAATTCATTCTATGAGGCCAGCATTATCCTCATACCAAAACAGATAAAGACACCACTAAAAAAGAAAATTACAGGCCAATATCCCTGATGAACATAGATGCAAAAATAAAATACTTAATAAAACACTGGCAAACTGAATTCAATAATACATTTGAAAAATCATTAACCACAGTCAAGTGGGATTTATTCCTGGGTTGCAAGGGTGGCTTCAATAAATGTAAATCAATCAATGTGCTACATCACACCAATAAAAGAAAGGATAAGGAACATATGATCATTTCAATAGGCTCAAAAAAAAAAAAAAGGACTTGACAAAATACAACATCCATTCATGATAAAAACCCTCAACAAAATAGGTTTATAGGGACCTGAACATAAAAAAGTCCATCTACAAAAAATCCACACCTAACATCATCCTTAATGGGGAAAAACTGAGAGCTTTTCACCTAAGGTCAGGAATAAGACAAGGATGTCCACTCTCACCACTTTTATTCAACATAGTCCTAGAAGTCCTAGCCACAGCAATCAGACCACAAAAATAAATAAAATGTCCAAATTGGTAAAGAAGAAGTAAATCTTTCATATTTGCAGATGACATGACATTATATACAGAAAACCAAAAGACTCCACCAAAACCTGGTTAGAACTGATATATGAATTCAGCAAAGTCATGGGATACAAAATCAATGTACAGAAATCTGTTGCATTTCTGTACACCAGTAATGAAGCAGCAGAAGAGAAATTAAGAAAATAATCCCACTTATAATTGCATCCAAAATAATAAGATACTTAAGAATAAACCTAACCAAAGAAATGAAAGATCTGCACTCTGAAAACTATAAAACACTGGTGAAAGAAATTGAAGATGACACAAAGAAATGGAAAGACATCCCATGTTCATAGATTGGAAGAACAAATGTTGTAAAATGTCTGTGCTCCCCATAACAATCTACACATTTAATGCAATCCCTATCAAAATACCAAGACCATTTTTCACAGAACTAGAACAAAGAATCCTAAAATTTGTATGGAACCACAAAAGATCCCAAGTAGCCCAAGCGATCTTGAAAAAGAAAAGCAAAGCTGGAGGCATCACAATTCCAGACTTCAAGTTCTATTTCAAAGCTGTACAAGTCAAAACAGTATGGACTGGTACAAAAATAGACATATAGATTAACGGAAGAGAATAACAGCACATGTTTTTGAAAGTATGCTTTGTGAAAATATGTTTTCATTATTTATGCCAGTGATCACGTATAAGAAACATGGCATTGCTCATTACAAAAATCCCTTAATCAGTTAATTTAAGACTCCTTTATTAATTATTGGAAAAAGAATGGCAGAGAAGTGTACTTCTACATTTCTGAAAGTCTGTTTGGTAAAATAACTCTGCTCTGCCATTTTCCAGGTAATAGAAAAAGAAAGAACAGACCTAATTTAGAAAAATACTGAAATTTTATCACCTGCATTATTTTCCACCTTCTAACATAATTTTTTTTCTTCACTTTAGGATCTTCTTTAATTTCTGATTCTTTAAAAATGTTTGTATTGGACACTCACACGATGCCTTAACCCTGAATAAGTTTTAATTTTAGCAATTTAATTTAATCTTTAAAAATTAAATTTTTCTAAATCACGCACATGTGCACACACACACATTGTTCTGATTATGTAGTAATCCTTGAACACAGAAAATCTGTGGAATACAGGGACATATAAAAAAGGAAATCTAACATCATTCAAAACTAACCACTAACCATATGTTAATATTTTAGTAAATCTCCTCCCACCTCCAGGGTTTTCCTGTGCAAGCTTAGAAAAGAGACAATTTTCGGAAGCAAATCATATAGTTTGTTTTGTTTTTGCTTAAAAAGTTTTATATATCTATTTGACAGAGAAAGAGAGAGATTACAAGCAGGGGGAGCACCAAGCAGAGGCAGAGGGAGAAGCAGGCTCCCTGCTGAGTGGGGAGCCCTGGATGCACTCGGGTCCCAGCACTCTGGGATCAAGGCAGACGCTCAGCCAAATGAGCCACCCAGGAGCCCCTAGAGTTTTGTATACATATACTCCTTATAAATAATTGAATGTCATTATTACATTATTATATAACATAATTATTTTATTAAATAAAAATACATTAATATATTACTGGAATACTCCATATATAAATATATAAACATACTCCATATATATCTTTTAGTTTGTTCTAGTCTTCTAGTACTTTTACTCTATTAAATTTTTTTTCATTTTTACCTCTATTCAATATTTAAAAAAAAATCCCTTTAGAGTCTATGTGCCACTTTAGTACATGCTTTTCCATGATGAAATGATTTTCATGTATTTGAACATTTGTGTTTTTACTTTAAAGAACTGTTATAATGCTATGAATACTTGTCTAGCTGGATCATTGTGCAGTCTAATTAACTTCTAAGAATAAATTACTAAAAATTGAATTACTAGACCAAAGGGTATGAACATATTTATGGTTCCTGTCCACATTACGAGATTGCAACTCATGAAGTTTGAAGCAATTTCCCAACGGCTGTGAGAATGATCTTTTCACCACATACTACCCTGTACTGGATAGTTCAAACCAGACAGAGTGAGGGTGGGGGGAACCCCTGCTAATTTGATTGATAAAAAAGTATATTTTATAGTTGAAATATTATTGGATGTTATTAAATTTTCCCTTTGAGTGGGCAAGTATCCTCTTCAATAATCTTTAGAAAAAAAAATCTTACCTTGTTTTGCCAGTTCTTTTTCAAAGCAGCTCTCAATGAAATTCCAATTTAAAAAATACTGTGAAGAACTTAGTCGGGATCAGGTTAAATCTAAAATTGATTTGGGAGGAAATGACACCTTTACAATATTCCAATTTAGGAGCATTTATCCCTTGGCATTTACTCAAGCAATATTTTATATTCCTCAAGTTAATGTTTTCTTTATCTATTATTCTCTACACATTTTTAAAGTTTATTCCTATATGTTTTATGACTTTGGCGTTTTATGTATTTAGGAATTTTAAGATTTTTGCTGCCACTGGGTTTGGAATCCTTTTCCCCTTTTGATCTTCTAAAAGGTGATTTTGAGATTAGAAGAAGCAGAAAATGTGGTAATTAAAAGCTCAGGTCCTATATCTAGATTTCTCATCTGTATCTGGATTCATGCCTTACTGTGTGATTTGGGCCAAGTAGGTGTGTTGAATCTCTCTCTTTCAGCCCTCCAGGGCCCCTTTCGGTACCCTGGTCTGTGCCCACAGACACAGACCTGTAAGTCTCACTCACTAGTACTTCCTGCCTTTTAGCTTCCAGTTAGATTCAGCAAAGGAGGGCATTGGCAGGAACTCAGAGTGGGAAGTGAGGGGAAGGTAGTTATTTTCCACAACTCTCTCCTTGCTTCACGGTGGCTGGGGTTGTGTTCTGCTCAAAGGTTATAGCCCTGTCAGGTGTCCTGTCCACATAGCTACCCTATCAAGGTTCCATTAATGGGTTCCTCCATTTGCCCCTTCAGCCTTATAAGAAGTCTAATTTCCCTGCCTTCGCTAATTTAGGATGCTACAGAATCCTTTGGTGTTTTTTTTTAACCCTGCTACCCAGCTTGAGTGCATCATCTGTTTCCTGCCAGCACCTTGACTGAGAGCAAGCAGCACACAGGGATAGCACTTACCCTTGCCATTTTTCTCATATTGAGACTGCCCCTTGGCTTTCATCATAATTATGATTTTGGCAGTTGGTGTGAGATAGGTGTTCTACATTATGTTCAGGAAGTATCCTTCATTTTGTGATTTTCTGAGTTTTATCTGGAAGGTTTGCTGAATTTTAGCCTCTGCATTTTGATACATATTGAGATTATTTTTAAGTTGAATTCAGTGATGTATTATTTCATATTCTGAAATTTTCTATCAATACAACATCCTTTCATCCCTGGAATAATCCAAATTAAATCTATTTTGATAATATTTTCTTCATGGTTTTTAAAAATCTTTCTCACCTGGCTACCTTGAGCCATCAAAAACAATAGAACTTAGGTGGGAACTCATATTTTGCTTAAGTATGAATCACCTTAAATAACTGGAGATCTTAGTAGCCCTGTATCACCCAAAGTCCTTTTTGTTTATTATTGTTTTTCCCACAGTTTGGAGTTGAGAAGCAAGTGGCTTATTCACCCTTTGAAATTGCCATGTTTGGTCAGGGGCAAGAGTGGAGTGGGGGCGGAGGAAGAACAAGGAGCAAGGGATAAAGCAGACAATGTAATGTCTACAAATTATGTCTGAGCCAGAGTGAAGAGAGTGTAAAATGATTGGAGTGTCTTTATACCTTTTATATTTCCTGAAAAAAATTACTTTGTTCCTTCAATTGTGTTTCTTATTCTAATTCTATCGATCTTGGATTTTGAATCTGACAATAGCTTGAAATAGAAATCTTACCTAGGTGATTACAATGTATATTAGGTCAAAACCTAAAACTATCAACTTATAGTAATTGGTAATTCCAATATTTTACACCTGTTCTATCATTCTATATCATACTATATCAAGCATGGTCTTTCATTTTGGTTCCCACAAATCAATTCCATTGCAGTATGATTTTGAGCACAATATCCCCTAGGGAAAAGGTTAATTTTATTTATTATTTTTATGAACGACTATGTATTTGGTGCCAAGCACTTGAAATATTAGAATCATAACCAATGTAATTGCTGAGTCATTGACATAAGAAAACACACTATTTAGTTCTAACCTTGAAGAGTGTGGCATTGAAAACAGAAGGCTATAAAGGTTTTTTCTGTACTTTTAAATGAAATTTGATTTGATTTGATCTGATTTAATCTAAGAATAGAATCTGCAAATATTAAACTTTATATTTTTATTTAAAATTTTGTCAGGCAAATTCCTAGTGAAGGCAAAAGTCATGATTTATAATCAAAGGTAGTTCAAGTATCAAAGAAGATTTAACATTTAGTTGAGAAAAGGCAATTTGTTAAATTCCACAGTGAAGAGTTTACTTTTTGAAGTGTTTTCTTATTTATCATCCTCCTCACTTCCCACTCCTCCTGGCACGTGAAAATTCCATTCCCACAGTAAACTTGCTTCAGTCTTGTGGTTTAGAGTTAGAAACCAAGCGTGAGAACACACAGTATCTAGTAAAAGCCAGCATTACTGAATGAACTCATTAAAGCCAAGTGGGAATTGCAACTCCGAAAATTAAAACATCTGAACATCTGTTAAAACTCAATCTGTGTTTCTTTGAGAAAAATAATAAATCTGATCGCCTCTCGGTGTAACATCTCAAAAGAATAAACAAAGGAGCTTGATAAGTGAAATTAATTTGGCAGATGGTTCAATAAGTTAGAATCTGGGACAATTCTTGGAAAGTTTCCCTAATTTCTTTTGAAAAGTAAATATAAATCAAGAAAATTCCCAAGCAACAGTCGAGTAGAACTGGAGAACTGCATCTACCGACAGTAGAAGAAGAGATGCAGAATGACTAACAACAACTCTATTACTTGGAAAGAAAAGAAAGAAAATTCAACTGGCATGTACTTTATCAGCAAATACTTCAAGTTTTCAGCAAAGTTAAAATTTTGTTTTTTTAACTTTACTTAAAGTCGTTTATTTGCTTAAGCTTTATTTTTTACAAAGCGCTCCCCCCCCCACCCCTCAGCTAAGGCCTTGCAAAGTTGCTTTTCATTCTTCTTTATTCTGTCTCTGTCTCTCTTTTTGTTTTTGCGATCAGTTTTTTCTCACAATGGAAAGATGAAATGTGTGTAGGCTTGTCGGGTTTCTGCAGAATACATATCAGATGCATGCAGACAGTATTGCGTGTTCTAGTGTTGCTGTAAGCAGCACATTTAACTCTTACTGTCTAGGAACAGCTAAACTAACTCTCTTATTTATTTATTATTTACCATTGTTTTCTCTATAGCTTCCAAATGAAGGTGTGATTTCCTTGTCCTCTGCTCAAGAAATTCTTAATTTTTTTTATGTGATGGCAAATTTTAAAACAGTGAGAAAAAAATCATGATCAGTTTTGCACGCTGAAGCCACGTTTCCCTAAGCCATGCCAGCATAGATGTCAGGTGGCATCAAGTAAGCCTGCATGGCTGGCGCCCACCATCTGGGGTCCTGAACCATCAGCTCCACATCCACCCCACTCCATCACTGTACTTTCTCTTCAAGCGGAACACTCAAGGAAGAAAGAGATGCTCATAGAATTCTCCATGACCTTGGTTTTTCCTCCATGATATCAGATGCTGCAAATAAGGCTGTTTGGTGTCCAGTTTCAAGCCATCTGGTTTCTGAGCTCCCAGCTATAGATCTATCAAGTATGTCTGGTATTTTTGTCAAAACCATCTGGAAGCATAAATACGAAGACCTGCTTCAAGGTAGGAGAGTTAGCTCCCTGTGAGGACTCTGTGACTCTACTCACTTTATCCCAGATGCTGCTTCCATGCCTGCTGTTCTCCCCTTTGCAAGTTCCAATGTTGCCATCCATCCTGCCATTTCTGAGGCATCAAGTTCTGGGCTGGGGTCGAGATTGAACTCTGGGAAATATCCCTACTCCACCTTCCCCACATCCAAATCTTCTCATGCACAGGTAGAGTCATGATCCCTTTTGGTCCTCCCTTCCCTGTCATTCCAGCTCCTTCCCTCAAGCTCCTTCTAGACAGACTCAATTCCTTGCCATGATTTTCCCAGTCTGTATCTTACCTCCAGAAAGGACAGAGTAGAGCAGTGCTGACTTTAGATACAAAATATTTCCATGTAGCATAAATGCTTTTGTGGTGTTTTTTGGGGGTTGTTTTTTGTTTTGTTTTTAGTTTGTTAATGTTTTTACAAAGTTAATTCATGCACATAGTACAAATTGAAAGTGGTAAGAAGGGTAGAGTTAAAAATGCATTTTCCTCCCATTCTTGATTCCTATTCATGTGGTTCATCACCTCAGCTTATCACCAAACTCAGTTCTTAGTTTCCTATGTATATTTCTAGCAATAGAGAAAAGATTTGAATATCTAAGCATACATATTTATGATTGTTTTCACAAAAATGCTATGTATTCTTTTTTAATCTTTCTTTTTTAAGTTAACAAAATATAATAAAGATAATTCTATGTCACTGTCACAGGCTGGTCTTACATTGCCATTTGTGTTGCCCTTTGCAGGCCCTTTTAATGGGTACAGATAATTTCACCATATGAATGTATCATATCTTAGAAACAATCCTTCACTGATGAGCATTGATGTTGGTTCCAGTCTTTTTCCTACTACAAAGGTGCAATGAGTATCTATGTACATATGTCTATAAAAAAGCAGAAAATTAGAAGGAAAGTCATTGGGTCAAAAGCTATGTAAATTTTAACTTTTGATAGAAACTGTTTAAATTTCCCACTGATACCAATTTGTAGTCCCTAAAAATACTTAGCTTCTGCCAACCTCACCATTGCTGTATATTTCTAAAGGAAATATTTGGATCTTTGTGAATCTAATAAATGAAAATATTATTTCATTGTTACGGATGAAGAGAGCAAAGCGATAAACTGTGATTTTTTTTTTTAAGATTTTATTTATGCATTTGACAGAGAGAGAGACAGCCAGAGAGAGAGGGAACACAAGCAGGGGGAGTGGGAGAGGAAGAAGCAGGCTCCCAGCTGAGCAGGGAGCCTGATGCAGGGATCGATCCCAGAGCCCTGGGATCAGGCCCTGAGCCGAAGGCAGACGCTTAAGGACTGAGCCACCCAGGTGCCCCTAAACTGTGATCTTCTCAACAGTGGCTAAACATAGTTACTGAGTGAGTCCTCCTCAGCCCTCCTGACTCCAGTCTTCACTATCTTTATGCCTGCGGGTTAATTATTTTACCTTTCTAAGCTTTACTTTTCAAATCAATAATACCAGCTTACTATGTGAAAGTACCATTATATACATCAACTCAACCTTCACAACAAATCGATAACCTAGCTACTGGTATCTTTATTTCATAGATGTGAAAAACAGTTTCCTCATCTTTTAGAGTGACATGAAAGTGACTTTTTATAGGGTGTTATTAGAATTGAATGATAAACTGCATGTAAAGTATTGAGCACACTTGGCCATGACTCAGTACACATTGTTTTACTTTCAAGGTCACAAGAAAAAGCTTTATCACTGTAGCTGTAAATGAATAGATTCCCCAAATATGTTTAGAATATTTCACTTTGTTATTGTGCCAAACTTTCAAAAGCTAGAGTAAGATGTTTAATATTAATTTCTAAGCTGATGAATTTCAGCCTTTATTTCTCCAGTTGTCTTTGGGCTAACTACTAAATCTTAATGAAAGTAATTTAGGGGCGCCTGAGTGGCTCAGTTGGTTGAGCAGCCAACTCTTGATTTCAGCCCAGGTCTTGATCTCAGGGTCTTGAGTTTAAGCCCCGTGTTGGGCACCACACTGGCATGAAGCCTACTTTTAAAAATAATAATATAATTTAAATTTACCGACTTTAAAAACAAAATGGTGACATCACTCATCAGGAGTAGTAGTGTCTATTGCAAAATAAAATAAAAATTAAAAATATGAAACTCAGAACAAGATATCAATTTTTCTCTTTTTAAAGGGTATAGTCTACTGCTCCTGTACCCATACTCAGAATTAACACATGATGATAATTTTGTCATTTTTGCTGTAGTTACTATTTGTATGCCTAAGTGATTCAAAATCACAAAGGTGAAATCCTTTGTTCTTCCATCTAGGGAGAAAAATTCCCGTACCACCCCAGAGGTAAACCCTGTCATTAATTCAGGGCATATCCAGGCTCTGTTTTCATATATTCACTTATAGTTTATTCTGCAACTTGTTTTTTATTAAACATCCATATTTTGAGATCTATGTACAATTGTTTATTCCTTTTAATTGAGAGTAAATTTATTTATCCTGACTTGTAATAGTGATTTGAGTAGATTTCAAAGTTTACTTTTAAAAACAGTGCTGCAATAAATATTCTTGGACAAATTTCCTTGTTTCTGGGGTGTATTTTTCTAGAAGCCAAATTGTTAGGTTAGAGGGAATTTGTTTCTTACCTTATGAGACATCGATAACTTTATTTTTTTGAATTTAAAATCAATTAATTAACATTGGTGTAATATTAGTTTCAGAGGTAGAGTTTAATGATTCATCAGTTGCATATAACACCCAATTGCTCATTACATCAAGTGCCCTCCTTAATGCCCATCACCTTGTTACCCCATCCCCCCACCTACCTCCCCTCCAGCAACTTTCAGTTTGTTTCTTATAGTTAAGAGTCTCTCATGGTTTGTCTCCATCTCCGATTTTGTCTTATTTTACTTTTCCTTCCCTTCCCCTATGCTCATCTGTTTTGTTTCTTAAATTCCACATATGAGTGAAATCATACGATATTTGTCTTTCTCTGACTGACTTATTTCACTTAGCATAATACCCTCTAGTTCCATCCACATCATTGCAAATGGTAAGATTTCATTTTTTGATGCCTGAGTAATATTCCATTGTATATATATACACTACATCTTCTTCATCCATTCATCTGTCGATGGACATCTGGGCTCTTGCCATAGTTCGGCTATTGTGGACATTGCTGTTATAAACATTGGGGTGTGGGTGCCCCTTTGGATCACTATTTTTCTATCTTTGGGGGAAATACCCAGTAGTGCAATTGCTGGATCATACTTTATAACTTTAACAGAACCTCCATACTTTTTCCCACAATGGCTGCACCAGTTTGCATTCCCACCAATGGCATAAGAGGGTTCCCCTTTTTCCACATCCTCACCAACATCTGTTGTTTCCTGACTTGCTAATTTTAGCAGTTTTGACAGGTGTGAGGTGGTATCTCATTGTGGTCTTGATTTGTATTTCCCTGATGATGAGTGATGTTGAGCATTTTTCCATGTGTCTGTTGGCCATTTGGATGCTTCTTTGGAGAAATGTCTGTTCATAGATATTGATAACTTTAAATGGTTGAATCATTTATGCCTCAACTGAAATTTATGGTAGTTCCCTTTTCCCATATTTTTGCCAACACTAACTATTGTTGACTTTGAATTTCTTCTCAGCCTGATGATTATGAAATGCATCATATTTAAATTTGTATTTCTCTAATTACTCAAGAAGATGAATATTTCTTTATATATTTATAGGTTCTTGCATTTTCTTTTGTCTGAATTGACCATTTTTCTTTTTCCTTTTTTTTGTTGTCTTTTTATTGTAGTTTTTATGTGTTCTAGACACCAATCCTTTGAATGTTGATTATGGTGCAGTATGTTTCATCTGTCACTTTTTTGGGGTTACCATTGTGCGTTGGATGGTTTCTGTACAAATATTTAAATTTTTATGTATAATAATCTTTCCTTTATAGTTTTACCTTTTTGTATCTTGTTTAATAAATAATTTCTTAATCCCAAATCCCAAAATATTTTACTCCTGCAGTTTTAAAGATGTGTATGTGTGTTTACATGTAGTTATTTTTCCATTTGAATTTTTTTTTGTGGTAAAGCACTACCCTTCTTTTTTAATCTATATGACAAGCCAATAGTCTTGATACCAAATATTGATATATGTTGTATTTCCTGTGCTGATTTGTAATGATATTTCTATTATATGTTAAGTCTCCTTTGTAATCCTAAACTCTTGAATCTGTTTCATTACCTATTGTCTATCACTGTACAGGTATCCTATATCTTAATTACTATAGAGCTATATGTCTTAATGTTACTGTTCCATTTTGTCAGAAGGGTATTTGGCTAGTGTTGGACTTTGCTTCCATAAGAATTTTAGTAAAAGTATGTCAAGTACAAAGATAAATCTTAATATAATTTTTATTAGAATTTGTATATATTTGTCCTGTTTATATACCAAGTATTTCTGTCCATCATTTCTTGCCATTAATTTCATTTTTTAATCGTTCTTCAATAATATTTTGTCATTTCCACACCACAGGTCATGTATATCTTTGGTTATACTCATTCCTAACATATTATGTTTTTGTTGACATATTTTTTCTACTAAATTCTCTTTTTTGTTAGTAATCATGAGTAGAAGCATTATTGATTTTGTATGATGAGCTTGTGTTCAACAATTTTGCTGAACTTGTAAATTCTAATCATTTCTAAAGATTTCATGGATCGCCCAGTTAGACATTTATGTTATTTGCAAATAATGAATTTTCTCATTATCTTTCTATTTCTTATCTCCTTTTTTCCTTATGTTGCTGAATTGGTTAAAAATTCCAGTATAATATTGAATAGCAGCAGGGTCATCCTTGATTTTTAGTGGCTGCTTCATCCTTAAATGTGATGTTTACTATAGATTTTTGGTGATATCGTCTATTAGATAGATGAAATTTATCCTTGGTTTTCTAATAATTTTTATTGTGAATGGGTATAAGATTTTATCAAGTGAATTTTGGCATCAATTGAGATAATTATTAGAGATTTTTCTCCATTTCTCCATGAATATGGTTATATAGTAAATCACATTTCTTGATTTTCTAATGTTAAACCATCTCTGCATTGTTGAAATAAATCCTACTTGATTCTGATACGTTATTATTATTTTTAATACACTGTTGGATCCCATTTGCTATTGTATTGACATTTTATATCTATATTCATAAGTGAGATTGGTGTATAATTTTATTTTCTTTTACAATTGTCTGTTTTTCAAACTATTTTCATACAATGAATTAGAGAGCTTTTCCTTTCTCTCTCTCTTTTTGGACTTTTCCTCCTTTTTAAAATTCTGAAACAGTTTTCATAAAAGAGTGACCCTCTTGCCTGGGTAGATGGTGGGAGTGGGAGGATTTGACTATTAATTTTTTGGTTATTGATTATTCAATTTTGCTGGATTTCTTCTTTAAGTCAACATTAGTGATTATTTTATTTTTATTTTTTTTAAGATTTTATTTATTCATTTGAGAGAGATACAGAGAGAGAGTGCATGAGCAGAGGGGGCGGCAGAAGGAGGAGCAGACTCCTTGCTGAGCAGGGAGCCCCATGTGGGGCTTGATCCCAGGACCCTGGCTGGGATCATGACATGAGCCTAAGGCAGATGCTTAACCAACTGAGCCACCCAGGCCCCCCCTTAATGATTATTTTAAAGAAAACTTCTTTTAAGTTTACAGGTATAATAACATGAAATTTCTCATTGTACTGTATCTGTGTGTTTCTTTTTTTTAACTACCATAATTTTTTATTTGTGCACAGTTTTTTCATTGATTGAGGTACTAAAAATATTTTTATTGCATAAGCTTTTCCAAAAAAATTTCTCTAATATATTCTTGTTTATATTTGACTCTTTATTAGTTTATTACTCTTTCTGTTAGTGCCTTACTTTTATCTCCTATAGGATTCCTTTAAAGTTTTCAAAAATTTCACATTTGCTATTTATTCTACATATTTTATAATTTCCACTTTAATGTATCAGTTATTTGTGGATATGAATTGTAGCTTCTAAACTGTGTCTTAACTTTAAAAAAAATTATTCCTGATTAAATTGCAGTAATGACCAAATGCTTTCATTGTGGTCCTTTCTCTACCCAGCTTCCCTATTAATATTGCTCACTTTGTATTTTACTGCCTCCCTCCATGGTATTCTTATTTTATAGTCAACCATTATTTTTTCCATGCTTTTTCCTTATTAATTTTAGAACTTTAATTTTGTGATTTAAAAAATCTGTTTCAAAATTCAAAATATACTAAAGGTTCTCTGGTGAATTTCTTTCTTGTTTTCTTTCCTTCTCCTCTGAGGGTCCCAATCTTATCAATTTCTTAAATAGATGGAAGTAGTTAAACAGGGAAACACGTTCCAATAAAATCCCCAAATAGGTGTCATTATGGGCAGAGAAAAAGCCCTATGTGCAATGAATAATGCCCAATTTGAGGGTATGTAGTTAGCTGAGACACTGTATAAATATACAAAGGCACTTAAAATGGTAATTGGGACACAATACATGCTCAACCAATGGAAAAGATACACACTGTTAATTATTATTAATAAAAATGTATTATTCTCATTGTGTTCTTAGCTGGATAGTTGCTAAGAATAGGGGCTTATTGTCAGACCTTCCTGATTTAAAATGAGTATTTTAAAGATTTATTTATTTATTTTAGAGAGAGAGAGCACACACAAGTGTGACGAGTAGAGGGACAAGGAGAAAGAATCTTAAGCAGACTCTGTCTGTGTTGAGCATGGAGCCCCACCTGGGTCTCAATCTCATGACCCTCAGATCATGACCTGAGCCAAAACCAAGAGTTGGATGCTAAACTGACTGTGCCACCCAGGTGCCCTGGACATTCTTGGTTTAGATTTCCTGTTTTGACACCTTCTAATGGGGTGATCTTAGACAAGTAACTTTAGTCTCTTGAATTCTCAGACTTGCCACCTGTGAAATGGGCGTCATAATAATAGCCATTAAAATTCTGACAATTAAGTGAAATAATGGATGTTAAGTGTGTGTACATCTAAATCACGGTATTGCCTGAAAGATAAAAAACACTCAATATTATTATTATTATTATTATTACTTTAGTGGTGGTAATTACTGAAAATTATAATTTTAAAATCATAGTGTTTATTTGGCGGACTGGCAGTTGATCCAGTTGAGATTGGAAAGATAGGTTAGATGTGGATCAGGAAATTTAAAGACTGACAGGAGTGTAGCTCTCCCAGCCTTATGCCATAGGAACGATCCTATTCAATCTGTTTCTAGGGTGTTATTAAAATTTTAAATATAAAATATAAATACAAAATATAGTTTTGTCCATTTTATAGAAAATGAAAATAGAGCTACCTAAATGATAGACGGTCCACCTGTGGATTGAGATCATGGGAATCGCAGCCATGTTAACACATACTCCCTTGTTCAGCTTTCTGTTTCTCCTCAATACCAGCTCCAGGCCAGACTACAGCTTTAAGTTATGCATATAGTGGGTGGAAGAAGACTGATCTGGGTAGGAGGTAGGCGGATTGCCATATTCCCCAGGGTGATAGAGAAAGCTTTTTATTATAATTTAATAGAAAGTGTTATGCCAAAAATGTTTCCATAAATAAATGCAAATGTTGGTTCTTGTTGAAAAATGCAAATCAGATGGTTTCAATGTTTTAAAGCTTACTCGAAATACTTAAATAACAAGCACAAACATTTATGTGTGTACATATATACATTTACATGTATACCAAATTAGGCACATAGAAAATGTTTTATAAAACAGCATAATAGGACCCCACCAGCATCCTGACATCAGGCTGAAATTCAAACCAAATAATGCAACCCTGGAAACACTGCTGGAACTTTCATCACCACAGCAAGTATTCATTAGACCTTTTTTGTAGGTTGTATTTTAACAATCACAGCCCCAAACAGACAGAAATAAACATCTGGTCTGTCTGGCTGCATCATTCCTATTCCAAAATACTAATCTTCTACTTAGAGGGCATCAAAACAAATTGGGCAGATTAAAAACGCCAGTGTCTGATCCAAGGTCTGACTCCTCTATATCAGGTAGAGCTGACTTGATCTTTCTTTCCACTGCTGAGGCAGAAATGACAAAACTCTCTGAGAATTAGGATGTTGGCAGAAATTATGGAGACCCGGTGGTTAAGCTAAACTTAAAGATCGTCCATTCCTTATAAAAACCATCTGCAGAACATAATGGTGTTCTTTGGGTTTTAGGTGATTGGCATAGATGATACATATATACAATTTGCTTTATTAAAGCTTTCCTGACGTAATCAAAATATTTGCTGAGCTATGCTGGCCAACTCGCTTCTAAATAATATATGCCTGGGAATGAAAGACTGTATTTTAAGACTGTTGGCTGATATAGCAAATTGCAAACTTTTCCAAATAAAATGTAGATTGATGATAGAGTTCATATTTGAATTGTAGGCTAAATCATCTAAAAATTTTTATGAAGAAGTAAAGATAATGTCAACAGTAATAACAACAACAATAATAATAATAATAACCATGATTGTCATTATTGTTATGTGCCCTGTAAATTGCACATAAATCTTATTACAACAGATACATAATAATAAACCCTACAAAGTAGTTGACATTAAGTAACTTTTCTTATTGGGGAGCAATTAATCATTTATTCTCGAATGAAATACTTAATAAAATGACATATTATGGCCCTCACATGCATCTTTTGGTTGCCTAGAATGAGGTGCTAATGACACCAAATAGTTTATGTAACTAGTTTATGTACCTATCTCACAATTTGACCTTAGTCAAAAGGGTGTTCAGATGAAGCCTTGGAATAACTTAGTAGAAACCCTCATTACCACAAATTGGAAAAAATAGCCCAAGTTCATATTTTTATGATGACAGTAGGTAGTGTTAGTTCTCTAAATGTATTTCAGAACTTCAGGAAGGAAAGTGAAAGACTAATTTATTCATTTACAATATTTAAATATCTAGTTAGGTTTATCAGGCATTGTGCTACACGGTAGAGATTAAAGAAGGTGTGTCTTCTGCCCTCCAAGAGCTTGCAATCCAGCAAAACGGAGAACTGAAGATGCTCGGGCATGCGCAGGAGCCAGGTGCGTGTATGTATATGGAGGATGCACTTAGAGGTCATGTGATGCCTCTCGTACTGAGGCCCATGAACATTGCCATGAAAGCTAAAGCTGGACTTAACATTGACAAGGTTATCAGTAGACCAAGCGGCATACTCAGGGCTCCCATGGACGGGGAAGAAACACTGGAGGAAATTCTTGATCTCTTGAATACGTGTAGATACAGATTTGATGAAAGATAATGGTAAGACAGGAGACAAGAGCTGTAGGCACTCAGGGCTGAATCTGGGGCTGGACATCAGGCCTGCAGTGGAGCAGTTGACAACTCTAATCCAATTCTTAGTTGGCACACACTCAAAAAAGTCAGATATGAGGGGCTCTGGAGCAAAGATGAAGAAGGGAGATAAGTGGAGATGGGTGGTTGTATGCTATATTAGTTGCACACCTGCTTACTTGCCAAGACGTGAATTTATTGTTATATATAATAATTACATATTCTAAATACACCAATATAACACATATTATAATTGTCATTATAATTCAAGGGAGACTGAAGCTGAGGTCACCATGGAGATGACTCCAGAGTGTTGGTGTGTCGGGCAAACTGAGCAGCCTGAGGGCCAGCAGCACTCCGAATTCGCAGGAGACAGTGTTCAACCCTAGCTGCACAGCAGAGCCACCTGGGGAACTTTAGCTAGATACGAATACCAAGGTCTGACCCCCAGAGATTCTGAGTTAATTATCTCAGGTGGGATCAGGCACCGGCAATTTTTTTTCTAATTAATAAAAGCTATATTTTAAAGAAGTTTCAGGTTCTCAGCAAAACTGAGCAGAAAGCACAGATTTCTCGTATACCCCACCCCGCCCTCCGCAGGCCCAGCCTCCCTCTCTACCAACACCCCACACTGCACAGGCACATCTACTACAATCAATGAACCTCCACTGACACCTCATTATCCCTCAAAGTCCTTAGGGTAGATTCCGGCTAACCCTTGGTGTGGTACATTCTATGGGTTTTGACAACCATGTGACAACATGTATCTGTCATTGTAGCATCATACAGTTGGGCAGAGTTTTTTTAAAGTGTCTCTTGGTGGGCCACGGCCCTAGCAGTAAGGAGCCACAAAGACAGACCTGATATCCAAAAACTGCTATATGAGACTGTCAACAAAATCATACTAGTTCCGTCACTCTCCAAGACCATTAACCTTTGGGCAAAAGCAGGAGATTATGCTAAGTGAAATAAGTCAAGCAGAGAAAGACAATTATCATATGGTTTCACTGATTTATGGAACATAAGAAATAGGAAGATCGGTAGGAGAAGGAAGGGAAGAATGAAGAGGGGGTAAACAGAAGGGGAAATGGACCATGAGAGACTATGGACTCTGGGAAACAAACTGAGGACTTCGGGGGGGGGGGGCGGGATTGGGATAGGCTGGTGATGGGTATTAAGGAGGGCACATATTGCATGGTGCACTGGGTGTTATATGCAAATAATGAATCATGGAACATTGCATCAAAAACTGGGGATGTACTGTATGGTGACTAATAAAACAAAATAAAAATTATTTTAAAAAAAGCAGGATATTTCTGAAACTCCACTGACTAACAGAGTGACCACTTGCTGAAGAGTTGTCGTTGCTGGTATGAAAGGATGGGGGCAGCTTATAGGCCAGAGGGTGGAATGCTGCCAAGAGCCCCTAAGGCTGGAGATGGGATGGAAAGTACTTTCAGAAAACAAACGTACGTATCACAATGGGAGAAGATGTTTGGACTCAAAACAGATTGATTTAGAAACCTAACTTTGTCAAGATATGGTACACTGAACAAAGCATCTGACTCCTCTGAGCAAAAGTTTCTTTGTCTGAGAAAAGGAGATGATGGTACCTAACCCGAAGGATTACTGCGGGGATGAACTAAAAATGGATTCTATTGTAATTAGGATTGGCAGTGCTTAAAAACGAGCGTGTAAACAATTTCTTAGCAGTGTCATGGAGACCAGAGAATAATGAGAGTTCAAATGCAGGGAAAGGGCTGCTAGAAGGGTAGTCAGGAAAGCTTTTTGGGATTTTATAATTTATATATCTTGGTCTAGAGGAGCGAGGGAAAGGAGGGTATGGCTGACTGGTGTGATGGAAGACATGGCCGAATGTCGCTTGCTTGTGGGGAATGTGGGTCAGAGGGAAGGAGTGTTGGTGTATTTGGGAGGTTTCACAGAGCCGAAGATGAACAAAAGGAGTTTACAGCTATCAGGTGAGCCAAACCTCTGAGAAAAGACCACGCTGTCAACGTGGAATATCTAGGTCATATCCAGGGGACTTCAGAGGTGATGGCAGTGAGACCATCCTGTAAATCTGCAATTCATGCGAAAACCTTCTTTCTCCTTCATTTTCTCCTCCATTTGTCAGAAACACTGTCTCTCATGGGCATCCTAGCTAAGAAGAGACATCTGGTTTTGCATAAGCATAAATGAAATGATTTGTGACAATCTGTTACCAACAAAAAGGGCATTTCTTCGTCATATTCAACAAAGATAACACAAACCACTGCATGCCAAGTCCTTACTTTGTAAAAGAAAATGTTATTTGTATATATTTTCTGTTACCAAAAAGCTACTGAGATGAGTTTGCTGAAGAAAAGAAAGAATTTTTTTGTGAATGGCAAATTTGGGACCCGAGAATAAAAATATGGACCTATGACATTATTATTTCCTGTATCTTTAAGAATTAGGTGTACCTCAAGACCAGTAGGTGTCACTGCAACCATTAAACACAGTCTTTTTTCTAGAGAACGTTGTCCCATAAATGTTGGTGTAATTTAATTGGTAGAACATAGTTATGATAGGCATAAAGGATATTTATTCTGAAAAGCAATATATTTTATCATGGTCATGAACTTGTAAAAACATTGGCTTAAGGAAGCTAAAGTGTATACTTTAAATGGGCTTACTTAATACAATATACTGCAAAAGTAATAGAATCTTATGAGGTTTTAAATATATACAGTGGATTTTCCTGGATAAGATAAGGTTTGCTTTTCAGAGTTATTCTATGGAGTCTGATTTATAGAACTAATTTAATGAGAATTCACAGACCCAAATACTACCTTCTAAATCTTTGCACAATTGGCATTTTTTTCTTTATAACATTCTTGTAAGTTTTTTTAGAGAAGGAAAGGAAATTAAGAATTTTAACTTGAATTACATTAGTTACCCTCTTTTGGGTTTCTTTGGCCTTTTAGACATATAGTATCTGGTATTAGGAAGTTATTCACTCAGCTCTTTTAGAGAGCGCACTTTAGTGGCTTCCAAGCATCTTACAGAGAAATATTGGCCATAATGAAACACTGATCTCTTTCTATTTCTACTGTGGTTTTAGAGTTGATTCATTAGTGCAATCCTGCTGGCATTGCTGAGTTGAACTTTTGAACAGAGTATTCTCAATAGAAATCCTTGCACTTTGAAATTAATTTGCCTGCTGAAGGTGTTGGTGGTTCTTATTTATGCATAATTTAAGGGCTAGGTGTGTGAATGTGCCCCTAGCGACAATTTCATTGGCTCCATTTTACAAATTGAAACTGATGGTGGTGGTTGTGGTGCTTTTCAAGTGTGACTTGGGGGCAATCTAATTTACCTAAGCTGTTCAAAGGTGAACTCAATCTTTTCAATCATAAATTAAAAGTCTATTCCAGTTTTCAAATCAAAAAGTGCACAAATTACATATCTGCAGGCCATCAAGATTCTCTTGCCCTGGCTTCCCTCTGTTGATTTCATCAGGATAGACAAGACATTCCCAGACACCCTGTGTTTTAACATGTCCCTGTAACATCAAAAGTATTTTTGGAAGATCACATTGCCTTTCTTCCTGTATAGACTAACAGGAACTCTGTCATCCTCTTGCCTTCGCCTATCGAAGAAAACACCTCTATGATCATCTTTTTGACCTGTTAGGTTACTGAACTGCCATAATACTAACAGGGTTTCTCTGAAAGATGTAATATTATAGACTAAAAATCCAGACCTTTAGAAAATACTCAGCAATGTCAGCTAGATGTGTATTCTTAACACATAACAATGTGTCCATGTTAACTACAAGATGTAGACGCTGCACTCTCTGCAGCCTACATTCTCAATCTACACCATAGATCTTATAATGGAGACACAACAAATAGACAAAAATGTATTCAGCAACTCATGACACACACATCACTGTATTTGTGGCGTTTGTAGTAAGCAGCACTCCTATGTGAAGTCTGACGCATAGCAGTTGTCAAAGACCAATCTTCCAGATATTCTAAAACTTACATTAAATTGGACTTCAGGGATCAATAAACTTCAATGACATCATTGTGTCACCTAATGCCATTCTTTTTACTTTAATTTATTCTGTTGGGATGCCTTTGGCTTTTATTGAGGGCCAGCATAGGAAATAGGTTTTTGGGAACTTGTGCTAAGAGTGAGGATGTGTTGAGAATGCTGATTGTTGTTTCATGGAGTTCCAACTTTCAATCTTTGTATCAGTAATGGCTTGTTTCTTCCAAGCTCTTTATAATTCTTTTTACTTAATTTTATTACAGAGTACATTGTTTCGTAACCAGATTCCTCCCTCTCCTCCAACTTCAGCTTGTAAGAAAACATAGAGCCAAAGTTATGGTCCTACAGCAAGTGTGATGGTCTTTACAGTTTACATTTTTACAGTAACTTCATTCCTAGGCGCTCTTGATTTTATAGCCTTCTTTACTTTCTTATACTTTCATACTGCTACATTATATATCCTTGTGGGCTCTGAGACTTTGGGGACACAGTGAGAAGGTTATAAATAAAATACAACAAAAATAAATAGACCTATATTAGACTTAAAATTCACGTAGCTAACCACAGCTTAACCCAGGGAGTTTAGAAGAAAAGCACAAGAAGATAACACCTGTAGTTAAAAGGAAAAATAAACAATACCAAGATCCTTCTACAATATCTACATTTTTATACTGTATAACATTGTACTAAAAATTGAGTTTGCAGGTCTATAAGAGGGTAAAACTCACGCAGTAATTATTTTTCCAGGTAGCTTGAAAGACGTAGTGTTAGGACTTCCTCCATTCAAAAGAAGAACATCTCTTACACTAGAAATGGAGCTCTTGAGATTTGATAGAGTAATCCTTTGCTGGAGGTAAAGATATAGGCATAGATATTTTAAATTACCATATGACCAATGAACAGAAATAATGAGCATAAGCCTGAAATTTGTGGCATCTTTGAATTATAAAAACAAATAAGTTTATTGAGCCAGAAAGGAGTTACCTTTCTAGGCTCAGAGTATGGCTTGCTGGAAGACTGGGAGAACCAACTGAGTAGGGGAAATGAAGGCTGGTCTGGGTGGAGGAGAATGACTAGACGTTGGGCTAGGAAAAGGGAAAGTGACTCATTGAGGTCCCTTTCAGCATTATGGTTTTGTCATTTGATTTGGGACTCTGGGTATTTTGGCAAAATTTGTGAAAGCTGAGACAGGAAGTTAGTCTTCATTTATAAAACATTTGAATGGTCTTGGAAGTAGGAAAGAGATTGTCAAAATAGAAGTAAAAGACTTCTTTCATTTTAGTAATAGAATGAGTAATAAGAATGATGGGTAGATAAGTGCTATTAATAATGGAATCCCTATTAAATATTTATTGTTCCATTGACACATTGGACAATTGATTGATAGAAATCTTTATCCCAGGAAAGGATTTATATATTTAAAGATCTTTTTCTCCAAATATTAAAAATCTTATATGATCACTTTTTATTCTTCTTGTCTTTATTTTATAAATTTCCTGAAGTCTTTCAACCCAACCTATAGAAATTTCTTTAGAATTGAAAGAGCAAAACTGCTTTAAAAACTAGCTCTTTAAAAGTATCTAAATAAAACTCTAAGAAAGTAAAAAAAAAAAAAGAAAGAAAGAAGAGTATTACATATGAATATTTAAGAATGTCTTCTGAAATAATATGTCCTGGCTTCTCTAACTTTGTAGAGGTAGTATGGTGGTCAAAAATGGGCAAAGAGCACATATTTGTTATTTAGGCTTACATATCATGGAATGGACATGGAGAAATATACTATTTTGAATTTAAGTTTTGGCTTGAAATATGTTTCTCCCTTTGGCATAAGGATAGGGTTAGTCATTACAATTTGTCATCTCAGAAGAGAGGAAAGCAATCATTTGATTTGGAAGCCATGCATTTTCCAAATGACCAACCTAAATTTTCTGTTTAGCTGCTCTTATAAATAAGAAAGAGGAGACCACTCTATTTAAGTGCTGGAGACACAATTATTCACTGAATCAATGGTAAAGTTAAGCATGTATTCATCTCATCTCTTTTTGTCCCACAATCTCATTTCAACTATGGGATAATTATATTTTTAAGTACTCATGTGTCTACAACATGATACGTGAAAATTTACTAGGAGTTAGATGTAATGGAATACTGGATCTGGAATTAGACAGATCTGGATTTGAATTTTTACCCTCCATTTACTAGGCATGTAATTTTGGGAAAATTACTTTATATTTCTGGATCTCAGCAATCTCTTCATAAGGCTATTATGAGAACCAAATGAGAAGATTTATGGGAAATGCCTGGCAATTTAAAATGCTAAACAAATGGTAATTCCTTTCCTGTTCCTTTCCCAACTCTAATTGCCACAGCGGACCTTACCATTTTTAATTGAGACTCATCATTTAGGTAAGATTACCCTGATTTGAGCAGAACTGTCAGGAGTCTACCCTGGACAGCTATGTGGTCATGACCTTACTGTGAGTAAATCATGTACATTCAACACTCTATGTTGAGAGAGACACACATACACTTGGAATCTAGAAATTTGCCAAAATGATTTTAATTTACTTCAAAATCTAAAGTTTTTAAGTTCCAAATGTACAATTTAGAACTTGACCATTAGGCTTTTTATTACAGTATATCATTTTTACCTGAAACTACTCTCTCGAGACTGTAAATTCAGAGAAAGAGAAAAGAAAATGCTTCAAGAAGAAGTCTGCATTCTTAGACTTACAGCTTTATCCTCAATAAATACCTGAAGACTGATTGTATGAAAAACGCCCTTTAGGCTCTTAATATTCAAATAATAACACTGAAGCTGATAGTATTATTAGCAAAATAGACTTGAATTCCCTGGCTTATCTGATTAAATTTTGGAATTTTATGGAATACCCGTATATATTACTCCTGTATACTGGGCATTACGAGTCCCTAAGAGTATTCACATGAACAGGATTAGGTATCATTTGATTTGGGTGGCACAGAGAAAAAGAAACATTCCTTAGCTTTTGTTATCTTCATGGTCTTAAGAAATCACAAAAATCATTTGAGAAGGGATGAGACACAGTGAATTCAGAGCAATATATTGTACCTTAAAAGTATGAAGAAGCCGTAAAGATCATGCCAAGGGAAAGTGATGATATTTCTAGTCCCATTAATCTTAAAGCTCTCCTATTAATTTTAGGTCCAAGGGACTTAGCTAATACATTTTCCATCGATAGGCACCCTAAATCGTTTTCATATGTATACTATGGGAACGATCGTTTGTCCTTGGAAAGTAGACAAGCTTTAGTGCTAAATGAAAAAGGTCTTTATTTCTTTCCTTTTGAGGCAAACTGACGACTAGGTCAGTCTTTTTGGTTTTTACCACACCCCCAAAACCTAGCTGATCAATTACTAAAAATTAAGAACTTTGTTACTGTATCTACTTAATGACAAATATGACTCAAATTGACAAAATTCAGTAAAAATTGCTTTATCTCTTGGGGCCCTAATCATACTGCCCCCCCCTCAATTTTATCTTTCCACTACTAGACAGTGCTATCTCCACTCTGCTGTCAGCTCTAAAATGTAGCAACTAGATGATCTCTAGGTCTCAGATTCCCAGTGAGTTAGTTCACCTACACCTCATTTTCCAAACATTTCAAAAAAGCTGGTTGAATCACTGTAAAATGAATATGCAGATGTTTGGCACCATATGGTCAAACATCTGGATATTTGACTCAATTTTTCAGTTTTTAAAGGTGTTTAATCTTCTGAAGACACTTGTCTGCAGCTGAACTTTCGGTGCGATTCCAGAAAGGTGGAATGGTAGTGTGAACTGCTCTAGAAGGAAACCAGTTGACCTGAGCCACACAGAATTAACAAGTCAGACAATATGTCAGCCCCTCTTTATTATCTTTTAATAGCACCCAGTGACAACTTGTATTGCAGACTAAGTATCACTGTAAGGTGTTGCACTTCGGTACATCTGCTCCCTCCACACCTTACTCATCGAAATGGGAGTCTGGCTTTTGTTAGCAAAATGAGAGAAAACTGTGCAGTAATAAGAAGTAGCCCACCTCACACTTCGCAGTAGTTGTAAGGCTCAAATACCTTCAAGGCTTTTTCCTTTATGTTGAAGTTCTCTTTCTGGTACACACAAACAGGCCTGCATACCAAAAACATATAGTCATCGACTGCATTCACTAGATGAGAATTGGGCCTACAGCCATACCACCAACAGACTACAAACTTGCCAAGGCTCACAGAGAAGAGTCAGGCCAGCTTCTCTCTGGATAAGTTAACTCTGAACTATCAGGTCAGGAAAGTAACAGCATGTCAGCATGAATAGATTCCAGAGAGCTGAAGTCTTGAAGATATGATCATATTCTGAAGTCCCAGTCTGAAGGGGTGCCCCAATGGCCTTGGTCTTGGCTAAACTATTTTATTTATTTTTTTTGCAGACGAAGTCTAATTCATGTAACTTCTTTTAGCAGGAACATCTGTAATCTGGGTTTTGTTATTCTACATGCGGATTGTTTTGAAGCGTAATCTTGAAATGTAGTAATTTTTTCTTAAATTTTAGAAATTGACCATTGTGTTTGTTTCACCAGTCTACCGAAACTTCATCTTCTCTTCCTTCCATACTTTACCCCCCACCCTATACTACACCTCTTGCCCCCAAAGCTCTCCTGACACCCTTTCCAGGAAAATCTTGACATCAATACCTCTTCCAGCTATAAAGCTCTACATGCATCTCTCTTTCTTACCCGTATGTGGTTGCAGCTCATTTCTCCAGTTATTTGGCACAGGGCCCCCAAATTACAGTTATCCCGGAACTGTGACCAGGATACTTAGGAAAAAAAAAGATTCTGGACTGCTTCCTTATAAAAATGGCATTAAACATTACGTTCAGATGTTATCAGTCAATCCTGCTGCCCCAGAGATGGTCATCACCATGAGGGTGAGTGTTGAGCTACATCAAACCTAAGTGAAGAACCACTCAGCTCTATTAACACGTCAGCCATCCCATTCTTGTCATATTCCACTGCCAGTATCCCATGTCCAAAACTCTTCCCCTGAAGGAGGCAATAATCTTTAGACTGTCTGTCTACCTGTGCTATCTCCCTTCTGGTTCTCTCTGCATCTTGCTGCCAGATAACCCATTAGAAGGTGCAAATGCAGTTATTGTCACTAACTTTCAGTGACTCTCAATTGCTTTCTGATGCTGGTCCAGCCCCTAACCTGATATTTAGTCCCTCTTCCAATTTCTCCCAAAGTCTCTTCCACTGCTGTAGTGTGGTTGAACTGAATCAATTAATGTTTCCTAACTACATTCTGTGCTTGCTTACTCTTAGATCACACTGTTTCCTCTGCCTGCAACCCCCTCTCTGAAATATTTATCTGAAATTTGAACCCAGGTCTTCAAATTCCTACTAGTACCCTTTCAACAACTTTATTGTCTTTATGTGAAGACAGTTTGTGTCTCATGCACATAAATTAATGTATTGCTAGGGATCCTGCTGTGGTGGACAGAATAATGCCTCCCCATGCCTCCCATGGTGCCACATTGTCCACGTCCTAATTCTCGGAATCTGTGACTATGTTACCTTACATGGCAAGAGAGACTTTGAGGATGTGATTAAGGCCTATGAGATGGAAAGATTACACTGGATTATCTGGATGGGTCTAATTTAATTACATGTGTTCTTAAAAGTGAAAAATCTCTCCCAGCTGTAGTCAGAGAGGGATGATGGGAGAAGAAGGGTCAGAGAAATGAGACATTGCTGGCTTTGAAGACAGAGGAAGGCTGCCACAAGGAATGTGATCTCTAAAAAAGCTGGAATAGCAAGGAAATGGATTCTTAACAGAGCCTCTAGAAAGAAACAAGGAAAGAGTTGCCTAACCTTGATTTTAGCCCAGTGAGATCTCCGTCAGACTTCTGATCTCCACAACTATAAGAAAATAAATTTGTGTTGCCACTCAGTTTTTGGAAAATCGCTTCAGCAGCAATAGAAAATGAATATATCTGGGTTCAAATTCCAAAGTTTGCTAAAATGACTATAAATTGAGGAAGTTGGAACATAAGATTGCCTAAGCTCCTTCCAGTGGCAAAAGTTGGGTCTTAGACTAAGCTCTCTTGATCCTTCAGAGACCAAGATACTACCTAATTAATATAATAAACAAATATATACTAATGTGCTAATCAATTTTATCCCATAAACTCAGAGCATTTTTAAGTAATGAGGAAAATAAAACTCTTGAAAGACATGAAACTCCACCATTGTACTAAAGCCAATTAAATTGATATGGAGACATACTTAATGTCAATGACTAGGTACCTATTACATCTGAGTTGCCAAATGAAGATTTGTTGGTTAAACTCCCATTTAACATATTAAGGAAATAAAGCTCAGAGATATTAAGCCACTTAGCAACAGTCACTGAGTTAAGAGACTTATTCACATATTCATTTATGCAATAGCTATTAAGAACCTATTATCAGTCAGCCTATTCATGGAAAATCCAGAACTTTAAACTGTGTCTGGTACTGAAGAAAAGTGGACGTATATGGAAACACAAAATTATCATCCTTGGATAGCATGAAGTTTTGAGGAAGTCAGGCAGACCTGCAGTAAAGGGAGGTTTTGGGGAACAGAACATTTTTATAAAAGTGAAGCCATGGAAAGAAAATGAAGGAACCACTGAAGATAGCTCTACACACTTAATGGTTTTATTTAGAGTTGGCTTTCAGAGATTTAAATAATACCATTGGAAATATTTATTCAACAAAAGCTGTGAAATATTAAATGGCAGGCGTGTGTGATAAATTCAGTATAGATTATGTCCCTTATAGTCTGTGCTTTTCTGAAGCTCACAGTTGTACTGCCTGTCAGGAAACACAGACATTTAAGAAATAATTGTAAATTGGACGAGTGCTAAAAGAACAGGTATGCAAATAGAGCCCTAATTAAAAATATCACAGATTTTTGGAAGAAGGGCTGTCTATGCTGAGACCCAAAGATGAGGTAAAAAAGGTAAGGTTCTCTTTAGAGAACATTCTTCTTGGAGAACATTTCTCTTAAGATATTTTTTTCCTCTCTGAGGGCTTGTTTTCTCAATGAATTAACATGCCAATGTCATCACTTAAGAGGTTTTAAATGGACATCACGGAATAGCCCTTATTCTCTTAAGAAGTTCAGAGGTCTGAAATCCCAGGCTGATGACTTTAAAGTTTAACAAAGTTGTGAAGAATCTAGACTTTTTAACCTCCTCCTCAGCCCTCCTCAGGAGTTTGTCCTTTCTTCTCAGGTCTATACACTCCTAAGATAGCTGCTCGACCTCCAGGATTCATGTTCTGCCTCAAAGGCAGGACGGAGACTAGAAGTAGAGTTTGTTTAACATGGATCTCCCTTCTTATTAGGAAACAAAATCATTCCCAGAAGCAAGTCATTCCGTACCTGCCCCTAAGAATATTGCCCCTTCTATAGAAGGCTATGGCCAAGTCTATTAGAGGCCACATGATGCAGTTAAAATAGAACCTGGAGGGGCACCTTGGTGGCTCAGTCTTTAAGCGTCTGCCTTTGGCTCGGGTCATTATCCCAGGGTCCAGGGATTGAGGCTGCGTTGGGCTTCCTGCTCAGCGGGAAGCCTGCTTCTCCCTTTCCCACTCCCCCTGCTTGTGTTCCCTCTCTTGCTGTCTCTCTGTCAAATAAATAAATAAATAAAATCTTTAAAAAAAATAGACCCTGGAGGTATGAAACGATGATGTTGCAGGGAATTGCCTTATAAAGTAGTAGGTAGACCTTTATAACCAAAGTAGTCTCTCTCCCAGTCTAATCACATAAAGGGCTTGAGACTGAAGTTTCTTGGCCTCTGAGAACTGGTGGTTGTCATTCTGTGTGGGTTTCACTGGGCACCACTCCTCAGACAGGCTTTAAGAAACTGCACGCACCCTTTTTTGTATACTTATCTGGTGCATGTGATTTGTACCACTCGTTTGCTAGTTCAGTTGTAAACCAAAGTGATAGAAACTTTGAACCGAGTCTAAATCCTTCTTCTCATATTTTTGTTTAACATGGACCAATCCTTTGTTGTCTGACCTAGCTTATTACCCAGAAAAGCATTTGGTTTCCCCAGCTGCAAAGAAAATGGGGAAAAGAAGTATCTGGCATTTTCGGACTCTACTGCATGTTCGTACAGAATGAAAGGGGAGAAGCTGAATGTTGGTTAGGCAACCAACAGCGTCTGGGACCCCATATGTATTTTTATAAGCCAATTAAGAAACCTTATTTTTTCAAAAGGAAAAACAATCATAATGATATGATGCGGGAAAAAAAAACCCTTAATGTTACTCAAGAAAGTGATTTAAGATGAGAGTTCCTTTGTAAACTCTCTATACTATTTTATGTTTCTCAGGTAAATTCTAGAGAACCCAAATTCTTTATGCTGTTTGCCAAGGCTGCCACAGATAACTCAGGCTTGGAGAAATTTTTATTTTTCTTTTATATCAAAGACCATGAGTCTCAGTTTAAGACAAGTGTCGTTGGGACACCTGGGTGGCTCAATCGTTAAGCGTCTGCCTTTGGCTCAGGGCGTGATCCCGGCGTTCTGGCATCTAGCTCCTCCGCTGGGAGCCTGCTTCTTCTCTCCCACTCCCCCTGCTTGTGTTCCCTCTCTCACTGGCTGTCTCTCTCTCTGTCAAATAAATAAATAAAATCTTAAAAAAGAAAAAAAGACAAGTGATGTGAAGCTAATTTTCAAATATCAACTGAAGAATTAGATAGCTGCAGTAGGCACTAAGCCAAATCGCTTGCATTCTGTGTGTTAAGTGTTAAAATTGCCCACAGAGCATCTTGTATGGTTCTAAGATTATTGTATGCTCAATATTAATGAAGCTAAAGGCATGGCTGCATTCCCAATTATGGATCAATTCCAATGTCCCAGAGTGAGAAATGTGAATAGTCTTGTATATAATCTTATCTGACTTACACTAGAATTATCAGTAAACGTATTTTAGCTTCTTTTTCTAGATTGTTCCTTGAGGACAGGAATGCTGTCATATAGAGGAATGCTGTATCTCTCACAAGGCCCGGATTCAAATCCTTCCTCCAGTATTCGGGACCAGTGTGACCTTGGGCAAGTTACTTGATTTCAATTTTCTCATTGGTCCCAGAAGGCTTATACTAATAACTGCCTTGTGGGTTGTACATGCGTGTGTGTGTGTGTGTGTATTGTCTGCGTTTGCAAATAAAACGTGGAAATTTGTGTAAAGAATTTAGAGGAGTGTCACTTAGACAGTGTCCAATAAATGTTAGTTATTAAGAACCAAATTTATTTCCTAATTGGAAATTAAGGCCTGCTTTTTCCACTAGCTAGCTGTGTGTTTTTGGCTAAGACACTCAATTTTCTGGGCCTCATTTACCACATCCGCTAAGGGAGGGAGGTGTGCTAGATTCTGCAGGCTCACTTGCAGCTTTATAGATCCGTGATTTCGGGCATTGTTTATCACCTATCCTTGAACATCCTGCAGAGGGAAGAAAAAAATAATTTTAACACCCACCAAAGAAGACACCTCGTATAGTTATGAGATGTTGAAACTTCATGATGTAGTTTCATAGTAAAACTTTTCCACTAGTCATTACTAACTAATCTGTTACCACGGGACAAAGTGTTGATAGTAGCGGGCAGAATGTCCAATAAGTGGAAGGACCCTTTTAAGAAAGAGAACCTTTTCTCCCTCATGTCACGTGGAGAAAAGGATCCTTCCATGGTGTTTTGTAAATGAGCTCTTGGCTATTGCTGGGCAGTGAGTTCCCAAGTTTAAGTTTTACCATTTATTGGCATCCAACAGAGAAACAGAGTACTTTTATTTGGAAATACATTTGGAAAGGATTCCAGAGAGCCCAGGCAGCATTAATTGTACTCGAGTTTGGGAGATTTTCACCTTTTCTGTGCTCTGTAACTAGCTGGCACTCTTCCAACTGTAATTTAGACTTAACCATGAACTGTAGGGCTTTTTTAAATGTGTGCAGTGATTTCTAAAAACCAATAACTTCTTTTACTCATTCTAAATTTTAATTTTGCATCTGCCTTCATTTTCAAGCAGTCTCTAGCCCCTGAATGTTTATTCTCAAAAAAAAAAAAAAAAGGTATCAGTGAATTCTAGTAACATTTAAAAACTTTGGATATTTGGTGAATTTGGGTTCACTCATGAAACTTTTATTAATCCTTTTCTAAGCTCTCATCAGTAAAGTCTACTACCCCAAGACTGCTTTATTTAAATTACAATAGGAAATGCCTCTGAACCTTCAAGCATCCCAATTTATGCTCTTTTAATCAAACAAAGCAGGCCAGGGTGACTCTCCTAGTGAACTCATTAAGGGAACCAGGTTTCATTTAGGCCGGACTTTTTATTTTCCAGAAGATTAAAAAGGTAGCAAAATTTTACATGCAACCTCATCTTATAGCTGTCTACACGTTAGAACCAAATAACCCATGTTGTAATCAACCAGATATTAGCATGAATGGTATTTGCACGAACAAGTGAATAGCCAGAGGCACTTTGGGGTCTTTGGATTCAATTCATTAAGATGGACAATTATTTTGTTTTTGTTGTAGGAAGCTTATTCTCTGGGAACAAAGAGAAATAAGATTGATATTGACCTGGAGAATCAGATCAGTATTCAAATTCTTATTTTGTTTACATGTACCAGTGACAATGATGATCAATGTCAGGGTTACATATTTTTCGTAAAATCTAAGAATCTACTTTGGAAGAATGGAAGAAAAAAATGTAGAAGGTTATTAAGCACAACAAAGCTAAAAGAAAGGCTTTGTTTTGGTGGGTATGGGGACATTAGACATGTGCCCAAATGTAGACTGAGCAAAAGATTGAGTCAAGAACAGGCATTTTTAATATTCTTTCTGTGTTGGTCAAGATTGGCTCGGGAACTGGGAAGTGAGAGACTTCAGAGCTTACAGTATCTGCCATCACAGTTCTCTGGCTCATTGATATAGTGGGTAATGAGGGTGGGAGAGCCAAAAGGAATATCTCTTCCCTTGTCCCCAGTCCTCAAGAGGCTGTTATGCTTTATTCCTATACCACACTTCTTCGTGAATTCTCCATTGCTTTTTTCTTAAAATTTGTCATATATCTTTTCACGGTTAAATCCATGATTTATTCGAAATTTACACTTGGTGTAAGGTGCCCTATATGTGTCCAACTTATGTTTTTCAGGTGGCTGACAAACTAGTTGCCTTAATATCATTTTTTAAATAATATATATTTTCTCAACTGGATTAAGATGCCCCCCCCTCCACTTTTATATTCTAAATTCCTTTTTGTATTTGAATTTATTTCTGGATTCTCTATTGCATGTCATTGCCCTATCTGTTGAGTCATGCACCAGTACCATACTGTTTTAATCACTGAAAATTTAGATTAACAAACAAACCAACCCGGTATTGATAGTAACTGGCCCATTTCTACACCCCACACTCTTAAAAGACAAGTTCTGTATTATTTGTCATCTTTTCCCCGAGGACCAACCAGATGTTATAATAGCCTGATGACTGGATCCTCATCATCTCTTCACCCACGTAAGCATCTACCTAGAACATATTTACTGTAAAAATTGAGAATTTCCAGTGTGCTTTACTAAGTGACAAATATAACAAGAGGCAGATCTACTGTAGGGAAAAAGAAACAAAACTGTTCTAGCATATGAGAGAAGTATTTCCAGAAATACAAGCTCTGGATTATAGAAAGTTCCCTCTGTCAGAAGTGCCACATCATTCCTTAGTATTAACACCACGAAGAGAAACAGCTTTTGTGCTTTGGAATGTATTATTAATTAAGTTTAAATATGAAATATTTGAACCTATTTCTTAGAGCAAACTATCCTGCCACTACAGAATATAAAATAGTTTCCATTCATTCATCTTTCCTATGTAATTCTTCTCATGGTAGGATAAGTTTATCTGCCAACCAGTGCATGTAAAGTAGTTTTTGCATTGCTTCCAATTTTTAACACAATAGTTACATTTTTAAAAGGGTGTTTTTAATTTTAAAAAATCCTTAATCGAAAATTTAAAAACAGGGAAGCTTACTATTTAAAAAAGACTGATAAATCTCTTTGTTATATGAACTATCGCTATTTTATATTGGATAAATCTAGATTTTTATTTTACTAAAGGTAAGGTACCGTCATACAGCTATAACCTGTAGCAAATGCTATTTCCTATCTCTTGTGGACTTTTTTTTTGGCACCTCAGAAAGAAAAGTAGCAAATGGATCAAGCAATAATGCAGGAGAGATCAAAACAATTCCTTCTGTCAACAGTAGCATTTCACTCAAATCTCTGAACACTGAAGGCTTTCCTTAGCTAAAGAGAAGTGTGGGAGAGAGGTTCATTGTGGAAACCACATCACAGAAAGTGGTATCAGCTTCCGAATTTTACGTCGTAAGTAGATTCTGCTTATGGGCAACCAACCTTGGGGTAGGAGGAGGGAAGGAAGGGAAGAGGAACTAGGATTTATTGAGCACTAAGTACGGTATTTCACGTGCATGATAGCAAGACCTCCACAGTGGCTCCTTTGGTGTCGTGGTAATGAGTGTGGGCTCTTGAGCTAAGCTGCCTTGGACCTATACTCCGTCCTGGCCACGTACCAGCCATGTAGTTTCTTCTGTTGACACTTTCGTCATCATGAAGAGTAAAATCCGATTATTTTAAGTATAAAATAAGTGAATTTACGTAATGCATTTACAACAGTGCCTGACATACAATACCAATGAAATATTATCACTTCCATTTACTGATGAGGAAACAGAGGACATACACCTTCATTCATTTGCTTATTAAGTGGTGAAGCTTGGTTTCTAGGGTGGGCTGACATCCTGCTTAAGGATTGTTGTACACCCGTGCTTCTCAGAGTGTGGTCCTGTACCAGTGGGATCAGCCTCACCTGGGAGCTAGTGAGATGGAGAATCTTGGGCTCCAGACTCACAGGCGTAGACTCTACAGTTGAACAGGATCACTAGGCGATTCTTGTGCACGTTAAATTTCGGAAGGGCTGCAGACCACACCACTGCCCGGTCAGACCTCTGCTAAGTGCAAGGACAGCAGAGATTTATTTACATGCAAGCTACTGCTTTTAGAGAGCTTACGAATCCCAGAGCAGGGCTGGTCTTCAACATGTTAGGCTCTGCCTTTCTTCTTTGTCAGCTGTACAGCCTAGAGGCTAACTCTCACGGCTGGCTCTTAGTCTTCTCTAGTGTGAACCAATCCCTATGATTCTTGATGCCTCTCTCTCTTTCTCTCTCATTCTCTCTCTTTCCATCACTCTCCCTCCCTCCTTCTCTCCCATTCTCCCTACTTTTTATTCCTAAATTTACATCTTGAAGGATTTACCTGGGGCTGCCCAAGGGTTGTTGTCCCCTGTGGTTCTGAACAAAATCCCACTGAGGCACGCCTTGATAAAGCAGTAGTTTACGGAAAGAGGGCAGATTGTGAAATTGGACGACACTGGGTCCAAATGTTAATTCTTTCACTTCCATTTTTCTCTGCACAATTTCTTTAATCTCTCTGAAACTTTGCTTCCTTGTCTTTGACAATGGTGATATTAATAGCTATATCTCAAAGTTGAGAAGATAAAATAAAATCAAGGTATGACAAAGCATCTCGAGCATAATAGGTGCTCAGAAAACTTCAAACAAACAAATAACTAAACCCTGACCTATGACAGGAGGTTGCCTGTCAAAATTAAAGAGACCCATTACATTTAAAAGAGGGGGAGACACTGACCGCCCCTCATGGAATGCATGAATTCCAACTGTGTTTAAAGGAATATCGTCCATATTTAAAGACTAAGGCAATTGCTTTTATGTGGAACAAGCCCCAGGAGGGCTCTGTTTCTTAGAGAAAATCATCAGTTTCATTTTAGTCTGTACAGATGTTTTTTAGGAGGATTACCATTAGTGAATTGCAAGAAATCTTGTCCCTTTCATCATGTGATTAAAAAAAAAATGGTCGCTCCAATCTTACGAGGAATTTTTATCAGAGCTAACATTCTTTATATAGGAATATAGGACTAATTTTACTAATAACAAATTGAAGGCAATGAGCCGAAATTTGCTTCCTGGTCCTATTCAGAGCGTACACTCTTTCCATAAAGGAGGGTGCGCCCGCGTAGCACAGAGGCCGGGAGCGGGGCCGGGTGAGCTCCCTGGTTCCGGTTCTCAGGACCGCAGTGAGCAGCTCACAATGGAAATGCCTTTCAAATTGTCGCAGCTGCTCTCTGCGGAGCACCCACTGAGCTAAAGGACAGACACTCCACGTACATGCGAAATCCTCAGGCTCCACAGCCTAATTAATGTCCTGAAAGCTATCCAAAATGGTAGAATCACGCATCTAAAGTACGTATACATTCTGGAATAGGATACAGTTTAAAAATAAATTGAAAAAAAAAAAAGTAAATTGCACACAACTTTATTCTGTCCTTCTTCTGTGTTCACATACTCCTTAAAGATTAAACTTAAAAACAACCTAAACCTTTTTGCCTCACAGTTTGGCTTCCGTTATTTCGGTTTTGGGTAGCTTGGCACACTTAAAATTGGGTTCCTTTGTGATTTGTGGTTATGTGCAAATCACGTAGGCACACCATTCCTGCACAGTTTCTTCTGATTATTTTTTCTCCTTTTAAAAGAGAGAACAATGCTCAATGAGACTAAAAAATAAAAAGCAAAGAATCCAGCACAGTTTGGGGGCAACCTTTTGATTTCTCACTAAAAATAGTTTTAAAAAGATTTGGCCAACAACATCAATATGAGATTAGATTACACTTTTTTGGTTTTTCTCCTCAATTGAAGTATCCAGATATGAAAATGCCTGGACATGAACAGAATCTCTTGGATGTCTATAATATTTAGAATAATTTTTTTTCTGGTACGCCCTGGGGAGATAATGCCCTTAGAATTTCCCTCTCTTGGGAAACCACATTTATTACTGGGAGTTGAGAAGGGTCTAGTCAAGGACGATGGGGCTGATTGTTTCCTGTCTCACTCTGTAGAAAAACAGGGCTAATCCATCCCCAAACATGCTAGCAGTAGGTAAGAAGGCTTTGAGATACTTGCATTGTATTTCTAAAATGCATTCAGATAAACTCAGTTTGCTTCCTCTATCACTATTCCTTCACTTTCCTGTTTCCATGACAGATTTTTTTTTTCTTTTTACCGTTTTAAGTCTAGTCCTTGAACATCGGGACTAACTATCTTGATTTAACCCAGGACCCTTTGGAACATGGCTTCTGGTATTTGTCCTTTATATCCCTGTCCCAGTAGTTTACTCTGTCATAATGTGGCTTAATGAATTAAAACGGAGCTGGTGGGGCATCTGGATGGCTCAGTCCATTAAGCATCTGACTGTTGATTTCGGCTTACGTCATGATCTCAGTATCATGGAATTGAGCCCAGAGTGAGGTTCCCCACTTAGCGCAGAGTCTGCTTTAGGTTCTCCCTCCCCGTCTTCCTCTAACCCCTCCCCCCACTTTCTCTCTCTTAAATAAAATAATATAAAATTAAATTAAATAAATAAATAAAATTAAAAAAAAACAGGGCTGTTGAAGAGAGGGGAGAGAGGGATAAGCATGTCATACTGTCTCACAGTACGAGAGCCTATGGGTCATGGATTATTTTGAGACTTCAGCAATTCGCCACCCCCAGATCCCCCGTTGCAATACCTTTATCAGCAATTTGTTGAAATGAACATTAGAATTCTTTCTTGAACTTCTTTGTGCAAAACTGGCAAGGAACATTCAAATAGCTATCTTGCAAGCTGTGAATATTTCCTTTGCTCTGGAGTTTGCATTGACAGATGGGGAGAAGGTGGTAGTGGAGATCCCTTGAATTTCTGGAGTACAGAATTAGGGACCTATTCCACTGCATAATTCCAAAGCAACCAGAGTGATGTAGGAGCTCCATTATGCCTCTTAAAGTTATCAACTTCCCAGATTTTCTCTGTAGCGTAATATGTGGTCTCCTCTGAATGCCCCTGAGATGACATGGCTACATATTATCATGGAAACTATCATACTTTATCATTCTAAGTCATCTGTATTTTCACATTTTTACTTCTTTGGAACTGGAATGCATCTTAAAATTGCTGGTGCATCATAGCTTGATTGCCAGTATTTTTTTGTTCTTAGGGGTACACAAAATCAATATTTCATTTTATAGTCAAAGTCATCTTATATTTAAGAGTAACGGTACACCTTTTTAAGTGTACCTTCAAAGAGGTACTACCTTTCAAATCTAGAATTGCAATAGGAATAGCAACCCTAGCCATCTCTATTCTATTCTGTAAAGCAAGAACATTCGAAAGTGAAATTTAAAATAAAAGAAATTAGTGAAAAGCAAAACCAGAAGGTTAGAAAACACTTAACATTTGAATGTATTGTCATTTACTATGAGCTATTGGGCTGAGAACTCTTTTCCTTTTACATCCACTTCAAGTGTCCATTATAAATGAAGTCTCCATTTGCAAATGGTAAGCCATTGTAGTCAAATAACTGCTGATGTATCATTAATCTTCACTTCCAACAAAAAAACACATCCTGAATTGGATCGATGTATTCGATCCGATCAATTACTGCAATAGTGGAAGTGTCTGAAATTCTGAATTAACTGCGTCATGACTGATTTAGTTATACTAGAGTCATGATATTATTAAACCTTAAAGTCATTGTTCCAAAGATAGCTTATACATTAGATTTTCTTCAAATATGCAGGGAGATCTTAGTATAGTTCTCTAGTGACTTGCTAGGTTCTCTAGGTATTTAATCTTTGTTAAGATTTGTGCTTGGCTTTGAATAAAGTTCAGAGAGAAGGATATGAGACTTGAGACATTTATTGAGCAAAACCACCCTGAATCCTTCATGGCTATTGACCAAGCAGTAATGGAAAACGGGAACCAAGAAATAAAAATCTCATCAACACAGTGAAATCTGTTCTTCTCTCTGTATATATAAACCTCATGTGTTGGCTTTGGCAGCAGTCTGAACTTTGTCATTCCAATAAAGTTCCTGAAATTCACTAGATATCACTGCTTTTTACAGGAAAACATCTGCAAGTGTATTTATCTGGTTATAAACAAAAATACATTTTACTTTTTCAAATGACATATCAGAAATATTTATTTGTATTTGCAATATACATTATTAGCCCATCACAGAAATCTGTGAACACACACACGTTATTAAAACATCTTTTATAAGTTTAAAAATATACTAACTAGAGAAGCATACATAGTTCTCTACTTCAGAACATTTTCATTGTACTGTTGAAAGAATTTTACTTGGTCAAACAGAGAATGCTTTTAAACTTTCTTTAGGGAAATTTAGTTAAAACTTTCCACTCTTAAACTTGATACGGTCTGCAGTTTAACTCTTTGAATACACAAACATACACACACACACACACACACACACACTGAACTTTATATAACTAAGATGAAACTTTTTTCACATTCCTAACATTACTCAAATTTGATGTATCTTATAACTAATGACAAGGCATGGTTGAGTTGGCAGTTTTTTCTTTCTTTATGGTAAAAAATAATATGCTAAGATAAAATACAGAATGAATCTGATGGTGCTGAGGGTATAATAACCACTATTTATAATTTGCACTAACTCAGGTCCTGCTTCAAGTACCTTACAGACCATATATAATAGTCACAACCACCCTGAAAAACAGATAGTATTAGTTATTTTTTATAGATGAAGAACTAAGCCTGGAGGATTTGAGAATGACTTGCCGTGGCACTGAGTGTAAATGTTGAAGTTAGGATTTGGAGGTAGGTCTGCCTGATGCCAAAGCTTGATCTTTTAAGAGGGGCACAAGGAACCAACTTCACATGTAGCAATTCACATCCATTTTTGTCCAAAGGCCTACATTTGGAAAGTATTGTCAATTCTGCATGGCATTCTCACTATGGTAATAAAGTGATGCCATTATTAGGTGGTAAAACATCTACTTTTCTGTAAAGCATCAGGCTATTCAGGCAGAATAGCTTGTCTTTCTTCAATTTATATTTTCTGTAGGCCCTCTTGGGGTCAGGCATGGAGATGAGTAAATATTGGAGGCATGTCATGAGGAAGGGGAGTCAGCTGAAATGAAGCTGAGGAGCAAGCCCTGGGTCAAGGTTCAAGATCAGCAGATCTGGGTTCTGTTGCAGGGACCTGCTATTACTGTCTTGTTGCGAGATATGAAATATGAGTCCTTCCCTATGAGTTGGTTTCTGCACAATAATCTCTCTACTACATCTCGTGATTGTGAGGATAAAATGAGATTAAATAAGATAAAGTAGTTTGCAATGCACAGGGGACAAAATATTTGGCATTATTTATTCCTACTGGACTTGTTTTAGTGATAATCATTGACTAAAGATCCTTTCCTGCAGCCCTTGAGCCTCACAGTGGAAGAGGTGTGTGTGTGTGTGTGTGTGTGTGTGTGTGTGTGAGAGAGAGAGAGAGAGAGAGAGAGAAAGAGAGAAAGCAGGATTATTCTCTAAGAATCACAAATGAAACATTTCTCAGCTTTGAACTATCATTTCATTGGTATCAGTTAAATAGTATTGCTTCTATATATAGGCACAAATTTCAGTCCTCTCTCTCTGTCTCTCTTGGTCTCCTAGCATGGTGGATACTACTTCTCTTTTGGTTCTGTGGGCACAGAGATTGAGTTTGAGTCCTGGCCTCACCACACTGTGCCATCGTGAGCCTGTTACATAACCGCTCCAGGTCTCAATTTCCATATTTAAAAATGGGAATAGCACCTTCCATTCAAGATATTTTTGAGGACGGAATGACATGAAGCACCCAGAATAGGGCCTAACACAAAGTAAAGATTAGACAAACACTGACTACTTATTATTTTCACAATAGGTTGCAACCCTCTATCACTGTTTTAATTCCACTATATTCCCACAGGAACACAGCAAAGCTGGTATAGAAAATGCTCTAGTCACCATGGATGATACAGAAATAACTAAATACTGTCTATGTTCTTGAAGAAATTATATGTGGTTTGATTGCTGCCAAATCAATTATTTTGCCCATTTAATCTAATTTGATATATTATAGAAAGCAAGGAACTAGCATTTTTATTTTAAAAAAATATATAAGCTGTCATTATGGAATCTATGAGAACCAACTTGCTCTGAGTAATTGTTCTGGACTAACCCCAACCATTATTTATTATTCCTTTTTCCAGTTGAGTCTCATGTTCACATCAGCAATTTGTCCTTAGCACGATGGTTGAAAGCTCAATTTCATTTTATTCTATACATACTCTTTCTCTCTCTCTCTCTTTCTCTCTTTCTTTCTTTCTTTCTTTCTTTCTTTCTTTCTTTGTTTCTTTCTTTCTTGAGAGGAGGGGGAGGGGCAGATGGAGAGAGAGAAGGGCTAGCCCCACGTGGGACTTGATCTCATGACCTGAGCCAAAATCAAGTGTCAGACACTTAACTGACTGAGTTACCCAGGCACCCCTGAAGGCAGCTATTTTGAGCCCTATGGAATCTTCTCCACTTTATTCACCTGTTATGTCCTTCCAGGTGGTTTTGCCTCACTAAATTCCCATATCTGTTGTATTATTGCCCATCTTGGAAGTCTCTCTAAATTTTTCTTAAAAATTTATCCCAGACTTATCCTAAACTGACTTCTAAATTTATCCCAAATTTATCCTAAATTGACTTTTTCCCCCCTATTTTTGCCTGCATTCTGTACCTGTACCATCTTCATCTTTGGGAGATCAAAGACTCTAGAGCCTGACCTGCTGAATTCAAATCTTAACCCGCTCTATGACCTTAGTTGAGTTAGTTCTTTTTGCTTCTGTTTTCTCGTCTGTAAAGCAGGATTCTTAATGAGACTAACTACTGGAGAGGATCATTGGGTTAATATGTCATTAATGTGTGTACAATCATGCTTAGAATCATGCTTGACACATAGTAAATGTTATATAAATGTTTGCCATTATATTACTGCTTATTTATGATAACTCACCCTGGGTTGCTGATGCTGTCAGATGTATTCATAATTTTACCATTCCAAGAAATTAGATGATGTGAAGGAAGAACCAAGCAGCAGGGGCTGCAAATAGAGAACACATATCCAAAGAAAAATGATAAAGCTACAATAAGATGGGAAAGTTATGGGAGGTTAGACAGAACAATATTTCCTGTAGATGGAAATGAAAAGTCTCAGAAATGTGCAAACAAGTAGCTAGAAAGATGGACCGGAAAAGAGACCTGGAGAAGTATCAGTGATCAGCATGGTGAAGGCAATTTTCATAGTGTGATGCACTGGAAGGAAGATTTCAAGGTACTAAGGACTAGAGAGAAATGTAGGGTGAAAAGCAGGCAGTCGTAGGAATTTGGAACAAAAAGAACAGGGAGTGGCAACTTTGTAAGGATATTAGAGATGAGTACAAGTGTGGAAAAGAAGTGGAAAGAGCCCACAGAGGGGACCAGATCAATGGTGGAGAAATGAGAGACAGTTGAAGCCACATTCCTCAGGAATGACTAATAGGGAGGACAGCTTTCCTGTTGCTTCTCAAAAACCAGGTGGGGGCAACTAATGGGAGAGGAGAAACAGAGACAGTAACATGAGGTCCTGGAGAGACTACTGGACAGGAAGTTGAGACTTCTCTATTCCTAGCTGGCCCAAGAACACGGGGCACAAGCTTCGTCCAGTCTCTTAGCATTACTGGGCTAGATAAATGTAAAGTCCTAACATCCTTTTCCCCTCTACATTCTAATGAGATTACAAGCTGAGATGAGGGGTGGTAGGGAAAATGTAGCTATGTCAGATCAGTTTTGATCTTAGGAAAATAGAAGGAAAGTCATCTTCATGAACCACTATGACAGACAGACAGACACAGGGATGAGTCTCACATGCTGAGAGAAGCCAGTCACAAAACTTTATACTGTATGATTAGGGTTATATGAGGTTCAAAAACAGACAAAATAGATCTTCCAAATTAGAGGTCACAGGAATGGTTACCTTCTGGAGATGGTATTGACTTGGAGGGAACTTTCAGGGATGCTGAAATGTCCTCTCTGTTAATCTGGGTGGGAATTACACAGGTGTGTCTACAGGTAAAAGTAATGGAGCAACAAACACTTAAGATTTGTGCACCTTATGGTTGTAAGTTACACCTCAACTGCAAAGAAAAATAAATGAAGGTTCTAACGAAACAAAAAAAGAAGAGAAAAATGTCTGCTCAAACTGAAAATAGGGTGAAAACTGAGGGCCTTGGGCAAAGCAGTTCCTATGGGGATGGTGCCTGGTCAACGAGAGACAGATAAATGGATTGTTTCAAAGCAGGTGCTTGGATAGATTAACTGCTTGACATGCTGAATAGTTACTATTAGAGAACTACCTACATTTGTACTAATTTTACAAATATATTCCATATACACTCATGGCATAAAATGTATATACATTAGAATAATGATTTTCAAAATGCTTTGCCAACCTCCAATGAGGATCATGGAGGGTGCTCAGGGTCACTGTGTGCGGTGAAGGGAGGGTGACCCAGCAGCCTGAGTTCTCTGCCCTTCCCTGTCCCTGTATTGGCCAGTGTGGTCCTAATTTAATCTGTTTTATAAATTGTGGCTTGGCTGTAAGAGTTAAGAGGTAAACAAATTTCACTGTAGAAGTGTTTGAGGATATCGTAGGAAGTTATACCTAAAATATACATAGATTATGTGTGATCTAAAACTTCATTTAAAAAAACCACCACAGGGCCATCAGGAATTTTTATTGAAGCCCTGCTGGTACCTCAGAGCATCAACAAAATTCGAAGTGTGTTTGCTTTTCTCCTCCAACTAACTGTCCTGTGCTTGCGGTGGGGTGTTGGAAACATGGAGAGGGACGTCCCCAAAGTTAAGGAGTTTAAAAGCCATGCCAACAAGACCTCTGATCAAGCCATGGTGTTTCTGATCTTCCAATATCAAAGATTGAGCATGAAAGAAGTGTTGCACTTTTTCTGTTTGGTTGTAGGTCCTGACTTCTCATTCCCAATAAAGGAAAAGTCTTGCTTTAACTCTCCTCTCTGCCAGGGGCACGGCTGCCTCTTTGTTAAGTTTCTAGAGTAGGGGTGCCCATAAGGAGAGCTGGAGGGACAACGTGATTTTATAGTGTATTATGGAGGGTTTGACGTATTCTAGTTCCTTATTTATACAATTGCAGAGCCGACGGAGGAGGAAGGAGGTGTCTATGATGATCACTGTTATTATTATCATTCTAACCACGCACCCACCAACTAGAGTTTCCTGTTTTCATCACCTTTGACAGCCACCTCTGCCTCCCCACCCTGAAGGTTCATTTTTCTCTCCATCTGCTCATTTGACATTAATGACACTCATCAGGCTTTTGTTTTCACACTCTTCAGATTCATATATTTTTCACTTTTTGTGCTTACTCAGGACCCACGTCCCTCAGCAGTAAGAGTAGCTGCACGTAACATGCTAGACTTTATCTTTAGTAGGGCTTCCTATTCCAGGGAACTAAAGGATTTTTGAAAGCTCTTAATCTTGAATGTTGGCAAAGTCTTTCAGTGTGCGTGTGAGCCCATGTGTGTGTGTGAAAGAGAGAGAGAGGGAGAGGGAGAGAGAGAGAGAGAAATTGTCTTCTAAAATACCTATATACCTTGATTAATGACGTTATCCACCTTTTATTTATTTATTTTTAAAACATTATATTTATTTGAGTGAGAGCACGGTGGTGGGGGGCAGAAAGAGAAGCAGGCTCCCCGCTGAGCCCCCAACACGGGGCTCAATCCCAGGACCCTGGGATCACGACCTCAGCTGAAGGCAGACGCTCAACCAACTGAGCCACCCAGGCGCCACTAAGTTATTCACCCTTTAGATTTCTTCCTTCTCTATGGACCAAAACTGCCTCAGTTAAAATAAATATATTTAAAGTAGATACCCTAAAATTCTCAAACAGTTTCAATCACAGCATTGCATTTGCTATTGAAACAACCAATGTGGTCTGTGTATGCTCTTGGTCAATTTTATTATTTTAAGCATCTCTGTATTTTGTATTTAATGTTTTGCTTATAGATCTGATGCTGGCTCACCGAAATCGGGAAAGAAATGTCTACTTTGTACTTTCATACCATGAATTACTTTTCAAAAGGTGAACATGTTTTTAATCTGCGATAGTATAATTTATGTTCCACCGAGCAAGGAGTTTTAGAGGATCAGATTAGTGGAGCATTGAGCAGTTGGAACAGCACACCGCATTCCTGAACTTCCCACACAAATGTTTCCATGCACTTCAGTCCGTTCCAAAACCTCAGATTTCCTATAACCTCACGAGGAGCCTCCTGCCGCTATTCTTTCCTGATAAGCTCCAGATATATTTATTTTACTGTCTCACCTTCTCCATAAAATGGAATTAGAAGGAAATAAGGGGCTCTTGGCTTTTACAATTTATTATCCTTCAGAGGATTAATGTTTGTACTTTTTAGCCACAGAAACCTTTGTTCAAACAAAACATTACACTAAAGCCAGGTGTGGAAAACAGATAAATGTTCAGTCGTCCAGGTGAATTAGGGTGGGGGCCTGAAGCTCTGGAAGCGGGGCCCCTTCCCACCTGCCAGGGGCCCCAGAAGAGCTCTTTAAGGCTGGCTCGGATCTGTTGCTTTGGAGCAGTGGTGCTCTTTCTGGTTACCCTTTAGAATTACTGGAAGAACTTCTTAAAAATACCCCTGCTCGGAACCCACCCTGGATAGAGTGCTCTAACTGATAGAGGTTAGGGCCCAGACAGTTGTTTTATTCCCAGCTCCAGATGTTCTCCTGTGCAGCGTGGTCACGAGCGAGCGTCAGAATCCCCCGGGAGCTTGTTAAGACACAGCTGGCTGGACCCCACCCGAGTTCCTGATTCTGTAGGTCTGGAGTGGGGCCCGGGCATTTACATTTCTAATAAGACCCCAGGTGATGCCGATGCTGTCGATCCAGGGAACTGATGTCGGAACCACTACTTGGGAGAAATGGTGAAATTGGCCAATATCAGATCACTTCTGCTAAGAGCTGAGAAAAAATTAGCTTCCACTGGGTTTGCTTTTCTCCATCCTTTTTTGAGTTAAAAAAATATATATAATTCCTATGCCCGGAAGTGCCTACCATGGCAGCTATCAGTTATTTTGGGCAGGCATATGGGAGCTAAGGCCGTGATTCTCTGTTAGTTAAGCCTCTGCCTACAACCTCCCATAGTGTCTTACTGGGAATGCAATTATATTGGAACCCATTTTCTCAACTAGAAGAATATTGAGGTGTTATATAGAAAAGAAAATTTAGTTTAAAGTGAAGAAATGAAAAACATGTTAAGGGCTACAAAGAGCATATCCTATAAGTCCATGGATCATGCTGGGGAAGCAGAGCAGAGAAAAGCCTGCATCTGCCTTCGAGTAAATTAACCAAAGCATCTCTAAGCTACCTAGTTGCCTTTATTTCCTTCCATGTACTTCTCCTACTTTCCACAGACAAGATCCGGGGAGAGGGGAGGCAAAATATTTACTTCATGACAATCATTTTGGGGCAACCAGATTTAGAAAAAAGAGTTAAAAAATATGAAAGGTTAAACAAAGTTTAGAGACTTAAGTAGACTTCCTGTCAGAATACCTGCTGGGAGGCATGACAGTCTCAGTCACTTACAATCACAAAGCAGGGGAGCTCAAACTGGATGTATATAAGGCGTCTCCTTGAATTGGGACGACTGGGAATCATAGAGCCTAGGTAGTGAATTCTGGGTACTGAGTAAACATAGGTATAACAGCTTGGTGGTTACCCCACGTACTCCTGCAGAGGCAAGAGCTTAGAGAGGGGCTGGTTGGCAGGGGAGTGCTTAATGTTGACTGTTGCAGGTTGATCTGTCTTCCCAAAATTGAAATGTTGAAGTCCTAACTCCCAGTATTTTATTTGGAATGCAACTTTATTTGAAAATAGGGCTGTTGCAGGTGTAATCAGTTAAGATGAGATCATTAGGGTAGGCTCTAATCCAATATGACTAGTGTTCTCCTAAAAGGGGAAATATGAACATTGAAACACATACACACAGGAAGAATGTCATGTGGACAATGAAGATGAAAATCATTGAGATGATGCAGCCACAAGCCAAGGAACCAACCCTGCTGAGACTTTGATCCCAGACATCTAGCTCCCAGAATGGAGACAGAAAAGTTCCTGCTGTTTAAGTCACCCAGTCGGCAATACTTTGTTATGGCAGCCCTAGAAAAATGATTCACTGCTCCAGAACACCATGTCAGATGACTGTGCTGCGGAAGAAGCCTCAGGTGACTCCACCCAGAGAACTCAAGCCAACATCTCATAGGGAGCCAACATGGCGTGCGGTACAAGATGCCAGTCATGACCATGCAGAGACGCAACAACCAACAGGGATAGGTCCATAGAAGCAGCTGGTAAAGAAATGAAACAGTAATAAACATGTGTCTCTGTCCTTCTCCCTGCTTGGCTCAATGCGAGTTGCTGTTGGGCAACTTGAAGGGCATGTGGGCAAGAGTTGGGGCCATACCACCTGCCTTCAGTCTCCGAAGTCAGATCCCCAGCTCAAGGCAGTTGGGGGAGAGGACAGTTGGGCAAGTAAGGCAGAAGATGAGAAGAGATGATCAGGAATTGAGATGGGTATATCGAATAGCATTCACTCAAGACATTGCTAAGGGATGGGAAAAGGGAGACCAAGAAGAACAGTGAAAAGTTGTGACAGAGAAAAATGAAAGTCTCTCCTGCTTATATTTTACTGAGACCTAACACTTATTGGAACTTGTCAAAAACTGGTGGTAGTAATAATAACAATACGAATGCATGGCTCATATTTATTTTTCACTTAAAATTAGTCTGGGCCAAGTGGCATGGACTGTATCAATTCATTTCTGTAGAGTCCCAGTGAGGCAGGAGATACTGTATATTAAGAAACAGAGTCCCGTAAAGAATAACTGCATAAGACCACTCAGCCAGCAAGGCATAAGATAAGAGCCTGGTTTGAACCTGAGCTCCCCATGGCACTAAACTGCTCTTCTGGGGGCCTGCTAGGAGGTGCTTGCTCATGTATATTATAGCAAGTGCCTCTGATATACAACTAAAAAGTATGGGTACTACAAATGAAAACAGTCTTCAAACATTAAGATGGTTTTCCGTCTCCTGCAGAATGTCTGAAAGCAAGTGCTCAACGTTACTATTTCATCTGAAATAAAGTCCTAATTCGAATTCTGTGAACTAAATCATTAATCCACACTGATTCTGCTTAATATGACCTTAGTCATGACTCAACACTTCATAAAACAATGCTAGGTGATGTGAAAGACATAATTGCCACCCACACTAAGAAAAATAAGGCAGAACACAATAGTGTGCGTCTACCATGGTTCCAATCGAGCCCACTAGAAAGACAGAAATCAGCGCATTAACAATGATTATTCCTGGCTGGTCATATAATGTGTAATTTACATTTTCTTTTTTATTCTTTCGAATATTCCAGTTTCCTTACAATGAACATGTATTTCTTTTTGAACCAGAAAAATACATTGGTGTAGGAGCTGTGGGCCCTGCCAAATGCGTCAGCATAACAACAGAGTTATCTCCCTGAATTTCAGTGGCTAGATAGGAAAACATTTCCTGATCTCATCAATATTATTGTAACACATTTTATCCTTCACAATTACATTTCTGCCCTTTACCACCATTTCCAAAACACTGTATCTCCTTTGCCCCTGTTTTTATTAGTGTGGTCATCTAGTCCACCCTGATTGAAAGTGCTAAAGGAGAACTTGTGGCTTTCATTTCATTTTTTGGTGAACCAGTGAAAACAACATTGATGATTTTTCCTTATGCATAAAGTATCTTTCACGTATGATTGGTTATGAAGTATTCTCAAGTTCCATTCCAAACTCCACCCTGTGTGCCGAAATTTATGAGAAAGGAAATTATCTGAAAGTTCTGAGCAGAATAAAATTACTGAGCAAAAAGAGATTTGCTGACCATCTAGTCCAGACTTTCTTATTTTACAGTTGAGAGGATAAATGCCAGAATGACTTGTCCACTCTCGTTCACCCAGTAAGCCTCAGTGCCCAGGCCACAGACCCACTCGATCGCGCATAAATAATACTCTGGGTACTTTAGCAAATAATGGTCAGGTAGTTACAAGGGTATTTTTAAAAAAATAGTTTGCCTTAGGAAAATGCCTTGATAACCTGCTTGGGGCTAAGGCTGAAACCTAGAGGGGACAGTGGTTAGGGGACAGACAGACAGCTTTCCTGCTCAGTGTAAGAAACAAACATGGTTTGGGCATGGGAGCTGGAGCAATATTGGTTGGAATGGCAAATGGGGATTTTAAGAACAGAGACGTCTAAGGGCGCCTGGTGGCTCAGGTCACGATCTCAGTGTTCTGGGATTGAGCCCCATGTCAGGGCTCCCTGATCAGCAGCGAGCCTGCTTCTCCGTCTGCCCCTCTCCCTGTTCCTGTTCTCTCTCTCAAATAAATAAATAAATAAATAAATAAATAAATAAATATCTTGAAAAAAATAAGAACAGAGATGTCAAATATTTGAGTTAATGCTGTTTTAACCATGGAACAACTATAAGCTATAGAGTGACCGACAAGTTTACTACAATCAGGAAATCACAGAGGGGAATATAAACCATTGCTTAATTATGGAAATATTGGAGAAGACAATGAATTTCCAGCAGGACAAATAATGGAATTTTGATACAGCTGTCTCTACATTTTGGGGTACAAGTTATCCTCAGCGGACATATGGGCTGTATGATAGGATAGCTCTCACCTACTGGACAGCCTACTATGTGCCAGGCCCCACCAGTGTACCTTTTCATCTATTCTTTGTAAGGTTTAGAACATTTCTACAAAGTAGTTATTATTACCCTTTTTAAATTTTTATAGCTGAGGACCCACAGGTTTAGAGAAGTGAAGAATTAGATCCCTTCACTAGCAGGGTGATCTTGAGCAGCTCATATAATCTCTGAGTGTCTATTTTTTCACCTATGAATGGGCATAATAACTACATTAAGATTTAACAAGTAGATGAACTGCTCTGCAAATCACCTAGCATGGCGTCTTAAATATAGAGGATGCTTAATTAGTGGATAAAATAATGTAAATGAGGACAAAATAAGCATAAATTTGGAAATATTTCTTGAAAGTCGAATGAGACATATCGATGTGGTGTTGAATTAAAATACAATATGTTCTCTATTCTCGTTCAGTCTACAAATATGACTGATGAAGAAGGAAACTGAAAACAGCCTACTATGACATGACTTCAGCCCACTGTCTTCTATTTCTAAAATCTAATTTGTGAAAGATCGAGATTACAAAACGCTTGACTATATATAACACTTTTTACTTTCCTCTGTTGTTCCCTTTGCTTTCATTCTCCTTCCGTCTTTTTCCTTTAAAAGTTTTTTTGATATTAAATTGTTTTATTTATTTAGTATAACATTTTATTTATTTATTTGAGAGAGAGAGAGAGAGCAAGAGAGAGTGAGCATGAGCTGGGAGGAGGAAGGACAGAGGGAGAGGGAGAATCAGACACCCCACTGAGCAGAGATGTGGGGCTCAATCTCAGGACCCTGAGATCATGACCTGAGCTGAAGGCAAGTGCTTAACCAACTGAGCCACCCAGGCGCCCCTAGACTCTGGTTTTAAATAAAATGAATATTTTATAAAAACTCAAAGCCCTTGCAGAGGGATGCGAGGCTTAGGTTCTTTACAGCTAGAACATAAGCCCTCTGAAGGTAGAGATTTTTGTTTTGTTCACTGATGCTTCTCAAGTACCTAGGACAGTGCTGCAGATACAGGAGACTGTCAAAAAGCATTTAGGGAGGGGGCCCTGGGTGTCTCAATTGGTTAAGCATCCGCCTTGGTTTTGGCTCGGGTCATGATCCCAGGGTCCTGAGATTGAGCTCCGTGTGCGGATCCCCGCTCAGTGAGGAGTCTACTTCTCCCTCTGCCTCCCCTCACCCCGACCCTGGTTTATACTCTCTCTCTTGCTCACTCTCTCTCTGTCTCAAATCAATAAATAAAGTCTTCTTTAGAAAAAAAAAAGCATTTATGGAATGAATAAAAAAGTTTTCTGAAAAATTCCATTTATCAATTCTTGCATTATTATGCCATAGATTTGTATGTAATCCCATGGTGGCTGGTAATAATGGTGACTCTAAAATAATTTTTTGCTGGTAGGACTCAAAACTGGTATGTAGTGGCGTTCCTGTGGATGATGGGAGGTGAGAATCTCCTCCATAGAAGTGGAAGTGGGGAGGAGACCCTGTCTGCTCAAGCTCTGGTCCTAAACACAGGCAGTGGGCACTGCAGTCTCTAAAGTCTTAGTGGCCAATTGTAGCTCTATTTCCTGGATGAGGCATCTGAGATGTAGCAAAGAAGTTCTAAAACTGAGCGCTGACGCTCATGCGTTATTACTGGTTTTCCAACCCATTTGACCAGTAGGCCTCCTTATTTAACTGTTTCAAAACAATTGCTTGAACTGTGAGACTTATTGCCTGGACACTTTCTCTGCTCATGGGAAAGAACAAAATCCTTTGTGTCCTTCCCTCCTTCCCTACCCTACTCTCCTCCAAAGTTCTTGTTTTCAGTGAACTAATAATTCTCCCCAGACAGTAATTCCACCTCAAGCTTTCCAAATTAGAAGGGTTTGCTGAAGAATGTCTCTAAAGTCTCTGCATAGGCTAGCTGTAGCACTTTGCCAGCAAGAATTGGAATCTGGTGTAATTCACTGGGCATGTATAAGAACTTGGCATTCCCAGCATCTCTGCTGCCTGCTGCATTAAAATTTAAAGGGACCTCAGTGCTCTTTTGCAGCCCCCTATGCTAGACACATAGACCTTGACCTCTGACTTTCCCACTATCTCTGCTCACTGAGGAGGAAGAAATGCTGGTTCCAGAATGCCTTCCTCAGAGAAGGCAATTGTCCTGATGACGAAAACCCTAATACACTAGATTACTCCCCATGTCAGTTTTAATGAAAGTAACCTGGGAGAGTCTAGGGGAGCCTTGAATTCCCTATATAAGTAAGGAGAAGTCCTTGGACAGAGGACATCCAATGCCACGGTTAAGAGGTGCGACAGAAAGATTGGTGTGTGTTTTTAGTGACCTGACTGGGATTTACCCTTGGCCCCAATCAGAAGATCATTGGATTATCCCTGGAGTCACCTAATGCCTTCTCATAAGTGATCCATGGGAGTAGAAAGCTAAAAATATATCCAAGGAAACTGATATGTTGTAGAGAATGGACAAGAATATCTACAACGTTTGCCATATAAACATCTGTGAGATTAATAATGAATTTTAGAAACTATACATGTACAGATGGGATTACAAGGATTTGTAGGTAAGAAATAAAGCATACCAACTTCTAAGACAAATCGCTGGCAAATCTTTTCCTCTTTTCTCTCTTCTGTTTTTCATCAATCGCCTGAGGTCACACAGCTGTGATTCAGGCCCTGGTGACACAGATGAATCAGACATGGCACAAGGTCCAGAATTCTTGGCCAGCCTTACAACGGATTTTTCATCTATCAACCAGAAATGATGCAGTGCTCTGATTCAGTTATGGTGGCCCAAAATGTTAGCTAGGCTATTTTGGAATTATTCCTCATACTTAGGCAGAGTCTATTACCTTCTTTCTGCTTCTTCGCATAACAATTATGGGGGAAAAAATCAATAATAGATGAGGTGCCTTTAGTTCTTTGAGTCTTCCCCCAAATACCTGGGTGCTTCCATGTTGTTTTTCAACTTGGAACGTTCCATACGAAACACTTCTCTTAGTTCTGGCTGACAACATAAGATCTGATGTATTCAGGTAAAAAAGCAAAATGGCTGATATAAATTATTAATGTTTTCCCGAGTCCCAACTTTAAATATAGATTTCCTGGCTGTCTATATGATAGGTCTCTCAAAAGATATTTGTTAAGCAGGCCTCCAATCAAGTTAATTTTAATTCACTTTCACTTTTTAAAAAATTATTGGTTAGGAGTTTGGAATTGAGAGTCCTACTGGTCTGGATTCCATTAATAGCTAAACAACTTATTTGTTATGTGTCTAAGAAAAGTTGTTTAACTTAAAGACACACTTTCCTCACCTGAAAAAAGAGGAAAATACTTTTTCCCTTACTGGTTGGTAATGGAAAATAAATGAGACAGTGTGTATCAAATACTCAATATAGTCCCCAAGCTCAAGGGCAGCTGGTTTAACAGTAAGATATTAGGAGTCCAGGGCTTGATTTAGCAAATAAAGCTCACAGCTGAGAATAAAGAAAGCACTGAGGATGAAGAGTTTGGTGAGTTTCATGGTTGATATTTACAGAAGCATTGTTTGTAGAGGCTGGCCACTTCTCACGGGGGCAGTTGGGAGATGCCCCCCACTTCAGAGTGGAGCAGGGGCTGGGAGAGGGAATGGCAGAGGAGGGACAGAGAAACAATTCTGTTTTATGAAAGTGCAATGCTGGTGAGCAAAAAGTAATTCCCATCATACTTCCTTGTGCAAGAGAGGACAGGAGTTCTTCCCCTCGGTGAAGCCAAAAGAGAGGGGCCTCGAAATCTGGGGAAGCTGCAATATCAGACCCTACCTGTCATCTGTCTAGGCACCAGCTTGCTTACTTGCACCTGCCTTCTAATGTTGGGGTAACAGCATCAGAGGGAAACACTGAGGTTTCCAAGGACTGTGGAAGAGGGATTCCATAGGAGTCTCATACCCTGAATGGGAGGGAGGAACTCATAAGTCAGGTGAAAATAGAGATGCCCTTCAACAGATGACTGGATTAAGAAGTTGTGGTCCATATATACAATTGAATGTTACTCAGCTATCAGAAAGAACGAGTTTGAGAACTCGTTTGCTGCAACATGGACGGCACTGGAGGAGATAATGCTAAATGAAAAAAGTCAAGCTGAGAAAGACAATTATCATATGATTTCTCTCATCTATGGAACATAAGAACTAGGAAGATCGGTAGGGGAAGAAAGGGATAAAGAAAGGGCGGTAATCAGAAGGGGGAGTGAAGCATGAGAGACTATGGACTCTGAGAAACAAAGTGAGGGCTTCAGAGGGGAGGGGAGTGGGGGAATGGGATAGGCTGGTGATGGGTCGTAAGGAGGGCACGTATTGCATGGTGCACTGGGTGTTATACGCAACTAATGAATCATCGAGCCTTACATCAGAAACCAGGGATGTACTGTATGGTGACTAACATAATATAATAAAAAAAAACATTAAAAAAAAAAAAGAAAAGAGAAGGCTGGTGTTGCTGGGCGACCACAGGGAGAATTGGGGTGCCCTGGAGGAAGTGAGAGAGTTTGCTAAGGAACTGGCAATGCATGCTTGGAAAGAAGATGGCTTTGAATAGAATGTGAAAATGAAGCTCTAAAGTGAATGACCGGGTCATAAGAACAAAATAGGGAAAGTTTAATAGCTGCTCATGAAATTGGACTGATCTATTATTGGAACTTCCTACTCAGGGGGAAAAGAGGAGCTTGAGAAATTATTTTTATATCGTCTAGGAGCCAGTAAACAGAATGTGAAACATTTTAAACTTTTTAAGGCCCAAATAGGATCAATATAAAAAAGTGTTACTTTTCCACAGGCTTAGAACAGTGTTTCTGAACCTCTTCACTTTTTCTCATTTTTGTTTCCATAGAAGCCCTTCTAGTTTTTTTTCCTAATTGTCCCTTCATGAAATCTTAGTATTCTCACCATACTGTATAGCTCTTTATACACTCTATGTGTATCTGTGTTTTCTATGCAATAGGTGTAAGATGTTTTTCATCTCTCAAGAACCAATTTTCCCTCCTTTGGGGGCACTATTGCCCCTGTTGAAAATGCACGGGTGAAACTGACAGAAAGGTTTCCTAGTCAGCTTGGATCTGCATCCCCTCATCGCTAAAATTAAGAATTCAATTCAATTCAGTAAACATTTCTTATGCTCCAGGCATCGGTCCAGGCCTAAGGATGCGAAGATGAAAGAGGCGTGGATGCTATTCTGAAAGAGATGGTTGCTATGTGTTCCACACAGAGCACTTCCAGGGTGTAATATCTGTGCTGTCATAGCAAGATCTATGATGGACATAGGCTCGTTCCTTGGATGGTGACTTTATACATCTTTTTTCTTTTCTGTTTTTAAAATTTTTATTCTCAAAATAAAATTTGAAGGGTTATTTTCGATTGAAAAAACTTCTCAAAATGTTAGAGCTGGAAGGACCCTTGAGATTATCCCACCCAAACTTCCCAGGTCCTCGTCCACATATGGTGGAGTCGTAGAGTTGGGCTGTAATTATTCATTTGGTGCCATGGTTTCTGTCCCAACTCTGTAGCCAACAAACTGAGTGACCTTGGTTGAACTGTTGATCATTTCCGGGTCTCAGTATCCTCACGTTATGAAATTGAGGGGATGAACTACAGGACTTCCCAAAGTTTCTTTCAAAAAGGAAATATTAAGATTCTAAGATCTTTTTTCTTGTGTCCACAATGAAGTTGTGCCAGGATTCAAGGACATTGTAAAAAAATTAATGGAGCATATTATTTGGTAAGATAGCACACCTTCACTTTAGGAATGAAAACCACAAATAGGCAGACTGCATGTTAGCCAACAATACCCAAACTTTATTTCATTTTTCACATATTTTCCTAGATCAGCTGAAATCATTATTTGAGTTCTTTTGGTCTTTTTGGAAGCTTTCTTTTTCTACCTTCAAAAAGCACAGTTGAAATTCTGCCTGAAGTGATTTCTTTATCACGTTTAAATTTTGGTTTGGGGTAGACTGCCTAACATTTTATTTCTTGGTTTAATGACCAGCAACGTACACTACTAACTAACATTAAATTGGTTTGCCATTATCGGAAGATTATTGGCAACAACCTGTTCTGCTCCCTTCTGGATCTCATTTACCTCCATGATATTCCTTAACATCTTCTTTCTGTCTGTAGGACTCAGGCCAAGACTGGCTAATCTTCGTCATGATTTAGCACTGAATCATTTTGATTATTCTCTGATGTGTGTTCTCAGACTTAGAATGTCCTCCTATAGCATTCTATGCAGAACAGCGCATAGCAGCATTCCCTGGTGAAATTTCATCAGTACTTTATGTGATGCCAAAATAACATCAACACTGTAAAATATGCTTCATAATAATCTCCCTTGCTTTTCTTTCTCAGTTGTCAAAGATCATACAGATGGTTTGGTGAAAAGTCCACATTGACTCCCACAGAGTACCCTTCACATTTCTCGTTGGAAATAATTTTAAACTTTCATTCCTAATCATTTTTTATTATTCAAACAGCTTTGTTTTGAGAAGTGGGATAGAAACAATTTTCTCCAGATGAGAAGATGGTAGCCCTTTCCTGGGGAAGTGGGAAGAAAAGATTTATCTCAGCCCACATAGTCTCTGTGGACTTAATTCTGGTTAAGAATATCATGGGGGATGGGGGCGCCTGGGTGGCGCAGTCGTTAAGTGTCTGCCTTCGGCTCAGGGCTGGGAGCCTGCTTCTTCCTCTCCCACTCCCCCTGCTTGTGTTCCCTCTCTCACTGGCTGTCTCTCTCTCTGTCAAATAAATAAATAAAATCTTTAAAAAAAAAAGAATATCATGGGGGATGGAAGAGAAAAGAAAGTCATCAAGGGGAAACTGATGTCCTAAGACAGTGCTGTCCAATAGAACTTTCTGTGACGATGATAATGTTCTATTTGCACTATGAGTACTTGAAATGTGGCTATTGCAATTGAGGAAATGGGTTTTCAATTTATTTAATTTGTACTAATTCAAAGTTGAAATTGTGGCTACCATGTTCACAGCACACAGCCCCAGGAAGTAGTGTGACTAGAGCTGGGGCCCAGAGTCCAGTGCAAAGTTGAGCATGTTATCTCTGCTCCACCGTTTAATGACTGTTCCTGGGGAATATTTAACCTCACTGTAATAACAAGGGACAATCCTTGTACCTACTTCCGAGAGCTCTTGCAAGGAGTAAGAGTGATAATCCACGCAAAACACTTGGCACTGTGCCTTTTCATTCTACTTGTTATACATGGTTGGTATTATTTTAATCATTCCTTTTAGGAGGTGTGATTTAGACACTTGATCAGGAAGCTGACATAATGTATTCAGAACCTAAGGTTGGAGTCCTCCATTTTTTTCTCACAAGAATGCCATCTGTTCTAGAACTGAGATGGTAGGAAAACCCTTCCTGAGCGAACCTTGGGAAGCAGAGACTTCCTGAAGTTAATATTATTCCCTCTGAACACTCTTTGCTCCTTCTCAACCTTTTCCTTTCTTTGCATTTTCGTCTTGTGTCATTGTTAAAAATTTAAGAATGTGGAAATTCATCATAGAACATTTAGTTGGCCATCATCAAATTACCTCTGGCGTTAACTTCATATTCCTGGTGAGGCAGTTGTAGAAATGAATACACAGAGAAACCTTCAGATGTCAGCTTGATGAACAACGGCTACCTTCATGGGTCATTTTGGAAAGAGCTTGTGTTTGTACCCCTTGAGGTGTGCTGCCGATCCTTTCTATCCTCAGCGAAGGGTTAGAGCACTCGCTGAGTGTCCGGTTGGATTAATAAGGATGGTCTTAGAATGGTATAACCGATGAGACAGGAAAAAATTGTGTTTTTTTTAAATTTTTTATTGACCAACACGAATCAGCTATCTTTAATCTGATGCTTTCAAATATGCACTAAAAAATTAAATTAGGTAAACCCCATCTTTGGAAGCAGAATAGGAATTTAAGGTGCCTTTAAGTAACAGTGGATGGTTATTGAATGTCAATGGAAGCACTTCTGACATCCATGTTAATGGAAATTAAATTCGTAATCAGTGATATGACAATCAATACCTTATGTCAGCCCAATATACATTATTTTTTCCCTCTTGAGTCAGAATAATAAGAAACAGCTTTCAACTTATCTTATGCTTCCTTCTTGCTTTTCATTTCTGTACGCTGTCAGTGTAAATGGAAAAGGATGTTTGGGCTTTTCTCCACCTTTCCTCCAGAATTAAAGCTGACTTCTTTATTCTGCATCCTGCTTTAAGTTGTACAAGATCTAATGGCTACTCCAGCTGTACCTGTCTCCTTTAAGGAAACACGAATGTATATGCCCCAACCTCTCCTTCGGAGCCGACTACGCCCAAAGCCCAGCTATGCGTCCCTTAAATCTAAACTCATAAGCAAGGGTGCCGGAGTACTATGGGCAATAAAAAAATAAAACCTGTAGTGTCTGGCTGAACATGCTGTCCTTCGGCAGAAGATAATTTATAGTTTGTTTTCCTTCTCTTGCTGAACTGCCACGGTCCACCTTTTGGCCTCCTTTTCTTTCTTTCTTTTTTTTCTTTTTAAAAAAAATTTTTTTAATGGGAATGTGGGCAGTTCATACCATTCTCTATTTTCCTAATGATTCTCGCTGATAATGATAAAATGTGATCCTAATATAAATTAATTAAAGATTTTCATTAAATTTCGATCCTGGAACATTTTAATAGACTGACTCCCTCAATTGTTTTTCTTTTAATTTGTGAAACATAAGACTTCTTGAATCATGATTCCTAATATTTTCCTAGGAATAAGACCACATTAAAATCTTAATTAGTCCCTTAAGCTTTACAGACATTATTTTATTTTTATGTCTGATGCCAGTATAACACAAAGTACTTTTGCAGTAATTTTCCTTTGGAATTCTTTTTTTTTTTTTTTAATCTTTGAGGTTAGGCTTTGAGGTTTATGGAGAGTGTGTACAAGGGAGGGCAACTGTTATATCAATCACATTTAATCAGTCCCATTTTTCGAAATTACTTGCATCTTGAAAATTACATCTAAACTAAAATAGCAACTATTATCTAAAATCTTTTTTTAAAAAAAATACAAACTTTTGACTGGAATGCATGACAAATAATTTATTCCAAGAATGCTGTTCAATTTGCTACCATCAGATGTTCAGTTTTCAACCAGGAATGCTATGTTATTATTAAGCAATATTATCTTATCTTTATTTCAAAATACAAGGTGGGAAGGAGGCCTTTGTCTTGTACGTATGATTTTCTTTGTCCTTTTCAAATAATTGAAACTAGTGCTATCTTTCTGAGGCTTTCCCAATGGGATATTTATATAAATCAGTTTGACTCTATTAATATACTGTATTGATCTACAATTCATCTAATTGTTAGGTGGATATTAATGGATTCCATTAGTCCATTTTCTAATTTCCACATGTTCTAAGGACAATAAATCTTTAGTTCGCCTACTTGTAAGGAAGAGCCAATTCCAATAGAACCAGCTGAAAATAGGACAAAGGATATTTCTAGTAAAATTTATTAGCACAAGTAAAATCCATTTGAAGATTTCTGAAGCCTCCCTTCTTAAAGTCAATTCCTTTAAGAAAACTTTCTGTTGGTAATGTATTTACAAATATAAACTCATAAATGCAAATTTGCACATTATCTTTCATCTCAAGTAATTTAGGCAATTGCAGCACAAGTTGTCTCCAAGTGCTTTCCAACACCCTTCTTTAAGAATATTTCCTCTGCTGATTATCTTCTATAACAATGAACAGTAGGAAACCACATTAATCTTAAAGAACTCCAAAGCAGATCTGATGAAACCTTTGGCTAGATGCTTAATCTATCCATATTGAATAAAACTACCTGGAAACGTGCTTACACGTTGGGGTTGGACTTACAATGGGGAAAAGACAGGAAGACATGACCTAGCCGATCCTATTACAATCCAGAGGAGGACCCTGATTCCAGCAAAGCGAAAGGACTTGATGAAATTGATGAAAGCTCCAAGCCATTGAGTTTATAGCTGACATGTTTTCATGACACCGGTCCCATAACTTTGCTAACACATCACAATGCTTCCACCTTAGTAAGCACTAATTTCAGAACCATACTTCTTTGTATGGCTTTTTTGCAAATATTTGTTGACGGTCTGCCATGTGCAAAATTCTATGCTTGGTGTTGTGGAAGATGTGAAGATAAATAAGAGCTTACCCTTAAAATATAGATAGATAGATAGATAGATATAGAGATAGATAGATAGATAATAGATATTTATATATCTATCTATCTATCTCTATATCTATCTATCTATCTATCTATCATCTATCTATATCTTTTCTTATATATAAATTTATATCACATATCACACCTGAGGCTCCATATGGTCCCATCTGTATGTGGTATAACTTATAAAGAAATAGCAGTATCTATTGGTGATACTTGAAGAAAACTTTCATTTCGAAGATTCCTTTAAGGGGTTTTAGACAGCACACATAAATATTAGGAACATTTTCCCCTTTTCAGATTTCTTACTCATAGTAGGCACTAAATCTCTGCACCTCTCTCATCTCCATTGCCCCCTTACTACTGCGTCCTCCCCTTTATCATCATCTCCCCCACCACACATGCTTTTTCCAAAAAGAGAGAGAAAGAAGTAATCTTCATATCAACTGCTCTTTGGGAGGGCTAAAAATTAGCCTTCCTATCTTCCTAAAATCTTCTTAGAATGCTGGTGAAATTCCTTTCTACCTTGTAACAAACAAGTAATACTTCATTTAAAAAAATGTGTGCGTGTGAGAGAAAGAATCTTTGGCAACAGAAAAGGAGATCTTTGAAAAGCCTGGATAACTGACTATTCCATGCATTGTTGTCAAGGATGCTTTCACTGAACAATATTCTGATCATGACCTTGATTACAAGTTGACTATAGATGGACACCTGATTTACACCTGAACTTCAGTCATTCCTCATACCCTACTCCCTAAAGCTCCTGGTGTGCCGAAATAGAGAACACAGTATTCTTTTAACAGTTTGCACAAGAATTTCCCTTATATGAAGGAAAACTGCCCTCCACATACTTTTTTGGAGGTTATTGATGTGCCTGTTTGGGTTAGACGCAATAATTCTAAAGGAACCAAATGTGAAAGATCATCTGTCCTGTATGAGAGGAGAGGAAGACCTGGTGGTTTGGGAGGGCAGAGAAGATAAAGAATGAGGGGGAAGTGCAGGGCCACTAAAAGACTGTGATCAGAGTCTCCCTTATGACCCACAAATTCTTGGGTCATTTTATGTCTCCCTCAAGGCCATCCAACATTTCTTCATCAGTGAAATTAATCATCCCATGCCTCATGGACCTAAGACTTTAAGCAAGAAATAATAGTTTCTCATCCTAAAAGACCTTCAACCCTAATATGTGAATTAAACTAAAATAGGCCTCTGATTAGCTCTCTGCTACAGTAAAGAGAACATGGAATTTTAGCTTATTTGTCTTTCAACCTATCAAACTAGCAAGGTGACCAGGGTTCTTCTTCCATTCTATTTTTATCAGATATATTTGTTGAGTCTTCCTGTCTCCAAGCTATCTTAAAAGTTATCCAGGTGTTAATATACCTTTTTACAGTTTTCTCCCCATATTTTTATGGGTGCTGTTTCTGTGTTTTATGCAGTATTTTTGAGTTCATCTTTCTCAATGTTTCTCATCAGTGGTTTCCTGATACCTGCCATCATTAATTTTCTGCATCACAATTTTGCTGCAAGAAGTCCCAGACTACTTGCTAAGACTGCAAAATCAGGGTCCGGGGTTCTTCTCTTGTGAATGTTTAGGCGCACGATAACCTGCTCCCTGAGCACTTTGATGGGAGACACTTTATAATTTCCATCCTCTCTAGACCTATCCCAGCATTTGACAGATATGTAATTGAGCTGAATTACTAAATACTTATGTAACTTATGAAGAAATTAGGGATAAACCATCAAGTATATTCCAGTCCATAGAACTAAAACGTAAGTTACCACTACTCTTCAGTTACTACGGACTTGTTTTAAGCAACAAATAATTGAACATACTTTATGCGCTGGGTGCTTTACATACACGGGCTCATTTAATCTTATTGATAACTATAAAAATAAACATCATTATTTTATGGAAGTGGAAACTGAGGTTCGAAGAACTAATAAATTGCTGGATGTTAAAGATATAACAAGTAGCAAATAAGAGTCTAGATGTCATGTTTTTCAAACTGAATAGCCTTTGCTGCCTGCCACCACACCATGGATATACTCAAAAGGTAAAAATAGATTAATATAGTCAAAAAAAGTGAATCCTAAAGAAAAAAATTGGTTATAGTACTTTCTCTAATTTTCAATTAAGTTGAAACTTTCTTAATCATGCTAATTATTTCTATAATTTTAAAGAGTATAAAAATAAGATACTCAAGTAATTTTAGGCAATTGCAAAATTTGTAGATGTATAAATATTATTAAAGTTTTGAATATATGTTAAACACCCAATAGACTCAACTTCAGCGTGAAGTTGTGTTGTGATGTTGCCTAAAACACAGAAGGCCTCAGAACCTTCTCCTACTTTAACTCCTCCCTTCACAGAGAAAAAAGTAATGTAAATAAAAAAGTAATTTTTGATTCAGCATCAAAAATTCTAATTGTATAATAGTTCATTGATTTGTTGGACTTCAAGCATGAATTCAAAAAGTATTCAACTGTATATATTCCAATTAAAAATTTAATTATGTCTTAGCTACTTGTTTAAATTTGAATCAAATCTCTCCTGAAAAGGGCCTCATCCAGGGAGCTTGGTGTTGCATACTCATGAAATCACATTTTGGAATTTTGACATTTTGTAAATTAAAATTGGGACTCCCAGTTGTATACTGGTACTTTAGGATAACATAACAAGGAAACTCTAGTAGGCATCACATTTTACCGGAGAATAAAGCACATTTGTCCATTTATTATTATTTGTTAGTGAAAATGTGTAGAACACTTTGGCAAATATCTTCTTAACATTTGGAGTAACGTCAAGGGTATGGGTTCAGGAATTCTCTATCTTAATACGTTGTAAAATTTGCTCTTCCATCCTTCTTTCCTACCTTCCTTCCTTCCTTCCTTCCTTCCTTCCTTCCTTTTCTTCTTTTCTTTTTTTTTTCCAACTATTTCTCTTCCTTATTGCCATCGACATATGAATTTAGTGTTCCATCCAAAGAGGTCCATAGTAGATGCAATTGAGACTATGTGAGTGGAGTTATTCTGAAAAAAACATTCCCTTACAGGTTTTTTTCTGATAAAAGAAAATATTTTAGTTGTAAACATAAGTTTTATTGGGTCAGCGCTTCAACGGTGAGTCATCATTTCACTCTCCATTCCTTGGGGAGTAGTAAGAAAAATCTTTAATTATTGTTTAAACAAATATTTCTACTTCTTTATTATGGCATATGCATTACAGCACATAAAATTTCACATAGGTTTTACTTCCATAAAATGGTTAGTGTCTGCCCCATTCAAACATTGTAAAAAACTGGGTAGTGGTGGTAAACTCATCTTCAGAGTGACTGAAATAGATATGAAAACATTATCAGCTCTGCCCTCCTTCATGGCAATATTTTTGTGTTTTTAGAACTCTCTCCCTCGGGTCTTTATCTTCAAAATTTCAAAGTAAACTGTCCTACTATATTTCAAAAATCTAATATACCATGGAGTATAAGATGTACCCTCATTTCATGACAATAAGAGAGATAAAAATGTTACCAAATACATTTGGTTACCAAATACATTTAGACAGACACACTGTCAATTAGAAGACATACCCAAATTTTAGAGACATTAAAATTTGAAAATCTTTGCATTCTAGAATTGATGAATGCTGTATTTCTTTATATGAGTAATTCTATCCCCCAAATGGAAGCAAAATCCAAAGCATATCACTTTTACTTGACTTGGTGGATCAAGCTTAATTTGATACATTTTAATAAATAAGAGAGTGACTGAAGTAGGAGGTATCAAACTTAACAACCAATTCATTTAATATGGATGAAGTTCTGCTGTGAATGGAAGGAAGAAGCAGAATGTAAGTTGCTGTCAGAAGTTTCAGTATATTTAGCATATTATTCTAACTTTGGATAAATGTGTTTTGTACTATGGAAAAATGCAGTGATGTGGATCTGGAAATCCTTACAGCAATGAAGCATTACTAATTACAATAAAATGCAAGGCAGTCTTGTAAGTGGAAAAAAAATGAAATCCAAAGAAATGAATTGTTTTGCGAGCTGTACATCTATTCCGTGGATAGTATAGATAACACACTCATGAAACATTTCGTTTCTGCATCAGCATGACAATGTTATCTTATTTATTCTAGTCAATAGCTGTGGCCTCCCTGGAAACATACTTATAAGCATACCCAGCCTCCTAGTGCATAAATTATTTCATGGAAGAAAATTAGAAATTTTCGAAACAACATAAACTTTTTGAGGTCACCAAGGTACCATTAGGTAAATTATTGCCTCACAGCCCTAAATGGTACCTAGTAGCCAGGAAGGGTTTAATGCACCTTTCAAAGTGCCTAATTTACTCCCAGGGAGTAACGAAGTAGTGGACAGGTCCTGGATGATAAATTACACATCGAGATGCATTTTCCCAAGTGAATAGGGCTCAGTGTTGTCTGACTAAAATTAATGCCTCACATTTATTTCAAACATGTGAAGGCAAAGGTCTGCAGATAGTTTTAGAAGTCTAAAGATCATTCCATCTACCTAAATGCAGTAAGGGCAAGGTAAATTCAGTTATATAAACCAGGATTGCTGAAGATAAATTGACCAAAGCAATTGAGTGAAAAGCATTCTATGTGTAGTTAGGATGGGTCACTGATCAAAAAAAAGAACAAAACGGAGAATAAAATCACATCTGAAAGACAGCTATACTTTTTGCAGTCCTTGGGTGTTCCAAAAGGGTCTTTCCTGTAAGATTTTAACCTGTCCAACCTTGTAGAATCTATGATACCTGCCAGGATCCCACTTCAAGGTGGTATGTCTCCAGGCCATGATTACTGTTGTGTGTATTTACTGAATAATGTCTATTGCAAAGAAATTGTAAAGTATTTTTGCATTTGAAAGCATTCCCTTTGTTAGCCTTTATGATCTCAGAGAGATTGCATAAATGTCTGGTATCCTACTTATTATTGCTTTTCCTTTGGGGAATGATGAAAGAATCTGGAGTCATTTCTGAATCCAAGCGCCCTGAACTCATACAATCCTCAATTCCAAATAGCCTGAAGCAACTAAACCCTTAAAAGCATACTGACTTTGTATCATCACATTTGTACTTTCACTGATGTCTGAATATTCACTCCATTTACTATCATATCTAAGACTAATATGACCAACTGAAATGATATTAAACTATAAGACCATTGAGGACAGAGTCCACGTCAAAATAGATTGAGTTGCTGTTTGCCGAATATTCATATTTCTTCCCCCTGGTGTCTCACTCTGTAAGAGATTATGTATGTGTCTCCATTCTGTTAAATTCAGAAATGATCATGGGAAGACCTGACAGGTTCTTCAGCACAGAAGGGTTATGATTCAGTGCATGCTTCACCATTTCTTTCTATCATGAGACCCTCATTGTACAACACAGAGGCTCCTCGATTGGCTGGGCCTCCTAAGTGATGTTGATGATGGAGGAGAGTCACCCCTGGCCATGAGAGAACTAATAATGAATGAGGGCTGTAAATCAGTGAGGTTTGGAGGTACTTTGTTACCACAGTATAATCTATCTGACCTTTATTGGCATGGTGAACAATGCCTGGCACATTGCCACTGTTCAATAAATATTTGTTGAATGAGTCAATTTCTCAATTTTTGTAGCAAATCATTGTTCACACCACTTAAAATCTGGAGTGGATACATCATAATTGCCTGTCAGTAAAATAAGGGCCACAAAACACGACTTCCCTCTAACCCTATCCCCACAGCCCTATCCCTCAGGAATGGTCCCTCTAGATGTCTTCTTTAAACATTTTGAGAACATTCCTGGGTACTTTATCTTTTGTTTCCTACTATCCAGCTTTGTTGGGATCATGTCTCCTTTGCTGTCAGTGGCCAAGAGGCATATGTGTCACTAACCATCACCTCAAGGCACCCTGGTTGATCTTAGACAATGACAGCATCAAAGATGAAGCCTGTTGACTAATGTCGAGGACACCAGTGTCACCACCTGCCATGCAGGACCCTTTGTCCTTGTTCGTTTTTCTTCTCATGAGCTGAGACTTTTTAGGAAATGATTATTTTCATTTTCAGTTTTTGTTTATTCCTGTCGTTGGAGTCTGTCATGAGTTCCTAGGAGGTGAGCTAGGAGATAATCAGAATCTAACCTTCCTCCAAACCTGGCTCCTGGTCTTTGTATAATAATAGCTAAAATCTCTTGAGTGATTATAGGTTAGCAGTTGAATCTTTACATCAACCAGGTGATGAGGAAACTAAGAAACAGCGAGGTTAAATGACTTTGTCATGATCACACAGAAAAATCGCCCACGCTGTCTTACTTAGAAACCAGTCTATTATACTTCTCAACTATATTTCAAGTCTTTTTAATTTAATTTAATTTATATTTATTTTATTTTATTTTATTTATTTATTTTTTACCGAGGAGGTTCCTTGTACACTCACATTAACATTGCCCTAGTGGCCTCATTTCACTAATTTTCCATGCATGCCCAGTGGACGTTCATTTCCATGAGGTATGACCTAGTGTTGGCTGTTCTGTTTTTGACAAAAATTAAGATGATGATGAATGCTTTAGATACATCACCATGTCATTATTCTAATGCACAATGATTAAATGAACATCATTACATTCATTATGCTATTCAAACTCCATGAGATATTTGGAAACAATAAAGCCACATTTATTTTAAAATATAGCGTATTTAAAACATTTTAACTAGCATGTATTCTCACTCCTTTAAAAAAAACAAAAACAAAAACAAAAACAAATGGTGGACTATGGGCCTTTTTTTTTAACGCAAAATATTTTTCTCCAGTAGAACAATAGGATGGCCTTGTCAATCTGTGTGGACTACCTTGTTGGAATGTGCAGAACAAATCTAAGATCAAACCAGAATATAGCTTTGGCAATACAAAAATCCTATAAGAAGTAAATGGCTAATCAGTTATGATCCAAGCATCAGTGACATACTATGCTGCAATTAACGTGACCACTTCTGTTTATAATGAACATGGAAAATATGGGGAAATATTTGTAATATAATTCTGTATGAATGACTAGAATGTAAAATTGTATATGTATTATATTTAGAGCCACTAAAAGTACCTGTACACAACACAAAATTAGAATGAAATAAGCCCCAATCATAACTGTTTTGTTATGTTTGTGAGATTTGGGGGCAATCAGAAATTATTTTCTCAAAATATTTGCTACTTTTTACCGAAAAGTGAAAAAAAAACCCATGAAAATAGAATTTAATATTTTAAAAATTGGTCTTGACAAATTTAGTAATTATACATGATGATGTATTTAATTTCTGAAATTACTTTCTTAGTTATATTTATCAACAATCAAATTGTTGAGTACATCTCATTTCTTCCCACCATATTGTTCCTTGTCTTGCTGCCATGAAATTCAGAGGAGTGAAGTAAGGTGAGTGGAATGGTTTAAAGAAATAAGATAAGCAGAGATCTTATCATGGCTCCTTTGGGGATATATAAGGTAATAAAACTCCACCGAGTTGTTTTTACTGGCAAATATCCAAATACCAGCTTTTGACTTAGAGCTTCACTGACCAAAAGTTGGCAAGGCAATCTTCTGTGCGATGTCTGTGAATAAAAGTCCCTGAGCTAAGTGGGGAAGTTGCCAGGCTGTGTTCGAATTTTATCAGGAACACTTTAAAGATACAGTAACAAAGGTCTTACTTAAGTTCCCTTAATTCCACCCATGGTGGTTCGTAAACACAAAGGCCAAGTTCAAAGTTAGGGATGGTTGTAGGCAAGAGGGCTGAGAAACAGCACGTGGGCAGCCACTCTTCCTTCTGTACCCGAGGCAGGCATGAATAATCTATCTAGGACTTCATGATATTCCCCACAGAGTTTCAAATTCTTTTCAAGATGTACCATAGGGGATTTGTGAAGTGATGCCGCAATTCATATAATCTGAACATGAAATGAAACTATTTGACATTGCTTTCTTGAACCGCTGATTTTTCAGATGAAGGAATTGAGATCCCTTGGGGGAGGGGGGAAAATGAATTCTAAGCATTTTCTATTTTCAAGGCACCCTGAGAGGTATATGACACATGGTTCCAAGAAAAAAGTTGTTAACATTTCCATTTGACAGATGAGCAAACTGAGTCTCAGAGAGACTAAGGAAATGCAAAAGCCCACAGTCCTCACTGGCTACAAATGCACAACTGCAATGCAGTTCTCTTGACCCCTGGACAAGTATATTAGTATATTTTGCACTCCTGCCAAGCTGTAAGGTAATGTTATTCTTTCTCTGAAGAAATTAATGGGTGATGTTAAAAGAATCCTTCTCAGGTCAATGGCAGTCACTCATCTCCCTGTGAACCAGAAGAAACAGACTCATAAATAATAAACCACTATGCATAGCAGCCACCTGGCACCTAAATATTAATAGCGTGTATGTGAAATACTTTTACATAACCATACTAAAGGCATTAAATAAATGTCAGGATTTGAAAAATTACCACTTTGGGTCACTGCTGGCCACTAAATTCTATGGTCTGGCTATTACAGCAGTGATTTTTAGACATTCCACTGTCCGGGCTTTTCTTTCCAGGAAAAATAGTATCTTCCTGGACAATAAAGAGAACAGTTTGGGTCTAAAATTTGCAAACTTCATTACTATTTATGAAGTTTGAGCCATAGTGGCTCTTAACAATTTCCACTCTCTTTCTTCGATTTAACTTTTGCAATTTCTCAGCAACCTGGGCAACCCAATCTGGAATATTCTCCATAGTACAGAGCAGAATCAGGTCCTCGGCTTGGATGGAGGACTAGGCTTTTATCATCAATGATTCAAATATTTGTTCCTTTTTCCAGGTCCTTCTGGGAAAACTGACTTCCCAAGAGGGAAGTTTTTCTGATTAGGAAAGTTTTTTAGCTTTTCTCCTAGATAAATCATACTGTGACTTACTTTTGTTGAATTCCTTTCCATTTGTTTTCTATTTAGTTCTTGTTTCATTCCCCCTAGGTCTCATACATCCCTTTTGTATAGTAAATTCTAATCTGTTTTCAAAATAAATTCATGAATGATGAAAGAAATATTAGGAGGAAGGGTGGAATGAAAAAGAATCCAGCTAATCTTGATTGTATATTTAAGGCTTATTGGAAAACTAAAATTTTCTCCACATCTCTACCCCCAAACCAGTATATTAGCTGACTTTTGTAGAAACAAAGGTAACAGATACAATTCTCTTTCCTGTTAATTTTAAGCAAGATGCAGAAAATGCTGTCTACACACCCCTGGACTTTGGCCGATTCCCAGGACTCTAGATGGGTTTTCAGAACTTGGTGCTGCTTTGTTGGTACAATTTATGCTAGTCTGACTCTGTAATATCCAGCATCATTTTTTACTCTTTCTTTTCCAAACAGAGCCATGAGGGTGGGAAGGAAATTCTCTGGAACGTGACAAAGCTAGCATATGGGGAACCTTGTAAGCTTTATGCTGGCAACAGAGCAGAATTCACACTGGCTAGGAGAGTTAACCATACCATTTGTGGTTTCTCGTATATACTTAGGGTTCTCAGTAATTGGTGTCCATGGTGTAACCAAAGGCATATGATAATTGGCCTCGTTCTAATAGGAGATGGACTGTTTTAAATATCATTGTGTGTAATAGCCTGACTTCTTAGGCAACCTTTTGAGTTCTTCCATATTTTAGGACGAGAAAAATAAGGCCAGCTCATGACAAATATGAAAAATCATGTTTACAATTGACTGTAATATATGTTATTCCCTTCAAATAATATTTGTCCTTTAATTATTTGTTAGGGTATTATACATTTTCTGTGAAGAAAAAAGAAAATAAAAATCACCCCAATCTGATTGCTAAGATATAACCACCACAAACATTTTGATTATTTTCTTCTAGTATTTTCCTGCATGTTTAGTTACATACCAATAATGACATAATTGTGACAATACAGCACATTCTTTTTGTTCAATCCTTTCTCACTTATGCTATAATAGGAGTCTCTCCATACCCAATATGAAGTCAAGAATAATGGACATCTTTGAGGTGAAAGGAGAAGGGAGTGCTTAAGATGGGCATGAAGTAGTTTCTAATGTAATGTAAATCACTTATTTCTTGACTTGGATGGTGATTGCAGGTGTAATTTTTCTGATAACTCCTCGAGCTGCACACTTACAATTGGTGTATTTTTCTATTCTTTATGTTATACTTCAATAAAAGGTTTATTTAATACAAAGTCACAAATCCATCAGAAAATGATTCATAATGCCTGCAGAAATTTTCTTTAACGGTCTCTGCTGTGACTGATTAGGCCCTTCTCCCATCCTTAGGTATTTACTTTATCACTTTTCAATATTAAAAATATATGAAGATATTTATACTTAAATATTCATTTGCATCACATTTGCTTGGGGTAGAGCTCTGGAACTTTCCTGAGGAGAAATTACACTGTAGTGGAGAGAGGGACTAATGTAAGTAAATTTTCTGCAGTTGCATTTATTGATGGCATAAACATGGTAGAACCCTCGAATTCTTACAGCTGTCAGCTGGAACAGAAGATGTGACTGTTAAATTTGAGTTGAGTCCCACTTGGAACTTAGGGAGCAGGTGAGATATTCTTCATTCCAATCAAGGTAAACAATCATCTGTTCAATTCAAGTGAGCAAACCATTTCTTTGAGCACCAAATCCATGGCAGGACTCTTCTAGATGGGAGGATACAGAGATAAGAAAGGGCTTGATTAGAATTAAGCATTGACCCTAGAGAAAAGACTCTCAAACCAGTGTGGACATGAATGTTCTCCCTCATCACACGGTTCCTTCATCTGTAAATTGGAATGGTAATACTTACTTTAATGGCTTGTGGTAAGGATTAAATGAAATAGCTTTACAAAGCACTAGGGAAGGGTGCCATTCAAAATATTTAACAATCCGTACATATCAGCTTCAACTAATCAGAACAAATGCTGGTTCTGGACTAACTAGAGGCTGTTGATAAAGATCCAAATGTGTTCTGGCTGAATATTTTGTCCCCCAGCCTAGACTTAAGTATTGGCAATTATTAGTTTTTGGTGTTTTATTCCTTTGGATTTCATCAAATAAACTAAAATTCCCTCAAACTCATATTTGGTATTTGAATGAAGTTACTTTACTTACAGATATTTGGAGAAAGCAACTCTAGAGGTGTGATTTGTGTTCATATATTATTCCTTTAGTTTTTACTAAACAGTAACCATTGGAACTCTTCACCTGCCCTAATCATTATTTCCTCTGTATTCAACTTATATTTCTACTGCTGTTGACCACAGCAGCTTGATGGGAGAGAAAGCACAATGTACATTTACTCTTAAAAATGGACAATGAATATAGGAACCATGAGGGAGGTGGAGATGGGCTGTAGGGCCTAGTCATATAAATATAGTATATGAAAAATTAAAAGACCCCAAATGTGATATTCTGGAGCAAGTTTCCACTTTTTGAGTACCATGAAACCGCTTCAAAATTGTACCAAATTTGCTAAAGTCAAAGACATCACAGAAGTTGAGCAATAAGTACAGCCATAAAAAATGCTCAACAGGGCACCTGGGTGGCTCAGTTGTTAAGCGTCTGCCTTTGGCTCAGGTCATGATCCCAGCGTTCTGGGATTGAGTTCCCGCATCGGGCTCCCTGCTCAGTGGGAAGCCAGCTTCTCCCTCTCCCACTCCCCCTGCTTGTGTTCCCTCTCTTGCTGCCTCTCTCTCCGTCAAATAAATAAATAAAATCTTTAAAAAAAAACACAAAAACGCTCAACAATTACTGTATTTATTTTTTAGGTGATTATGGTTAAGTTCAACAAGAGCATCTTGGAAATATGTTAACATTTGTTACTAAAATTGGGAAGAAAAATACGTTATGAGAATAATCTATTGGAATTGTTCAAATCTCAGGTCATCTTTGAGTTCCAATAAGAATTTCTGTTTGGATACACAGGGAGTGAGGAGTCAGGAATGAGAATATTGGGTGGTGTCATTATTGCAATCAGAGATTCAAGTTTTCTGTAGGTTCATTTCAAAGAATGACATTTAAGTGCCCATGATGTAATGTAGTTTGTATTGTACTCAACACATTACTTTGTCTCTGTTAAGTGCTTAATAATCATTGTGGGAGAAAATATGGGCAGAATGCATGTTTCTTGGACACCAAAGGTAATGTAAATCTTTGGAAAGAATATGTATTTTGTTATCAGAAGGATATGGGTTGAAGATCCGACTTCATCAATTACTAGCTATGTGACCTTGGGCTAGGCCTTTAGACTCTGAGAACATCAGGTTCCCTTATCTGTAAAAATGAGAAAAAAAACACATTTGCAGAATTGCTAGAAAATTTAGAAGTAATGCATATAGAATGACTGGCACAGAGTAGAATCATAAGTAATAATAACTAATATCATAAGTAATAATATATAACTAATGCTATTTAATGCTATTATAAATAATATAAAAGTCTGGGAATCAAAAAAAGAAAGTCTGGGAATCATGAAAGTGTGGGGAACACTAAAAAAAAAATGCTCTCATTGTGGTCTCCTCAACATAAATGTTAATGAGGAAATTCACCAATTGTGATTTAACAGAGGTAAAATTAGGAAAATATCCCCAAAGAAACATGTGTGTAATGAAGTCTTCATTTTTGTCCTGAAGTTTTTGTCAAGTAAAGCTGATTTCCACAATAACCCAATTTCAAAGTATAAATGGTGATGCTTTGATCTTGGTAGGAGGCATCCTCTGTGAGCTCTTGGACAATAGGCAGGTAAATACCTAAGCAACAGCTGCCCCAGGAATCCAAATAGTTCACATTTCATCTACCTTCTCATGAAACTTCACTGGATCAAACACTGTAGGCAAGCTCTTTTTTTTTTTTTTTTTAAACCCTGATCCAACCAAATTATCTAGAGGCAAAAGAATGCTTTAGTTTGTCAATATAAAGCCTAAGGCTAGAAGTGAGGTGGACTAGAAAGACAATCACATTCTCTTCAGGAGGGCTTTAGTATTATCCTTTTTAATCTCTCACGATTGGATTAAAAACTACTCAAGAATGCCCTCAAAATGTTCTGTTTTTGCCCTTCAGTTTCCAGGACCAGAGCTCTCTCTGCATTGGCTCTGCTTTGCTTTTTATTCTCCTGCCAGTCTTTCACCTAGACGCACTGGTGGGGTCAGCTGCTTCTCAGCCTTCTCTTCTTCCTAGGGGAGTCAGAGCCCAAGTGGGGACCTCTGGGAGAGGAAGGAAAGTGAAGTTCTGACTGACCTTAGAATAGGGTACCTTCAAAAGAGGTGGACAATGGGCAGGATTGGAGTAATGAGATATAAGAGCTACGTGACCATTGTCCATTTACACATAGTGGTGGGTACATGTGGAAGTAATGTATACTTAACTATATATGTTATATAACGTATCTAGTAAGCCATATACATTAAGATTTTGTACATGTGGTTACATGCGGGAGACTCATTGACTATCAAATGCAACCTCAGATGATCTCAATTTCTGTAACGTTATGTAATTACTTATTGTGACCAGGTCAAACTGTTTAGATCATACTTTTCTTTGGCCACTGACATCAGTAAAACACTACCAAGAAGAGTCAACTTGCTCACCAACTGCCTGGATACAGGCTAAACACTTTACAGTCATTATTACAATTGCTCCTCTCACTCACCCTCTAAGGGAGGTACTATTCTTATCAACATCCTACAGAAAAGAGAACCTTCAGGAGGTTAAGTAACCTATACAGTCACTATGGTAGTAAGCAGGAGAGCCCAGATTTCAATCCAGAGAGCCTGACCCCGGAGCCTGAGTTCCAAAGCCTTCCATTGTCTGCCTCTTTAGTAATACCTAACCAGGCCCTATTAAAGGGAAGGAGGTGTGTGGACTGATAAGCACACATGTCCTGTTGATGGTGGGTCTGAACCGTACTTGTATGCTTGCTGTCAGCAAAATTTCCTTTGTACAAAATTTGGAACACAGGAGACCAATCAGACTCCATTAGCTGTGCTTTCTGCTTTCTGGTCTCTGTTACACCATTCTGGTTCATACTAAACATGGCCACTGATTGATCATATTGCATCTTGCTTAAAAAACTGGCAGATGGTGGGACACTCAACAGTGAGAATTGAGTAACATATCAAATTCTTTTTTTTTTTAAGATTTATTTATTTATTTATTTATTTATTTATTTATTTATTTGACAGAGAGAGACAGCCAGAGAGAGAGGGAACACAAGCAGGGGGAGTAGGAGAGGAAGAAGCAGGCTCCCAGTGGAGGTACCTGATGCGGGGCTCGATCCCATAACGCCGGGATCACGCCCTGAGCCGAAGGCAGACGTTTAACGACCGAGCCACCCAGGCGCCCCACATATCGAATTCTTGAATCGATATGATGAACACCTGAAGCTAATATAACACTGTATGTTAATTATACTTCAATTAAAAAAAGAAAATGAAAATCTCTTTGGAAAAAAATGCAAAACTATAAACTTTTCCATCATTAAATTCTTCTGTAAGATACCTTTGTTACAGAAATTGAGTGAGATTTCAGTTTTTTCGGTTTTTTTCCCCCCATAAAACAAGGATATGATAGTAAGCCATATACATTAAGATTTTGTATCCTGATACCATTTATTGGTATTTATTAAAAATTAAATCAATGAAAAGTACATCAGTAATATGAACTTTCGGTGCTGTTGGGTATTCCTTTTCATCTAAAATCTCTGATATTTGCATAAAATTGTTCTTGAATCCTTACTTTATCCGTTTTCCTCCCATCAATAGAATAGAAATGTAAAATGTCAGCTGTGATTGAAATTATGATTCCTACTTCTCATTGATATGGCTTTCTAAAAGTACAGCTCAATGTCCTGTCCTAATCTTCCAAGATGACCATCATTTTTTTCTTTAAAGTTGATTGTCTGGAGCTCATGTGGGGTCTATAGTATAACTGAGTGCTTGTCAACTTTAAGTCAAGGAGACTAACGGTATATCAGCCCACATACACTGAGTGTAGAAAGACTATCTTGCTATAGAATGGTAGCCAATTCTGGAAAGCTAAGGATGAAACTGCATATTTCATTTTCTATAAAAATCAGGAAAGTAGATCACCAACATGTTAAATTTCCTTGTTTATCCCAGATTACTAGCTGAGCCAATGGTATTGCTCAGATTCGATTCCTTAAACATTGGTTCATGTAAATCTACAATTATATGCAATATTAAGCGAATCGGGTAGCTACTGCGATTGTTTCAAATGTACACATACGTTATTTTCCCCAACACAATATTATAGATACTGAATTTTTATAAACTGGCATGAAAATACTATATTTTTTTGGTACCATGTTTACCCTTTATGAAACAATTTATGTATGTTGTATACATTTCCTGAAGTAAGCATAGGTAATTTTTCATGTTCTTGATGCCTGATGTAGCAGCATTTGAGAGAGGATCTTTTCTACATTTCTAATATATTAAAGACAATGTATATATTGGTCCAATTTGCATAGAACAGGGTAAATTAAATTGCCTTCTATTACCAGTTACGCATATTTAATAAAAAAAATCTTTTTAAAGCAATTACTAAAACTCCCTTTCTTCTTCAGCTCTGCCTCTCTCCCCCAAACCTGCACCACCTGAGCATCAAGTTCCATGAGGCCATTTACAGTTAATTAGGCTTCCATCTGTCCTTCTAGTCTCTTTCCCCACTATTCCTGTCCGTAAGTGCCGCTCCCCAACCAAACTAGATTCTTTACTTTTTTCCAGAATGGTCACCGCCTTCCTTCTTTTTATGCATCTGTTGATGGCTCGTCCATTTATCTCACCTAAATGATTCCTTTCCATTCTTTGGAATTCTGTTCAAATCTGCTCCTGAAACGATCAAGACTTGTTTCTAAAAAGTCAGACTTGTAGTACCAGATTGTAGAAGGGTGGTTACTAGAAGCAGGGGTTGCAGGGGCAGATTGGTCAAAGGATACAAACTTTCAGTTATAAGATGAGTAAATTCTGGAGACCTGATGTACAGCATGGTGACTAGCATTAAGAATAATGTATTGTACACTTGAAATTTGCTAAGAGAGCAGATCCCAAGTGTTCTCACTACTCACACACAATGGTAACTGTGGGAGGTGATGGATACGTTAATTAGTTTGATTGTGGTCATCATTCTGTGATGTATCCATATATCAAAGCAGCACACCCTATACATTAAATATATACCATTTTTATTCGTCAAAACTAAAACTGTAAAGTAAAAAAACAAAAAACAAAAAACCCTTTCCCTTCTATTTAATATAGACAAGATCAAATAGTTGAGACATATTGCTTATGTCTTTCACCAGACAATTAAATATAAAAATTGATCCTTGAACAATGTAAAAAAAATCCATCTATAACTTTTGACTCCCCCCGTATTTAACAACTAGTAGCCTACTGTTGACCAGAGATCCTACCAATAACATAAACAGCTGATTAAAACATCTTTTGTATACTACATGTATTATATACAGTATTCTTACAATAAGATAAAGTAAGCTAGAGAAAAGGAAACTATGACTAAGAAAATCATAAGGGGGGCCTAGGTGGCTCAGTAGATTAAGCGTCTGATTTCAGCTCAAGTCATGATCTCAAGGTCTTGGGATAGAACCCCGCATCGGGCTCCCCATTCAGCAGGGAATCTGCTGGAGATTCTCTTCCTCTCCCTCTGCCCCTCCGCTGCTCGTGCTCAATCTCTCTCTCAAAATAAATGAATAAATCTTTAAAAAAATCATAAAGAAGAGAAAACATATTTACAGTACAGCCGATACTTGAACAGCACAGATTTGAACTGCATGGGTCCACTTGTCCACAAATTTTTAAAATAAATATATTGGAAAACTTTTTGGAGATTTGTAGCAATCTGGAAAAACTCACAGATGAACCACATAACCTAAGAATATCCAAAAATTTAAGAACAAGTTAGGCATGTTACATATACATAAAATATATGTAGATACTGATCTATTTTACAATTTACTACCATAAAATATACATAAATCTATTATAAAAAGTTAAAATTGATCAAAGCTTACACACACAAATGATTACGGACAACACACGGTGCACCATTTGCAGCCAAGAGAAAGGTAAACAAACATAAAGATGCAGGATTAAATCATAACTGCATAAAATTGAGTGTTGTACACACTGTACGACTTATAAAAAATTTTGTACCCACCTCCTATTGCTATTGTGGTGAACTCAAGGGTTGCGAGTATCACTTAAAATGCCATGTGATGCTAATCGTCTCCGAGTAAGCCATTTGTCTCTCTAGTAAATTGCGCATCACAGTAAAAAGTGGTTTCTTGTGGTTCTTGTGAATTTTTCATCATGTTTAGTGCAGTGCTGTTCACCTCGGGTAACACCACGAAACACATACAGAGTGCCACCAGTGATGCTGGAAGTGCTCCCAAGAAGCAGAGAGAAGTCATGACATTACAAGGAAGCGCTGAATTGCTTGATTTATACCGCAGATGGAGGCCTGCAGCTGTGGTGGCCCACCATTTCAAGATAACAGAATCCGGTGGAAGGACCATTGAAAACAAAAGAAAAGGAAATTCATGAGGCCGTTGCTGCAGGTATGCCAGCAGGCGTAAAAAATTGCACTTTTTGTGAAATGCTCTTTTATCTCACATTGAAAATGCAGCTTTTATGTGGGCACAGGATTGCTGTGGAAAGGCATGTCTACAGACTTTAATGGGATTTGAGAAAAAGCAGTCATATGACAACTTAAAGCAAAAAGAAGGTGAAAGATGTAAAACTGGAGAAGTTCATGCCAGCAAAGGATGGTTTGATAATTTTAGAAAGAGGTTTGGCTTAAAAAATGTGCAGATAGCAGAAGCTGCTTCCGGCAACCAAAAGGCCTCAGGTAGGTTCCCACCCACCCACCACTAAGAAAATCATGGTGGAGAAAGGATATCTGCCTGAAGAGGTTTTCAATGCAGACAAAAGTGCCCTACCCTGGGAAAAAAAATGTCATGAAGGACATTTGTTAGTAAGGAAGAGAAGCAAGCCCCAGGATTTAAGACAGGAAGAGATAGGCTAACTCTCTCCTTTTGTGCAAATGCAGTTGGGTCTGTGATCAGCCCTGCCCTTGCCCGTAAAGCAGCTAAACCTTGAGTCTTGAAGGGGAAAGACAAACACCAGCTGCCCGTCTTCTGGTTGTGGAACAAGAAGGCCTGGACAACAAGAACCCTTTTTTTTCTGGATTGGTTCTACTGATGCTTTGTCACTAAATTGAGGAAATGCCTTTTCAGTAAGGGCTGCCTGTTAAAATTCTTTTGATACTGGACCATGCCCCTGGTCGCCCTGTGAGTTCAATACCAAAGGTGTCGTCGAGTGGTCTGCTTGCCCCCAGCACAAGGCCTCTAATTCAGCCTCAAGGTCATAGGTCTTAGGGTCCATTGCACGGGGTCCTCTACAGAAAGACTGTCAATAGTATAGAAGAGAATCCTGAGAGAGAGAACATTATGAGAGTCTGGAAGGATTGCACCATTGAAGATGCTATAAATTATCATGGAAAAAGCCATGAAAGCCATCAAGCCTGGAACAATCCATTTCTGCTGGAGAAAACCGTGTGCAGATGTCGTGCATGACTTCACAGGATGATGACAAAGCCAGTCAAGGAAACCATGAAAGAGGTCATGGACATGGCAAGAAAGGTGTGTGTGGGGGAGTGAAAGCTTGCACAATATGAATCTTGGAGAAACTCAACAGCTCATAGACACCACACCAGAGGAATTAACAGAAGATGACTTGGTAAAGATGAGCACTTCTGAACCAGAGCCAGACAACGAGGAAGAAGATGGAGAAGAAGATGTGCCAGGAAACAAACTGATGTTAGACAATCTGGTGGAAGGGTTCCGATTATTCAAGACTGCTTTTGTCTTCTTTTAGGACACAGACCCTTCCATCGAAGGGGTACCGGAACTAAAGCAAATGGTGGAGGAAGGATGAGCACCATAGAAAGACATTTTTAAAGAAATGAAAAGCCAAAAAAAAAAAAAAAGACAGAAATCACAATGTATTTCTGTAAAGTTCCACAAGTGTGCCTGCCTCTCCTGCCTCCCTTTCTCCTCTTCCACCTCTTCCGCCTCTGCCACCCCCGAGACAGCAAGACCTACCCCTCTTCTTCCTCCTCCTCCTCAGCCTCGTCAACGTGAAAATGATGAGGATGGAGACCTTCACGATGATCCACTATCGCTTAACGAAGAGTAAATCATCATCATGCCGTACACTTCATAGACTTCCCTTTTGTATATGTGCGTGTCTTCGTGTGAAAATCTAATAACGATAGGGAAGAATCATGTGAGACATTTTGCGTCATCACCGCCTAAGTATTTATCATGTGAACATTGAGTGCCATACTTGTGTGGGAATGGGGAGCCTGTTCTTCATGGACACAGGTGAGTGCCATTTAATATAAAATTAATGTGCTGGTTTTCTTACTTTTTTCTTACTTTCTTACTTTTTTCTTTTTTTTTTTTTATAACTCTACTTTCAAAGAATTACATTACCTTACAGTATGCCTCTCTCTCTCACAGGAGAGACTGCGTTTCAGCCTCTTGTCACAGGTAAGTGGTTTTTAAAAAAAGTAACAATATTTCCAATACTTTATTATAAATATGACTCTAACACTGTATGCCATAAAAATTTCATCATGATTCATTCATTAGTGTATCACCCAGGCTACCGTTAAGCAATTGTATTGATTACACTAGGTTACACTAAAGCCATCATATTGCTGCTTTTTCGTTATCAATGCAGGAATCATTACACCTGTGAATAAATACGAATTTCTTTTTCACATTATCTCCTCACTCTTGATGTCTAGTATTATTAATATGTGTAACATCTACAGTGTTTTGTATCCTACAAGACAGTATTGATGTAGTTATTGAAAGAGGATTCATCTTGTAAACAGAAAACATAAACTTATGGTACAGGACTGTAGACATATTTTCTCCTCCTTTTGATTCTCTTAATAACATATTCTTTTCTCTAGCTTACTTTCTTGTAAAGTACAGTATATAATACATATAACATACAAAATATGTGTTCACTGATTTATTAATGCTATTGGCAAGGCTTCTGGCTAACAGTTAGTGATTAGTAGTTAAGATTTGGGTGTCTCAAAAGTTATGTGTGTATTTTTGACTACACCGGGGTCACTAGCCCTAATTGGAGTATGTTGTTCAGGGGTCAACTGTACTGTACTGTGTTTATGGAAAATAATCCACATGTAAGTGAACCTGTGTAGTTCAAACCCATGTTGCTCAAAGATCAACTGTATAGTTTCATAGACGGCAGGGAGGAGTAAGCCAAACGCCCAATAGCCAAAAAATCAGGCCATTCTGCCCCTCTCTAGCCCTTAAAGCCATCGATAACAAACCTCTTTCATACTCTTTGCCGAGCCAGGGTACTTCACAGCCTTCTCAAAACAGGCGCCCACTAACAGAGTGGGGGAGGGAATGCAGTGGTAAGATCAGAATGTGGAAACTGGTTCTGCTTCGGGCTGTATCCCTTAACAGCCATGCCAACAGAAATTCTGTTGAAATGAGATAATGCAGATGAGGAAAATATTGAACTTAGGTATTATAAATATGCATACGATACTGTTTCAAGATATTAGTTCTACCTCCTACCGAGACAAAGCCAGCGGTGTGTTGGTTTCACAACCAGTCCTCCAGGAAGAAGAAAAAGTTGTGATTCATAGCCTTTGTGGATTTCCTTGATGCAAATATTCCCACCTGGCAAATTTCAAACTACTAATGGGACGTCACTAAGCACAGACTTGAGAAGAGATGCGCAGGTGTCTAATATTATCACCATACAGATACAGTAGGTGTAAGGAGCCTCGAAGAGTACAAGTAACAGTGTAAGGTAGTAAATGGATTGTGAATATTTATGACTTTTTGTTTTAAATATAAATTTAATATAAATTTAATTTGACATTTATATTGAATAATGGTTGTCTTTAACAATTGGCCCACAAATTAGTGAGACTTTTAACAATTGGCTTCGTGAGCAGGCACTACTTGTCTATGGGACACCACTGGGAGCATCCATATTTTCGTCTCCAAATATGTTAACGCAAGTGTTGTGTTTGACTGAGAAGTGTATCCCAGTCTTTGCACGTCATAAAACTTAATTACTGTTTTATTTATGAACTGTGAGGTACTTAAAAAGAAAAGACTGATTGCTTGAGATATTTAAACCGTTTATTTAGTCAAAAACCATTTATTGACTGCGCACAATTTGCCAGATACTCTGTGAAGCTAAGAGAGAAGGAAAAACATCATATGGGTTAATATTAATCATCAAATCTTTGAAGGCAAATGATGAGAAAAATCTCGGCAATTCTTTCTTTGTCAGTTCCTTTTAAATCCGCCCACACTTGTAGCTCGTCAGCAGGATCTGGGGGGCAAAAGCTGCTCTTATCCCCAGGTTAGAAGTGAGAGAACGAAGGTGTTGAGACATTAGTTGTCTTGTTCAGGGTCATTTCATGAGTAAAGATTAGAGCCGGCAAAATTTTTACTCATTTTTTCCCCAGTAAACTACTTTCTGCCTTCCTCTTTCACATAACACAATTGGGTCCAATTTTTTTAAGTATGGCAGGCTGAAGGATCTTAAACCAGGGAGAAGAGGTGGGTAGTATATTATATGGAAATCTGTTTTTCAAATAAAAGTTGCCTTGACAGTTTCTAGTGGACTGCCTCCTCATTTACACACAATGGAAGGATAAATAGTGATGGCTTGAAATTTGAGGGCAAGTAACCACAGGATTTGAAATTCTTTTAAAGGGGTGGGTTACAGCCTGCAGTTGGGCATGTTAACATTGAACCAAATGGAAAGTCAACCCTGACTAGATTTTCTTCTTTTTCTTTTTCTTCTTCCTTTTTTTTTTTACTTCTTATTTTATGTAAACATTTATATTACTGAAGTAAACCATAATTACATTTGCTCTTGATGCAGGAATCATACTACCACACATGTAGCACAAAGCATAAGAACAATATTTCCTCTGGGATTTCAGGCTCAAGTTTAGAAATAAAATTACCAGCCCCTTATCATAGAGGCAGGGCAGGTGCTGCTCAGAGTTTTGACTCCGGAAAGCCAGATTCATTTTTCAAGAGCCTGCCAAAAAAGAAGCGTGAGTTGTTTAAGAACAAAAGAAAGGGGAAAGAAAGTAGGATCTTTTTAACAGTCCATCATTCAGAAATACATGCTTAGTGGAACCATGATGTAAACTCTATTGAAATAAAATATGGGAGAAAGTTCAGTTTAAAAAAAAATCAATAAAGCCCAAATTACACGATGCTGGCCCAGATTTAGACTGTGAAAACACTGAGAGAATTTTCAACTTTTTGAGGGATGCAGTCCCAAAGAATCAGTGAGAGAACAAAAATAATGCGACAACAACAAAAAAATGTGAAATTTTCAGAAAAATAAGAGAACAGAAATTCTAGCCAGCATACCAGTTTTGGTACGATTCTCTGACCATAGTTTTTTATGAGAAGGATGCTAGGAACACGCACTAATGAAAGATTCACCCTTTGCTGAAATTTTATGCCATGTGGCTATTTACACGGTAGGTCAATGATCAGGTGTCAAGAGAAACGCAGTAACCAAGACAGTGACAAAGGGGTGAAGCGCAGGGTCTCAACCTACCCATGTCAAGATGAAAGTCTTCTGCTTTCGGGGCAAGGCGTTCTGCTCCAAGCCACAAAAGAGCCTGCCTAAGCCACAGCCAGAGAGGGCATCAGGCTTGCGCTCGAGGGAGGAACTCCTGCTATTTTTGTCCACTCTGTATCTTAAGGAGCATGAGGTTTTGCATCATGGACCCGAGAAAAGGAAAAATAGGGATGATTAAAAACACAGAAGGGGTTTTAAGTTTCGAATAGAAATCAATGAGCAAAAAAGGAAAAAGAAATCAAGTGTCTTCAGATATGTCTGATTAAAAGTTAAGTCAATGCCTATTTTTGATACATTCTTCTCTTCCACGAAACAGCAATGGTCTTATTTTTTGCCCCAGACCAAAAGGAGCCTCTCCGAATTTTGTAGGCATTTCCATGCATGGAAAAGGACAGGCCTAATAATTTTCTGGGATCTTTCTTTCTGAGCATGTGCATGCTTGTTTAGACCAGTCTAGTTAATAATAATAATAAAATGCAGTTGCGTGCCGGGCTCTGGCACTTCATTCCCAGCCCCCTCCCATAATACAGCAGAGAGAATATTGTTGTAATTTACAAGAAGGAAACTGAGGCTTACAGAAATCAATTTCCTTGCTCAGAATAGAGTCACATAGTACCAAGTGGTGACTGATTAGGATCCCAGACCTTCTGTCTTCAGGCCCAGCTGCTCCTTCACACCCCGGTGCCTTTCTCTGATCGGCGATCAGCCTTGTTGACATGATAGGGAAGGTTCATTTTTGGCTTCTGGGCAGTTTGGTAATGCTTTTCGGTACAGTGGGCTGAATTAGACTCACAGGGTTGCCTATTTCTTCAAACACTCTTCAAAAATGGGGTGGCGTGATGGGATGGGCTGAAGGATGATTATAAAAGCCTTTTCCTGACAAGGTCTGAATCACAAACAGTACATCTGGGAGCTTATATAATTATCTCCTTGCTATGATGAACAATTTGCATGTTGAAGATTACAATGTGCATAATCCTAATTTGTGGTAAATTTAACCTGGAGAAAAATTATATGTTAAGGACTGGGAGTCATTTGAAAGTTCAACAAGAGAAGAAAGGTTCCATAAAGGGGGAGAAATGCCTCATATTCACTACGGAAAGCATATATCTAAAGAATGTTTATGCCTTTAAAGTGCCCAAAAACATCATGTTAATTTAAAAAAAAGTATATACAGTATGTTCCCAGTTTTGATTTAGGAAATACTGCATAGTTCTGCGTGTGGGTGTGGGTGTGGGTGTGGGTGTGGGTGGACATATAATTGGAAGGAAATATAATTGGATCCATAATATATTGATAGTGTGGATTTTTTCTCTATGATGTGACAGTGGTTGATTTATGGATAATTTTGGTACCTCCTCTAGCATGTGGTTATGCTCCGGAGGGACCAGCTGGATTTAATTTCCAAGTCTCTCACTTGCTGTGTGGCCCTAGGCACCCTTTGCCTTTGTTGTTATGCATGTAAAATGGGAATAATATTAGTATCTACTTCCTGTGTTGCTGCCGAAATAAAAAGGGATAATATAAATATGCAACAAACCAGCACAGTCACTGCACACAGTAATCTCTTCAATATAGCAGCTGCTAATTGCATTTTCTTCTTTTATACTTTCCCAAATTTTTCAAAATTTCTGAAAGACTTTGTTTTTCCTGATCAGAAAATAAAAACAAAGTGCAGAAACGTTACAAAAAGTGTTGGAATTAATTTAACTGAATTTGTAACCAGCACTTGTTGCTAGTTGACCACATTTTTTTTATAAGATTTTATCTATCTATCATCTATCTATTTATTTGAGAGAGAGAGAGAGAGCATGAGCTGGGGGAGGAGCAGAGGAAGACGGAATCCCAAGCAGATTCTGTGCTGAGCGTGGAGCCTGAACTGGGGCTTGATTTCATGATCCTAAGATCGTGACCCGAGCTGAAAGCAAGAGTTGGATGCTTAACCTACTGAACCACCCACGTGTCCCGCTAGCTGACCAGGTTTTAATCTAATTAAATCTAACAATAACTTGGTAAGAGAAGGTATTCTTTTGCCCCTGGTCTAGATCCTGGGCCACATTCTCACTGGTAGTAAGAGTCAATTCAATGGAATTCCAGTTGAATCTAGCTGTTCCCAAACCCACATGTGTTGTCAGACTCCAGTTTTCTTACCGAGCCCTCCTGAAAGGGGTATTCCCTAGCCTCATTGTCCCTACCTTCCAGGATAGTTGAGAGAGAAAAATAAACGTCAGAAGCAATTGGGGAAAGAGTAAAGCGTGCAAGGAGACATAATGGGAATTCAGGAACAAAGGTCAGAGGGTCCCGGAGTAGTCCGAGGCAGGAGGTGGAAATTGCGTTAAGCCCTGAGGGATCAATATTAATAATACAGGTTCAAGGGATATGCCTGTAAAGGCATTTGACTAAAAAGGCAATAAAGTGGCAGCATTTCCTGCCCTTCAAGTCTCCTAGGGTTATTTTTTTTAATGAGTGGAAAAAAATTTTAAATGTTTCTCCAGTTTTACCACCAAGCTTTCTTTCTTGTGTTGCCACCTCCCCAGTGACTTTTATTACGGCATTAAAATATTTCCCAGGCATTATCGCCATCTCTACCCAGTGACAGCATTTTGCAGGCGGTGGGCAGCTGTGGTAGTGCACAAAGAGAAGACGAAGGAACCTCTGAGAATGCGGGTTCAGGACTGCCCAGCCCCGCAGATCTGTGCGGCACCTTGGGGCGTGCAGGGGCTGGAGCGGACATCCCAACGGGATTCTCTTCCCAAAGTAAACAGTTTCGGTTCCATCACCGCATAAAGTGCCTTCCGGAGTGCAAGGTTCACACTCAGGGCTCTCTGCAGCGGAGAGACTGTTTTAATTACAAAAGGGAGGGCAAAGGAGGCGAGCCGAGGGAAATGTGGACGCCACTGGATAATAAGTGAAGGTTTTAACAGGCCTCTGTTGATTTTGAAATCTTGTTTTCTTGCTCACTGATCTTAAGATGGTGCGAAACTGCTGGATCTGGATTTGAAGGAAGGTGGTTTGGACCCACCACTAGAGGACCTCCGAGGTCCCATTGATCCTCAGGTTTTGTAGGAATAACTACCAGTTCTGAAGCAGCTATTATGCATTAGGTTTTCATGGATTTGTTCAACAAATACTAAGTACCTATTCTTTGCCAACCGTGGGGGTTCTAATGGTGAACAACACAGTCACTCCCAGCCCTTAGGTGGCTTTTAGTCTCGTCAGGAAACAGTCAATTAAATTAAATATGCGGTAAGTGCCATGACGGGGGAGAACTGTAAGGTAGTTGGAGAATCACATCGACGGAACTGGAACTACCAGCAAGATCGAGGAAGGTTTCTACCAGGAGTGACTGAACTAAGGTATGATGAAGGAGCAGGCGTTAACTGGATCGCATGGCGTGAGGGAACATGGCTGGAATGAGGGTTCCAGGCTTCCAAGAAGGTCGGTTCGGCTGCAGCAGAAGGGTCACGGATGAGAGTTGAAGCGGCAGGGGCTGCCGAGGTAGGAAGGAGCCAGATCGTGCAAGATCTCTGCCAGCTCTGTGAGTTTGACCGTGTCCTCACTTTGCAGAACAGGCGAATGAAGCTCAGAGAAAACGAGGGACGGGCATCAGGTCACACAGCGAGTTGGTGCCCTCGGTGGGGTTGGAACGACATCAGTCCACTTCTAGAGCCCAGATTTGTCTCTGTTGCCCCCAATGATGACAATCCTACTCTGACACATTGTCCAGTGGATTTCTCTCCAGATGACCCATTAAAGGCAACTTTACTCCCTGGCTCCAGGTTCTAAGGGCAAACAGCGCCTCCTCCACCAGGGAAAGGAACACTGCTGTGGTCTCTCGGGTAGGAAAGAGCACTGCTTCACCCACCAAATCAGAATCCTTGTTTCAGACGATATTTACTTTAAGGTTTCTTATCGAAGTCATCAGTATTCAGAGCTCCCTCGATGACTGTGAGGACATTTTTTTCAGGAAATAGTTTTTCGGTTTTGTTTTTTGTTCTTTATATCTTATTTATTTGAGAGAGAGAGTGAGAGAGAGCACGAGCAGGGGGCAAGGGCAGAAGGAGAAGCAGACTCCCCACTGAGCAGGGATCCCAATGCAGGGCTCCATTACCCAGACCCCGGGATCATGACCTCAGCCAAAGGCAGATGCCTGACTGACTGAGTCACCCAGGGGTCCCGGCAAATAAACAGCAATATTGTTTCATTCACGTAAGACTTGTTTTCTTGTTTTCAAGCAGCAGTAGCCACACTGGCTGTTTGTCATGCGTCCTGCCAGAGCAGGTTACACACATTATCTCACGGCGGCCCCAGTGAGCCACCCAACGAGGCGAAGACATGCGGTTGATTATTCCCTTTTTACAAATGAGGATATTGAGGCTCACAGAGTTTAAGTGACTGGTCTTAGGTCGCACAGATTAGAAAGGACAGAGGTGAGGTTTGAGTTTAGGAAATCCGACTCCAAAGACACATTGTTACTGTAGTGTTTCAAAAATTCCACTTCTAAACAGAGAATCAGTGAAATAAGAAAATTGCTAAAAATGCTGCCTGCTAGTATGTACTGTAGTTCAACAATAATTATATTGTTAGACAAGGAAGAACTTGTCATATAAAGATTCTCAGTGGCTTTGACACCAATTATGGATGCTTTAGGAAGTCAGTGTGATTTCCTAAATTAAGATATCAAGTTCAAGATGCAGGATTTTTTTTAAAAAACAGAAATGACTCACTTCCTAAAGATGAAGGATACATATATTTTGAGACTGTGTGTGTGTGTGTGTGTGTGTGTGTGTGTGTGTGTTGGGGTTTGGTGAAAAAAAGAAAGAGTAAAAGAATTATTTTATTTTGGTAATCTTTCAAAAATTACATGTTTGTTTTTGAAGTTCATGTGGTAAGCTGGTGGGGGCAGGAAGACTGCTTTAAAACATATTCACAGAGTGAGACGTTGATGTCTCTCCAGTGCTGTATTTTGTCCTTTCTAAAGAAGAAAGGTTTTCCTTCACAGTGCATTTACGTCAAATTCTAAACCCTCTCACAAGAGCCTATCATATCAGCCTTGTCAAGTCTCACTTGTTGAAATGAGTGGGATTTGAAAACTCCTGAGTGTGCTACTACATTTTCCATTTATGTTCAGGGAATACGGCTGTGTGAAAATGAGGTCAAGAGTTGCGTGTGCATGGTGGGGGAGGGGGTTGGGGGAATTTGAGGGAGAAACAGGTCTAAATGAGTGAAACTAAATAGATCAATTGTTTCAGATGGTGGAGGACAGTGGTATCATGAAGGATGAGACAAGGCATTTGGGAGGAAAATATTTTATTTCATTTATTTCTTACATTTTTAAACGTTTATTGCCCTATTTAAACTACTTATTACACCAAATGTTAGAGTTTAACTGAAAGAAGCCAATGTCTTTGCTCTCAAATTATACACAAGTTAAATGTTAAAGTTAAATGACCTATTTTTCCCCACTGAAATAACAATAAGATGGTCTTGGTTTTTTTCCTTTTTAGAACTCAGCTAGAGACAAAGAAGTATTATGAAAAAGACGGATACTTTCATTAAGATTTTTCAACTTCCAGAAAACGAGTTTGTTTTTTTTTTGCCAGATTTGAAAAAACACAATTCTAAAATTAACCTTGATTGTATTTTAACCTAAGCCCAAACTCTATATCATTGAATGACCATGACCAGATGCGTTTCAGTGGAGGTAGGAATTGTTTATTGAGGGGGCAACTGCGCATGACCGTCAATTTCTATTTCTATAATTCTTCGTAGTCTTCTTCCTATAACTAACTACAAGTGAACATCTCTCAGGCTTCCCAAGAAACTTAGACGTTTTTCAAAAAATTTAATTTGGCGAAGAAGCTTCTTAAACAGCAAATTTCTTTTTCAAGGAGAGACCAAATGTTTTCCTCTAGCAGCCAGTAGAGGGAGCTGTTGGCATTTGATTTGGCCTTACAACGCGACCTGGAAGTTCCCTTCTTAATTAATTCAATGTTTGAAATCAAACCACCGTTTAAATGTAATGATATTAATATGCAAGGATAGACATGTAAACGTGGAGATTTTCCATTCCCATTAAACTTTCTACACAACCACATATTTCTGGTTCTTCTGTGGGCCTCTTTTAGAGAGCTTATGTTAGAGAAATGTTGGCTGCTATAAATTAAAGCTGCTCAGAACTGAGTTCATGCACCTAGGCAATGATTCAACATTTCTAAGACTGATTGCAAGTCAAGAAAGAAAGCAGCTTCTTTCTCCTACTCTAGGAAGAAAGAGAAAGGAAGAAAGAAGAAAGAAAAAAGAAAAGAAAGAAAGAAAGAAAGAAAGAAAGGAAAAGAAAAGCAAAACACATATTTGACCCAGAAACAATACTTGAAGTTTTCAAAGGAAACTTAGCATGAACTAGGTTTATAGTAAATTTGAGGATCTTTAATCCAGAGGGAAGAATTTTTTGTAGTTAAGGTTCTGGGGATATTTGATGGTGTCCTTGTGATAAAATAGAGTATATTGATTTTTCTTATATTCCCTCCACCCCAGATTCATTTCCATGGCTGTGGGTTTTTAAAGATTTGTTTCACAGCCTAGTACTGAAAAGATACTTTTCCTTTGTTCTTATTTTTTTAGTTAAAATGAGTTACTATGGAACAATTTCCAAACACCTCCCCAAGCCTGACAGAGAGCCGGGAAGTGATTTTTCTGGTAGTACCTCTTCTCGAAGAGTCTGTGAGAGTAGACAAGTCCCACTTGAACGTTGAGGAACACTGGAGAGAGAGTTAGAAATAATCATTTTGATACAACTGGATTTTTTTTTCTCCTAAAATGAACAGAAAAATAAACTGTTAGATATTTAAACCAAGGATATTGAGAACCTGAAATCGTACCACACTTGAAATGGAAAATTACTTGAAAAGATAGGGAGCAATGTTTCGTCTTGAGAGGCATTAGCAAATGATCACTAAACACACCGCCCAATCTTTGCTGATCGATGTAAGATTTGTTTGTGAAGGTACACTGACAGCGAAGCAGAAATACAGGGTTCATTGTGTTCCCGAGTATAGAAAGGAGTGCCATTTTCTTGGGACAGTACAGAACAGTGCAATTTGCAAATTGAATGCTAACCCAAAATCACTTCCCCTGTTCACAAAAACATTAAGTGGGGCTTCTTGAAAAGAAAAAGAAAAGAAAAAGGTGGGTTTTTTTTTATCTGAATGAGGACAATGTTCTATGCTATTTCCAGGTAGTGTGTATTTCCTCAGATCGCTCATGCTCTTTCATGGGTCTGGCTGGAGCTATGTTTTGTGTTGATTTCTGGGCCTTGCCATCAACATTAATTTTGCTGCTCTTTCGAAGAGAAGTTGTTAGGGGGAGAAATGAGCCAGTCGTGCAGGTAGAGTTGAAAGACAAGGAACAAAAGTGCTGGATGGCACTCTTGAGTGGTTCAGAGAGCTGGGACAAGAACACCCGAGCGCCATCGGACATATAATTTTAGGTGAAATTGTGTTCCATGTGAAGCATTAATTTTAATAGAGACTTTATATATAAGCTCTCGTTTGAATAATAATGTAAAATTAAATTTAAATTGTAAATAACGTCCAGATACTGGTTGTTTCCTGGCTCACATTCTTTAGCACATATGGCGCTGGCATAAGCTTGTGCCTGTCTGCCTACTCTGGGTAATTTTGCATGCAAATAGTTTTAGTGCCTATGTTGAGGTGCTAAAACGTGTTTAGTACACTTGAAAATATTTGCATTGCAAAAGGAGACTGAATCTCCTGAGCAAAATCAAATTGATATTTTGTATTAAGAGACCACTCTGGGCACGGCGTGGCATTCTTCTATGGAGACTTCTGTTTATAGTGCCACTAGCATTTTTAATTGACCTTTCGAAGAGAAGGTTTGGCTACAGCTTTGCCAGGCTTATAAACCGTCAGATCATCTCCTGGCAGCGTTCACCACATTCATCAGGAGGTCAGAGAGAAAGCTAAGGACGGAATCTACTCGCCTTGGCCGGACTGGAGCTTTTCAGGCCGCAGGTTGGAGGACGGGTAGGATAAATACGTTAATGATAATTAAAAGTTTCAGCTGAAATGTGCCTAACTAATTAGCTAACTAACTAACCAGCTAACTCAGGCAAGGCTTTAGCACGGTGAAGCAGCAGCGGATGCTGGGTGTGAGGCCGCACACCCGCTCCCATTTGCCACACTCCCATCTGCTGCATTTACGGGAACCAGTTCGTTAAGAGTCTGAATTGAATCCAAATAAAATGCATTTCTGATGCAAGCCCGATGACTGGTGCCATTCTACGCTGCATTATGTCAAATTAGAGTCCGTTTGGAAAAGAGGTTACAGAGATCTTACGTAAATGTCGCCTGCGTAGAACATGGAGGGAGAGTTCTGCACAAAGTCAACATCCGAGTGCTGTAAACAAATCAGCCTCCTTCCCGATTTGGCCCCCGTTCACCAAGACCAATTAAAACCTCGGGCCCCCTGATAAAGCCGTAAAGAAATTTCAAGAGGCATGCTAGGAAGAGGTCTGTAGAACTTTCCCTGTAGCCATCTTTGCAATGTTTGTAGAGAATTCTATTTTATTCCACGGACTAATTTCAGGTGTAATAATGGCCTTAGAAAATGAAAGTAAGTTTAGTGTCCATAAAATAAACAGATGATCTGAGGTCTCCAGGAGGAATTCAAATTGCGGGACTTCTCTGTCTGCACCTCCCTCCTCTGCGGAGAAATGATGCCAGATGGAATTCTAATACCTCCCATTGTTGTTGAGTGGCTCTATGGCTTCCAGCCCAAGCACCATGCAAGAGAGTGCCTACCATAGGTGCTTATATTGGCTGAAACTCTGGGGTTTGATCCAGATTTTCTCCCCATATTTTACCCTTCCACACCTAATATTTTATTTTTTCATCCCTGCCACTTCCCACAGAAGGCAAGGTGCAGTATTTTGTGTCAGCGAATAGCCATAGACAGGTAACAGGCAAGAGCCAAAAGGAACTCATTATGAATACAAACCAGGAAGGAGGGGTTGACTTACTGTGTTAGTGAAACTCTTGTTTGCAATCTATTTCCTTTAAAGCCAGCCTAAAAAAAAACAAAAAACAAAAAACCAGCCCTGTTGTCTGTGGGATCTTGGCACATCAATCAATCCATTAAGTAAGTAAATAAGTCAGTAACGAAACAATAAATCATTTTGCATTTCACGCATGCACAAACCTTTTGATACATAAGTGACAAGAAAGGTTGAGGTTCGGAGGCTACAGCCTCTGTGCTAATAATTTTGCACACAAGAGAAAGAACCATTCTGAGCCGTGGTGCACTGCTCCTTCTGGTCCTCAAATCCTGGGGCTTCTCTGCACCCCTTTGGTGGCTGTGTGTGTGATGCATGGCATGGGAGTTGTTTGTGTGCGTGTGTGTATGTGGGGTGGGGGGGCGTGCTGTTAGGGGGAAGCCTCCCACACATTTCTGCCATCACAGACGGTGGGCCAACAGCTGTCTCCACAGCTGAGGCCACTGGAACTGCTTGCGCGGCTCCAGTAACTCGAGAGCACACGGCTGGTCCCTGGATGGCACAGAGCACTGTGCCTCAGCAAAGCGCCAGAGCTTTCCTGGGGCTGAGCAGGCGGAGACTTTGCCACCAGACACAATAAGCATCTGAAATGGGGTCTCATGAATAATTCATCCTTGGTGTCCTACGAAACAAAGAAATGATATGTTTGCTGGTAGATAACTGTGTTGTGGCATTTGTAAATCTTTTTGGATTTGGAGCTGATCATGTTTCGTGTTGGTAGAGAAATATGGTTTGGTTGGTTTTTAATTTTTCCCCCTAAAACAAAAAGTTGGGAGTTCAATGCGATAATCTTACAGGGAGCGTCTTCCACGAAATACTGGATGGATTATACTAATTTGGCTTGTGATTTAGGAATTAAAAAAAAAATCTCATTCAGTGAAAAGGGATGTTAAAATGGTTTTACTGCAATAAAATACAGCAGGATACTGGGTTCTCAAGGAGATTATTTTTTTTTTCCTTAGTAGGCAAGCAGCCCACTTTTGCTAATGCAAATTTCATTACTGGAGACTAAAAAACAGTGGTGCCCTCAGCATCCCAGGAGGGCATCGGGAGGAACAATTCTTCACTTGCACTAAAATATTAGTAAAAATGATACTTCAGTGAATTGAGCCCTAAATTGTTTTAGTGACAGTTAAATACCCACTAATTTAACACTAGTTAAATCGGCAATAAAATGACCCCCAACCGAGTGGAGCCAACTATCCTATTTCGCCACAATAGTTCCAGACCTAATGCCACTGATCTATAAGGGCCACTGGGCACACTTAATGCATTTGCATAACAAATACTTCCAGTGTTGTATGAAGTAGCCAGCTACTCAAACTTATCATAATCAGAATTTATAATTAGTATTTGTGTATTCATTTCATTTATTCTTTAATATCTGTGTACTCATTTCCCCTAGAAAAAAAGAAAGAAAGAAATCGATTTAATAGTTCTTCATTGTCTTTGAAATGACAACCTGGCAAAACAAATCATGGTGATGTTCTCTGTCATCTCTCCAATAATTATCTCAAATCTGTCATCTATTATTCACTCATGCTTTCTCCGTGACACTTCCCCTCCCCCCCCACTATCTCCTGTAGTCTCCCCGGCTTTCAGGTTGCCCAGGAATTACTGTGCAACCATAAACCTCACACAATCTGATATGTTTGGCAGGGGAAGTCAGAAAGAAGGCACGTTGATTTCGCTGAAAGAAAAAAAAAAAAACAAGTGAAAACAAAATATGGGTCTGCCAATTATATGCTGGAGTGAAAATACAATTCCTTCGTGCTTTCAGGTGAGGGAGTTGGCAGTTGGAGTTTGAACGGGTAGGTGGTGAGCCCTCCAAGATGAAGAGGAGTAGCGGATGCTGTGTGAGCGTGCGTGTGTGGTTGTGGTTGCTCTTGGCGTTTGTTTCCTGAAGCTCCAAGAACGAACCAGAGAGGAGATTCACAATATACACACAGGTAATGACTACTTTTCTTTACTTTGGCTGTGTAGGATTACGGCTATAAATAAAATTATGGTGGTACATAAATTGCTTTGTACCTTTGAAAAGATAATTAGATTTCCAGTGGAGCTAATAATGAGATAAGTGGTAAGAATGTCCTGGGGCCAATGAGATATCATTAGAAACCGAGGTGACAGCCTTAAGATGTACAAAACACAAACAAAGCCTCCAAGGTCAGAGGTAGCCTCTAATAGACACGTCCCTCACTTCCCAGGCACCTTGTCCGTGCTCCCCGCCACCTCCTTGCGCCCTCCGTGTTAGTGTGGAACAGCAGAAGTCTCTCAAGCCTCCTCCGTACAAGCTTCTCGAAGCTTCATCAGGCTCAGTCAGCTATGGAAGGAGCTGGATTGCTATGACTTTCCAGAACATCAGCACCAGGACTTCCAACATTTTGTTTCCAGTATGTAAAAGAGTCCTTTGTGGGGATATCAAGCAAATCCATACTTCTGATGTTGTAGTTATTCTGTTTAAATATCTGAGAACCAGAAGAAAATGGAAATAAAAGACACTTAAGGATGTGTGCTATGATAATAAAAATAGTAACCAAAGAGAAGAAATGCCAGGAAGTCAATTGACAACTTAGACATCGATGATACACGTAAGGTTAAAAAAAACCACACACACACACCACAGGATCTCTGAATGAAAGAGAGTTGGATTTCTGTCTCTGCCACATTGGTGTTATGATACACATTTGAACCTCCCTGAATATATTTCCTCATCTGTATAATGGGGACAAAAAGGCATACTACCTCACAGACTCCTTTTAGAAAACCAGAACTAGTGCTCTAATGATGTACGTAAAGTGTGTCCAGTAGCTTGAAACAGGCTAAGCACACCTGAGTCACCTGGAGAGCGTTGACAAGCTCCCAACTCCCCGCTCTACCTCTGCCCTAATAAAGCAGAATCTCGGGGAGACAGGCCTTGGCATTAGAGTTTTTAATGCTCCTCTGGTGATTCCAGTGTGTAGCCAAGGATTTGAACAACTGGTGGAAAAGCCTGAGACTGAATGACCACTCAGTAAATATTACTCGATTCTTCTTGTTCATGTGATATAACTATTAGCTTTGTCAGGACACAGACTCTTTGATTCCTGAAAGGAATCCTTGAGACCAGTTAGTCCATGGTCATGCTTCAAAGGTAAAGAAGCTGAATCTAGGAGGATGAGTGACATGCTTATGGTCATACGGTTACTGGTGGAAAAGAGGGAGGGGTTCCAGTATTCATTCTAGAATACTGAAGTCGCACTCTCTGCCACAGCTCTTAAGAGCGGAAGGGAGGTCTCAGATGAGGCTGAGCGCCATCTTTCCTGCTTTCTTTTCTCAACAGTATTTTGTGGCAATGAAGAGACCATTAAATGTCCAAAGTAAAGGATTACAGCCTCAACTCCTATCTTCATTAGCTTGGCCTAGGAGCATTTATTCATAGAAACTTTTGAGCAGAGAAACCGAATCCCAGCAGTGCTTCTGTGTGGAGGGCACACGCGGATGTAGCCTGGCTTCTGAGAGTGGGTGTCATCACGCTCCTCCACCTCACTGAGCATTTCCTGCGTGATTGATATGGAAAATCTGAGCAATTTACCACAACACAGTTATGAGCCATCATACAGGTGCATTTAATTTTTAATTACTCTTAAAAATGTTTTTAATAATTAGTAGCAATAACCACTAATTGGCATGTAAGCTATTCTTGCACCAGCAGGCAAACTGTAGGTTTACTTCTGCACACCCACACCCAATCAACTGAAAATTGCTTCCATGCTTATCTTATAATTACTGTGCTTAATGCTGTTTGCATTGTTTGGAAGCTTTTGTAATTAATTGATTTTTTTTTTTTTTTACCTCTGAACCTGTACATGGAACAGTAAAGATTAGTCCTTTGCTCGGTAACATCTTCTTTATATTGAATTGTGTAGACATACATAAGGGGGAAAATAATGGCTTTTGTTTTTACCTGCCAAATCGATTTCCTTTGGTTTCATGATAGATAGTGAGATAGATCCCGTGTAGAATATGAAACTTGTCTAGCTGCCTCCTTGCCTTTCTGGCTCTCCTCAATGTGGTTGCCTACTGTGGCACAATTAACATTTTTAGGCAGACTTATTTTACAGCCTCCATGTACGTTTATATCATCTGCATTATTGATTTTGAAACTATTTCCGGATAAAGGGCAATACTTTGCAAGTGTCTCTATTCAAGTAAAGGTCGAGACAGTTAAAGTTGCATTGTTTGTTCCTTGGGCATCTTTAATTGGTTTATATTTGTGCCTGTAATTGTGCCTTTGATCTGTAAGTGGCAGTCACAGTTAATCACTAAAGAAAACCATGAAATAAACTAAGGTAGCTGGTATGGGAAGCCATTTTAGAAAAAGTGATGGATCTGCCAATGTTTTCATAGTAATAAATGGCAAATAAAATTTTATGATGAGAGAGACAAAAGATAAAAATTTGACTTTAGAATTGTAGGCCATTATGTACCAGTTATAAACTGAAACTGGATGAAGGCTTGGGTATGAATGTTGCTCTTTTTATTTTTTCTCTCACTCACTGAATAGTCATACGGAATATGGTGGGCCAAGCAGTGTGCTAGAAAATGGGGATGGGAAGGGAATACGACATTGTAGGAAAGTGTGGTCCTGGGAGTCAGAAAAAAACGCAGTCTGAAAATCTTGATTCCACAACGAAGTAACTGAGAGACTTTCGGACTATCATTTCGTCTTTCAGAACCTGATTTCTGTCATTGGAAAAGTGAGGACAAGGACACCTACCTTGAATGGTCATTGTGAAGATTAAATGAACAATGATATGTGAAGCGCTTCACGCTTTCCTATTGCTCAGTATTTACGTAACGTACGCATGCTATAATTTAAATTAGGTCGAAGAACTCAGTCTAGCGAGTGAATGCGATCTACCACTTACAGGGTTCTTTGACTGCAGGCGACAGAACAAATTCTGGCTGCCTACGTAAGTGAGAAGTTTATTGGAAATCTATTGGTATACTCACAGGATCAACTAGAAGGCTGGAGAATCAGGCTTGAAAACAGAGGAAGAACTAGCAAAACGAAGAGTTTAAGTCTCAGGATCTCATCAACAGCCTTGGAGGGCATCACCAGTGAACAAATGCATTCCAATGTTTGCCCTTGTTCTTTCATCTTTGTTCGCAAGACTCAAAGTCTTAGAAGAAGGAAAGAGAAAGGGAGAAGAAGGAGGGGAAGAGGGAGAGGGAGAGAGAGGAGCTAACAGAGCATGAGCTCAGTCATGTGCCTGTCTCCCAAGGTGGGGCACCTTGATTTCTAGGTGCACTGAGGCAATATACAGCAGAAGATACACTACACACACACACACACACACACACACACACACACACAGAGTTAATGGGTGATTAGTAGACCAAAATCAACACAAAATACATAACACAGAATCTGATTACAGCGTCATAAGTAGGGTCGGCTTCATGGAGATGTGAGCTGTGCTGTCACAAAGGGCCCCATGCTTAGCAGCATGTGGTTTAATGTTCCGTGCCACCATTTAAAAATCCTTAATAATTTATTAACAAGGGACCCTACATCTTCATTTTGCCCTGGGTTGTGCAAATTTTGTAGCAGGTCCTGGTCATATGTCCAATGGTAGGGATCTATACACAGCTCTGTAGAAACACAGAGGAGGGAAAATATCCAGGTAAGGATTCACAGAAAAGCCAGGAAAAGGTTCAAGAGATGAGAATTAAAGTATCAGTCAGGGTTTGCCAAGTGGAGACAGGGGCTAAGGTGTTCAGAAGCAAAACCACCAATGTTTCTTATGATCAGGATATTAAACATGATGTTGGCATAATTTGAACTAAAAGTCATCTCCTTAAGAGTGGTAAAGCAAATAACTTACTCTTACAGATGGGAGCAAACAACTCCCTTACGCCCTCTGTAGGTCAATGCCAAGCAGTGGCGGGGACCTGCACCAGCCATGGGAAGAATCCCACCAGAGCCCAATAAAGCAGTGTGCTTGCAGGTCACTAGAAACTTGTGGCTTAACTGTCATCTGAATCTTCCTTCCAGCTAACTTCCTCCTGAAGTCACTGGAAGCAAGCAGTGTCCCCACTGCAGACTCCTATCTTCTTGGCACAAAGCTCATATGTTAATGGCAGGGCGTTTGAGTGGGATGGTAGAGAGAATACGCAGAGCAGTTTAGCTTTGCTTCCATGTGTTATTTTAGAATTGATGCAACTTTGCTTTTCAGTATTTCCTGATACCAAGACTTTTTCCACTCTTTTATCAAATATTTTTAGAGAATTTCAGGCGTCTAGCCCAACATTTTTCCAAGACATGAATTTCCTGAACATGTCCAACAAGTGCTCCTACAGCCTTGGCTGGAATACCTCCAGCCCATTTGGGTTTTGGATAGATCTAATTGTCAGAAAGTTCTTCCTTCTATTGAGTTGGACTTGGCCTCTGAGTAACATTCACCAAGAGGTGTTTTGGAGTCACTCAGATTAAGCCTGTTTCTCTTCCTTATGCAAAAGCAAAATATATTCTCTAACTACAGCAGTGGAAATTTTCTTTGCTATTGGGGTGCATCCCACGGGGAAAATACATATAAGGTTTCTCATAAGGAAGCTCCTTTTAGCACTTTGAGAACCATATACGATAGGGTAGAGTCTGAGAGGATCCTCCAACGAGATAATAGGATAATGTTATACCTCCAGGATGGCACAGGCCTGAAAGTTTCTCCTCCAGATTCATTTTGTCTTCTGAACTTCATACTGTCCATGGGAAACAACTTTTTCCATTCCCTTTATCATTTGTAATGTACCAGGCTCATATCCAGCTGCCTCCATTTCATGAGAGACAGAGTAGGTCACAAACACCCTTGTGCCAGGAAGGACAGCCCAGACATTTGCCATCTGTGTCTCAGCTTTCTCAACCTCTGTTCTTGGGTTGCTTGTCTAGGGACACTCCCATACATACTCTTTCCCATTCCCCTGGCAATGGAAAGAATTGGCACATTGCATGTTAGGTTTTCGAGGGAGGACTTATTTTACAAGATTTCCCTAAATTTTAGTGAGGTCCCCCCCCAATATGCTGGAGTAGTGTGCATTCAGATGGGTGTGCTAAAATTAATCTACTCAATTATAACAACAAGTTCATCTTCATAATGACATTCTGTTTTGTTTTATGGGGAAATCAAGGCATCAAGTCAAATAGGTATCAAGTTCTTTTCATAAGTATAAACATTCATTGATTAAAAGGTAATTAGAATTATAGGTACTTGGATATTTGCCAAAGAGTCCTATTGAACAAGGGCCTCTTCCATGACCATGAACTTAATCCCAAATATCATGTCTCCTTCTCTTTAGTTGCCTTGCAATGTGTTGCCTCTTAATGCTGAAAATCAAACCATCCCATTATGCTCCCTTATGCCTTAAATATCAGTTTCAGGAATACAATACAATTTTCTTCCCTTCATCTTCTCTTTCTCACTCCCTATACCCTAATTTTCTTTGTACAATCTTCCCAATTTGATTATTTGATGTCTGGCCAAGGTAGAACTGTACAATGCAATCATGATGAGCTTGACTGGAACTTACATGATATTAGCAGCAGATATAGAATATCAGGAAAATATAAGGTAGACTAATCACAGAAAGAGTGGCTAGATGATTTACAGAGTACCCCATGAGCCACGCCTTCTGGTGGGAATGATACAGACAATTTCCTTCATCCTTGCAATGCTGCAAGGCAGGAATTATTGTTCATATTTTAAAGATAAGGAAACTGACACTCAACACTTTTAAGTAACTTTCCCCAATTCAGTCTCCTCTTAAACGGTGGAGCTAGGGTTCACCAGACTTTGAAAGTTGATATTGCCAGTGAAGAAGAAGTGAATGAAAAGTCCTAGATTTGAAACGCCTGGCTGAAGGCAACCTAGACTTGCCTGCGTGACTCCCCAATATACTACTCTTTGGTATGAGGGGATGCAGCTTACAGGTATAGCTCAAATGGTTTCCAGTGTAATCCAGAACTCCTTAAATATTGAGCTGCTAAGGTATTGTAACAGTGATCAAGATTTTGGTAACAAGTGTCTTGCGTTAAGCCATTGCAGATAGGATGACGAGGCCATTGAAAAATAAAGCTATAAATGGGGCATCTGGGTGGCTCTCGATTTTGGCTCAGGTCATGATCTCGGGGTCTTGAAATGGAGCCCGGCATCGAGCCCCGTGTGTGGAGCCCCAGTTCAAGCTCCTTGTTGGCCCTGAGCTCAATGGGGAGCGTGCTTGAGATTCTTTCCCTCTGCCCTCCCCCCCCATGCTTACATGCATACACTCTCTCCCTCTAAAATAAATAATCTTAAAAAAAAGAAACATAGAGCTATAGTTGATAGCAACAGAGAACCCCAATTTTTGTTAATTCTGCTTAATGTTATTGGCATCATCATTTGTTTTATTGCAACAAAACTAAAAAAGACATTAAAATGTATATTAAAATATATTTTAGGCACACATTCATATCTCTTAACTTTTCTTATGGAAGGACGATATGAAATTGTACATATTCAGAGCCAGTCCAGGTTTAAGTCTTCCACTATTTCAAAATTCCTCCGCAGTGTCAAATCCCAATGGACTTCCCTTTCCTTTTTCTTGAATGGAGATATGTACCCATCTGCCTTGCTTAATAAAAAAAGTGTCAGCCCCCCAAGATTGGCAATGAGAAGAGAATCAAAGCCCAGGCAGGATGGCTAGACCAGGTGGCTGTGATAGGTCCAGCGGGCCTGTCCCTCCACGAAGGAATCATTCGCTCCTTGGCCAATAACAGTGAAGGGGCCAGACTTGGTTTGATGAATTGAACCAGCAGGTTCTAACCCATGTAGTGGCAGTAGTAGAATCCTAGAGACATCCCCAATACGGTTTGAGCAGGGCCTCTAAGACCCATACCAGCCAGAGATTCCCCTGCTCTTACCAAATTGAATCCTTCTAGGTTTGGTATCCTGAGAGGAGCTAGCGGGTTTTCTTGCTCAGCTTGCTAGTGTGTAAGTAGTGGAGAGTGTATTTCCTTAGAAACTATCTGAAGTAGAAATTATGGGCAAGAGAAGGAAGTGCTAACTCATACTTTTCAATAACCAGGGTTTTCCTCACTTCTCAAAGCCACTGGGAAATTCAAATTAGAACAAGATGTGAAATCACAATTCAGAGAGCAAAGCGTTATTGTTTTTAAAACTAGTAGGTAGCAAATAGATGTATCTTCTAGTCTGATTTCATAGTCCTAAATCCTATTATCTGGTTGGGAAACTTTTTTAACTTTGCTTTTAAGATTCACTGTTTTGTCTTTTAAGATTTTATTTATTTATTTGAGACAGAGTGTGAGCACACGAGCTTGCCGGACATGCGTGTACAAAGGGAGGGGCAGAAGGGGAGGGAGAGGGGCAAGCCTACTCTCTGTAGAACACAGAGCCTCATGTGGGGCTCAATCTCATAACCCTGAGATCACAACCCTGAGATCAGGACCTGAGCAGAAACCAAGAGTTGGAGGCTCAACTGACTGAGCCACCCAGGCGCCCCAGATTCACTGTTTAAAGGTGGAGTTGGGTCATGGTCTGGCTGCTGGGGGCCTGGGTACTGTAGTCAGAGGAAGCTTAGATTCTAGCATCAGCTATGCCACTCCTTCGCATTGTGACCTCTGCCTCCCTGTCCTGCTTCTTATACAGGATGGGTGATAAAAATGTCCCCGGAGGGTTTGGTGAGGAATATACAAGTTAAGAATATGGAAAGCACTTGGAAAGTAGCTTGGCTCAGAGTAGGTGCTCAGGACCTGTTAGGTGTTACTATTATTAGGCAGATAGAATGTCAAATATTTGCAACCCTCACTCACCATTGGTGAGTGTCTAGCGAAACTTTGTAATGCTTGGGTATTTTATTTTCCACACAGACTACAGCTGAGAAGCACTTTGTTCAGAATGGTGTCATTGACAGTGGTGGGGACAGAAGTGACTCCACTAAAAGAGAAATTCATCTTCAGCTCCTAGGAGGAAACTCCATATACCTCAGCTTGTTGTGTTGTTGTTGTTTTTAAATATTAATTTAATTTTATGGAAGGGATTAAAATACTCTAGAGAGCCAAGAAGCCTGATTGTCCAGAGAGAGGAAGCCATATATCCTTGAAGACAAGTCTGTGGCCTATCGAAGAGCAGGTTTGGAACTGCAGAATTTTAAGAAATGATTATTCTCTGAAGAGACTTGGAGCTGAGACCCAGGACCCTGAACACTGTCTTACACCTTAGCGATCTCAGCTGTCCAAGGTAGTCCCCATATTTTACACTGTGGCACCTTGTCCGGACATAGGACCTGGTGGCATCACCTGTAGCAGGTAAAATTCTCTCAGACACAGTGCCTTGGGATAGGCTTGATGCTTCCCAATCCCATGCCCTAGACTGAGCTCACCCACATCGCCTCCTTCTTCTTCTTCTTCTTCTTTTTTTTTTTTCCTGTGTAGCATCTTTGGACTTCCTTGGAGAACTTTTGAATTCTTTTAAAAGGATTATGTTCTAACACATAACTAGACTCCTGAGTCATCTCCCAACTCACCCTAATTTTATAGTAAAAGTAGACAGAAGACTGGGATGGGCCAAGGGAAGAGAACAAAGCCACTCAATGTTGAAGCCTGAACCGAGACCCAGGACTTCTAATTTTTGGTTCATCTGATAAGCAGAGAGATTTAATAGTGGCATACTGGATTCATTAAATAATAATAATGATGATGATAATAGCAAATACTTTTTCAGTACTAATTGTGTGCCAGGTACTGCTTTAAGTATTTTACATATATTAACTCATATTGTCCTTATAACAAGACTAGGGGGAAGGTGTTACCATCATCCCCATCTTATAGATGGACAAACTGAAGCATGGTGCAGTTAACCAACTTGCTCAATGGCATAAGTAGTACGTGCTGGAGCGAGGATTTGATTCCACGTAATCCAGCTACCGAGTCCATGCTTTTAAGCACACAGCTATACTACATCTTATTTAATTAACTGCTTCTACCCACATGTAGTTTAACTCATTCCTATCAATCTGCTTTACTTTAAAAAATGCCTAAATTTTTAGGCTCTTTATTGGACACACAATTCACCAAAAACCACACGTGCCCATTTTGTACCTTTCACGTAAGTTCATCTACGTACACAGAAAACTCCTTTGTAAATCAATACATAAATACATATGTATATAAATATATATAAAGATCTACCACATGCAGGGCATTTATCCAGGATAGCAGTGAGTGATATTCAGATCGTTAACGTAGTCTGGCCAATTAAGTTAACAAAACTGTCATGTATACAGTATCCGCTTGTAAAAAAAAAATTAAAAATTAAAATACACTTGACACTAAAACTGTACTCATCACAATTCAATTTCATTTAAATTCTGATTTGGAGGGCATGGCGAGTTTTGTAGCGCCTCCAGTCTTCCTTATCGACATTTTACATTCCAAAGATGGAGAGAGAGAGGAGGCAATTAAGTTGTCTCTAAATGATATTTCAGGAACTTTGCTAAAAGTTACTTCCTACGGCTATACCCCTGGGGTCCACTATTTTTGTTTGTTATTTCCTAATATCAAAATGCAAAAAGTGAAAACAAATTTGAGTGACTTAAGCCTAGTGGTCTGACGTACCCCTGAAATGAGGATTTCCTTCCATCCTTCGCCTATGCACCTGTCATACTTGCTTCATAAAAAGAGGGAGGGGGTTAGGGTTATTGGGTCGGTAATAAAACATCGAACTCAGCAAATGATAGGATTTTTACACGAGAAATCGTCCTCCTGAATAATGAATGATCTCTAATTACACATTAGAAAAGACTGTATCTGTGCTCCGTAGCTGCATACACAATGTTTTATATGTAGAGATTTTGTTTTCCTTTCCCAGATAACATTCAGAGGTTATTCTGTCTTTACTGTTATTATAATTTTAGTACTCATACGTTCACATCTTCAACTCTCTCATTCAGCTCACCCTAAAATACAAAAGTTGTGTGCAAAGAACCCATCCAAAGGATTACGTCTCCAAATAAGGTACACACTCTTAACTTTGCTGGAGAGGTTGTTTTCTTTTGTTTTGTTTTTTTAAATGAGATAGCGAACACGGCCAAAAATAATCATTTTCTTTGCAGGGTTAGCAATGCTAAAACCTGGCTGCCTTATTGCAGATAACAAACTTTGGCTCTTTATTCTTTATTTGGAATTTACCCTAGCAAAGTAAAAAAGAATAATAGGGAACACACACACACACACACACACACAGAAAAACCTCCGTTCAGGACCCAGTCATCCATCCCCTGAAGAGCTGTAGTCTCTGCATAACAATGCTTAAATCAGCACATTTACAACACATACTAAGTGGTTTGTTATTTATTTCAAGACTTTAATTGGCACAATATATTAACAGCATTGTTGCAACAGTTCCTCTTAAGATTTTTTTCTCCCCTAAAAAGAGGAAGAGAGGGAGAGAGAAAGGGGGAGAGAGAGAGAGAGAGAAACAATCAACCAGAATTACGCTATAACCACTGTTTTGTTATTTCTTGTGCCTGAATGAAGTGTTAAAGATGAAGAGGGAAAAAAGGAAACTAGCTTCAAGAACCATATTTTAGACTCAATTCAGTTTTATTAAACCCAGACCAGCGTTTTTTCTGCCGTTCTAATATAACCTATTATGAGAATTTTTTTTTCCCAGGGACAAAAACACCACCAACTTTCCCTCCCCAAGAGCTTCTTATTGTTCATTTTCGTTGCTATTTGGAGAAAAAGCTCATTAAAATATTATGAAGCACATAGCGTAATTACGCGCCAGCCTTCGCCAATGAGGAACATCTGCAGCGCGGCGTATGTATATTTATATTACTGCAAACTTGTGGGCAGACTCTCTCTCTCCCCCCTTCCCTACTTTGCCTCTGTTCCACAATTCTTTGTCCTGACTACAGAGCCCGGCAAACGTGTGAAGCGCACAGGCTACAGTGCGCGCATTGTCAGCCTCCCGGGGCCGCGAGCTCCAAATGTTATGATTCCATCATTAGCCTGTCGCTCACGCCAGGGTAAACTGTGCTCTGCGAAATGCCTCCAAACCTTTTTCCCTCTTTTTATTCCCCCAGTTATTTTTAAAATGTATCTTTTTCCTCGTTCGCTCTCTGGCACAGAAAGATCTGCAAAGTGCATCCAACACACACCCAGTTCCCAAATCCGTGCTTCTCTGCCTTCTTTACGTTGTTCCACTTGCTTTAAAACCAAAGAACCTTGGGCATAATAAAAACATTGAGAGCTTGCCTATACCGCAAATATTTGTGGAAAGCACATGGTGCCATTTTGCCAGACTACTCTTATTTGTTAAACTGAGTTAAGTGTAACACGATTCCAAAAACTGCCTTTAGAATGAAAGAAAAGGCTTGTAAAGCCAGGGAGATAATTACCGCAATCTGGGTTAGAGAAAATGCAAAACAAAGGAGCACAATCCCATTTTGTGTGTGTGTGTGTGTGTGTGTGCATGCGCGGGCGTGTGTGTGTGTGTGTGTCTGTGTGTGTGTGTGTGTGTGTGTGGTGTGAGTCTTTTTGTTTTGTTTTGTTTTGTTTTTTCCCCTTTGTTGATGTACCCAAACATGTAAATATTCCGTGGCATGTGTTGTGGGGGTATAAAAATCAACCCGAATCCTGCACAGACAGAACAAAACACAGACTCTAGAGTGGACAGGGGCATGTTCCTAGTGGGAATATCTTTTCAGAAGGGAGGGCTTGCTTTCTGTCTTTTTCTTCCTCCATCCAGCAAACACTCTCGCAAGAGTTACAGTTCTCATGAGTTGCCAAGACTCTCACCCCCCCTTACCTACCTTTCGCTGGAAGTTGTCAATCTATTTTTGCACACGTAAATAAAAGTTGATTTGGAAAGAATTTAAGTTCTAAAACTTTTCTTATGAATCCATAAAAATATGAAAGAATCCTCCACTCCCTCCGCCCCCATGTTATTTTTACGGGGATTATTATGCTATCAGTCTCCCCATTGTTGGGAATACTGTCCTTTGGGATGGTTTTGTAGACTGGACCATTCCCAGCTTTCCTTTCTTTGTCTGCCAATTGTTTCTAGATTTAAACCACTTTCTCAGACAATTATTTCCATACGTGTATGTATGTAAATATTAATAATCATTGTGTGTGTATATTTATGTGTGCATAAATAAACACCATCCCCACACATATTTCCCATTTTTAAAGTCCTAGTTCTTACTCCATAAAAAGATTTCTGTTCCCAAAAGCAGGTTGTTAATGTGCTTTATTAAAGAGAAAGAGCAAACCCTCCACATTTCCTTATTTTATGTTTAGAAGAAGTGAACCTTGCAGGTCTGAGCTAAGCTTTTCGGTATGTTTCAGCCGAGTCCAGATTATGGGCTGTAGGTTTCAAAGCTCGGATCGCCCAGTTTTCTCAAAAATTGTCCCCACAGTTCCCTCTTTAAATTTCGTCTGGACTGTCTCTAACAGCCCCAGCTGACCCCCTCATTTCCTTCTCTTATTACTAACATCTTTCTCCCCGCGTGTACAACAGGATGATATTTTCCAGAGGAAAAGGCAAAAAAATACAGTAGGGGTTTCTTTCCTTCCAGATGTAGACATTTTGTCACCCGAATAGCACTAAGAGGACACAGAAAAGGAACCTGAGCTCGGAAGAGACAAACTACAGGACGTCACTGAGGTGCATGTAAGGGTAAACCCGTGAAGCTCTCAACGCAGGATTTGGCAACAGAACGGTCCCGTTGAGCCGAAAAGCCAGCCAGGGCATGGAAGCTTGTTACTATGGCTTGCTCTGCGAGTGAGACCCGCAGGGAGGGTGTGAAGGCTGCCTAGCGTGAAGCCTGTTTAGAATAGTGGAGGAGTAGGAAATGAGATGGGTCTTGAAGGATTCAGAGTCTAATCAAGCTGTGGCTGTGCCCCACCTTGGTAACATTTCAAAAACAAGGCAGAACAGCAATTTTTAAAAAATCTCCCCTGTAAGATCATGGCTCTCATTTTGAATTATCTGACATTAAAGACGGGTACTTTCAAAGGTGGGTAAGTTGCAACTACCTGTTAGAAAATGGGTGAGAAGCAATCCCTTTGAATGAAAGTACCAGCAAATGCTGGTGAAGAGAAGAGCAGGAGATCAGTGTTGGGGGGAGTTCAGGGGAGCCGCTTCACAGTGTTGGCTAAGAAAGCCTAAAATACCAATTCTTCCGATCCGAATTATGTGACACATTATTGGCTCTTTTCTTCTCTTTCATTTTTGTTTCCAAACATGTTCGAGTAGTTTTTTTTTTTTTCCCCTTCACTTAATACTAGACTGGATCATGTGAATTTTAGATGATTTGACAATTTTGACTTTTTACAAAAATGTAATTTTATATACTTCAGCCTAATCATCCGTTCCCTGAAGATAAGGCTTCTATTTTCTTCTAATCGTCTCATCTTAAAATCTGGTATTATTTTTGTGTTGTTTGGTTTCTTTTCCTCTGCTTTCAAATTTTGTCAGTTTTCATATCTTAATTCCTGTTGCAATTTTGGAGAAGTGAATATTTGGTTAGATGGGGAGAAACTATTTAAAACCTGTGTTTAATGTGAGGTCTAAATGGGCTTGTTTTTCCTTTATTTCTATGCGGAGGCACTCTATATGAAGTTCGGTTTTCCAGCTCATTCGTCTGCTGTGAAGAGTAGGGGCAAGATGTGATGTTTGATACCTGTAAGGCCTTTACTGCAATTTAAGTCTTAAAAAGAGAAATCTGATTTTTAAAATAATCTATCAGGTCAGAGAGAGAAATATGTTCATAAGCTCTAACAGTGATCCTTTAGATACTTAGTCATCCCAAGGGTGCAAAGGGTGTTTCCATAGTGTGTTGTCCATATGCTTCCTAACATTTGGGAAAGGGACAGACTGGTTCTTTCCAGAGTGGTTCCTAGCAAGGATCATGCATTCTGGAAAAGGAGGCAGAGTGGAAAGGGAGCGTTTCTGAGATTACCGTGAAGGTCCCCTCATCGTTACAGAAGCTGGACTGGGTAATAAAGATCATCTGAGGGAGAGTTTGGAGGAGCCGATGCTCTGAGAATTTATTCTTTTCAGAGATTTCAGCATCTCCTCCGGCTTAGNGAAAGACACGATAGGTGAAACTAAAAGCCAGACATTATTTAACCCCTCTGTTCTAGTTAGCCAATAGAGAAAATGCAGCCCAACACACTTCGTCAGTTTAGAAATAATACTCAAAGCGTGACTTAAGAAAATTAATACAACTCAGCACAAGTCATGCATAAATAAAAATCTCAATTCTATTTTATTTCCCTTCTATAGAAAAGCTTTAATTTGCATTAGTTGGGAGCATGAATTTCGTTTAAAAAATTTCCACAGCATCATTCATTGGAAAGTAAAAAAAAAAAATTAATCTTCATAGACTTAAAATAATCATGTCTCTTTCTACTCTTCATAATTAATAAAAGTAGGAAAAATTCAATATTTATTTTGAAACCAATAGGTGGTGCTATAAATTTCTATATTTTGTAATACGCTCTTTTAGTTTTCCACTCCTCAGTGGCATTAGAACTTTCCTTAATTATCACAGTAGGATTTCTCATGCCCCCCCCCCCAAAAATATAAAGAAAGGAAGAAAAAAGACTGAATTGAGTTTCCCGCTCAGTTAACAACTGTGCTATGTCTCTTTCCCATTGGAAAATCAATGATAGCTCAGAGTATAAACTAAAGTGAAGGGAACCTATACAATTTTTGGCAGGAAAGTATATTTATGGAGACATACCCATTTATAATTCTCTACAGTTCTTTCCCCCTAATCCTTCCACTAATGGGAATGCCATGGAGGAACATAATTTTAATATTTAATTTAATATTTCCCTCTATGAACTATCTTAAGGTGTTAGATTTGGGTAAAACGCAATAACCACAGTATCATGAGACCACAACTGTGTTATCATGGGCTCCCAGAATCACAGAGCACAAGAGAATCTCAGAGGTCAGGTAGCCGCAGATGAGACAACTGACAGAACACAAGTTGAGAGTGCTAGACACAGGCACTTGATGGTTGTCACCATGGGAACCAACATGCTTCTGGTCTAAGGCCAAAAAAGTTGTGAAGGTTCAAAGACACTGAAAAATTAAAATCCAAATTCCATTTTGACTTTCAAGTGTCAATAGTCATTTCAAACTGAGGCATTTCATTGATGTGGACCTTGCAGATAAAAATCTAAATCCTTTCCCTTCCCTTAGGAAAGCTATGGAAGTCCTTTGCAGTTTTACAGGTCTGTAGATCTCTCTCTGTGTTGTGTGTGTGTGTGTGTGTGTGTGTGTGTGTGTGTGTGTGTAGCTGATATACTAGAGAAACATAAGAAGTTCAGTGAGGTCTCGTAAAAATGCCATAAAAGGACTATGGCAGCTGCAACTAGCTCCCACTCAACCCTATCATTCCTCAACCATCTGGGCGATTTTTACCTCTCTTCTTCCAGATGTTTTGGTATCCTGCAGAAATAGCCTCAAACACTTGTCAGTATTGAATGAGCAGCCTAGTTACTTACTGGAAGACGTGTTTGTAGAAGACATACTAATTTGCATACGATTATACTTTGTGCAGCAGATGAAGTTTCCTCCTTCCCACTGGGAGCCCTTTCTGGGCTGGCTAGTTATTTCCTGCTTCCCTCAGCCTTGTGCTTCTTGGCCCTTTGGGGGTCAGGCTGCTTCCTCCTGGCTTCCCTGGTAGGGATGGGATGGAACCAACCATTAAATAGTTATTTTTACATTCACAGTAAACATTTCATAATATTTAGGATATAAGAGAGGGAAGATATGGCTCAAGAAGAAAAGCAACTATCTTTTAGAAGAGAATAATAAGAACATCATATCTAGAAAAGGGATTTGAGAGTCTTGTTCCACACAGCACTACACAAAATTTATGGGGGGGGGCGTTACTTTCAAAACAGGGCACTGCATTCTTAGAGTTTTGGCAAATTAGAGTACAATGGAAAAGGAGTCTTGAGAATTTTGAAGAGATATGATAAGCCACATGAGAAGTACTTTAAGGAATTGCATGGGGCGCCTGAGTGACACAGAGCTTAAGCGTTTGCCTTCGGCTCAGGGCGTGATCCCGGCGTTATGGGATCGAGCCCCACATCAGGTTCCTCCGCTATAAGCCTGCTTCTTCCTCTCCCACTCCCCCTGCTTGTGTTCCCTCTCTCGCTGGCTGTCTCTATCTCTGTAGAATAAATAAATAAAATCTTTAAAAAAAAAAAGGAATTGCAAACTTTTAGGCTGAATAGGAGACTGTGGGTGAGGATGCAGTAGGGTTGGATATGCTAACTGCCTCCTAGTAATGGATGAGCTGTCATGTGGAAAAGATACTAAAGTGATCTGATGTGATTTCAGAATGCTTACGAAGGACTGATTGAAAGACATTGTCATTTAGTATCTCATTTGACTGTCAAGATATTAGCAGTTGATGTAGATAGCTTTCTTTCACTATTATAAAGTGAAATACAACAGAATGAATCCAGGCTATGCAGAAGTAAAATCGATTTAAGTAATCATGGTATGGTTTGGCTCAATAGCAAAAAGAACCTTCTCAAAATTCAGCTATGCAATCAATATCGAAAACCTGACGTGCCAGGTAACTATTCTAGACACTGGAAAGAGAGCCGTGGGCAAAATAGAGTTCTTGCTTTCATAGTGCTTTCATTCTGCAGAGGATGGAGTTGGTGAGCAGAGAAACAAAGCTATAACAACAGTCAGAACGCGCAAGGTGCTCTTAAGGATAAAGTGGTTGGGGTGCTCATTTGGATAAAGTTGGTTAGTCCTGTTTGCATGTGGAAGGGAAGAGGTGGGAGGTGGGGGTTAATGAGAGCCTGCCTGGGAAAATGTTTGAGTAGAAACTGGATAACCAATTGCAGGAGGTGGGGGAGAATGCAAAGCATTAGCCCTTGTTTGTTTCTGTGCTCGGCTACCCCATTAGCTTATGCATTCATTTTGAGCGTGGGTAACGTCTTAACCATCTTGACATGACAGACTATATGTCGGTGCTTCATCAAAGCTTATGGGGCAAAAGCTGTACAGGAACTTGGGCGTTAGATAAGATGTATAATCCCAAATCCTGCCCCGACTTAGATGATGCATGGTCTGTTTCCTTTGTAAGCATTCACCCTCTTCCTTTTCTTTGTCCTATTCTATCCTCCCCTCTCTTTTCCAAGCCCTGGACAAGGGAGTATGAGTGGCGAAGATGGTAAGAACTTCAGTGATGGGGTTGGTCAAGGGAAGTGTGGGGAAGATAAGGTTGCACAGAAAATCACCTACTTCCTCTGGTGCCAGTACTTTCAATGCAAGGGTAATTCAACTTTTTTGGGGGAACAAAGGGGGGTAGGCAGGGGGACACAACTTGCTTAGTTAGAATTAGATTCAGCTGCATGGAAAGAAAATCTAAATTAACTATGGCTTAAACATTAAAGGTTTTATTCTCTTATAAAAATCCCAGAGGTTGGACATTCAGGGCTGGTAAAGCAGTTGCATAAAATCTTCAGAGAATAAACATCCTTTGAAGCTTCCATTATACCTAGAGTGAGGTTCTCTCATCTATCTGGTCTCAGGGGTTACTGGAGGGCCAGTCAACATCGTATGATTTTGAACTTAGAAAAATGAACGCTAATATCTGAATGACTTTCATCTGTTATATATATCGGAGTTTTTGTCTAATAAATTAATTTTGGTGCTCAAGAACTTGGAAAATTGCTAATCTCTTTTACAGACAAGGATACTGAGGGCCAGAGAAATTAAGTGCCTTGCTTGGGACCCCACAGGGTCAAAATGAGAACTCAAATCACCTAATGACATCTGTGCCATTTCCACTGGTAGGAGAGTCAGTATCTTTCCCAAACCACAGAGAAATAGAAGAGATGAGGCACCGCACATGACAGAATCCATCCACCACACCAGACATCTTCAGTGTAGAATAAATATTACCATCCACTTGAATGGTGAAGAATTTTGGAAAACAAGGGGAGATAACTGTCTTCACAACACCGCACTGTTTTGGGCAACGACTTTACACCACTGACAACATGAGAAAGTATAGGAGGAACTACATGAGGATAATACCGATGTTCCTTTAAGAAAGTGAGATTCAGGTACCACACCCATCTGTTCTAAAACATCGCTGTTTCACCCTGCTTTCATTTTCTTATCTCAAAGAACTTTCAAAGATGTTCGGAGTAAATTGTGCCCATTAGCTATACAACCATGAGGATGTAGGACAATTGATTTGGTAAAAGTGGATAGAAATTGCTTCCTCCTTATACCAAAACTACTAGAGAAAATCAGTGCTTTGTCTTTATCTCCAAGTGATGCAAGCTATTAACATGGAGCCTCCATGAAAATCAGGCAAAATTGTTTCCAATCGGGGTTGAATATGTTTGAAACTGAGCAATCTGCCAGAATCAGTTCCTATTTTGTGCGTAGTTGAACTGATTGAATTACCATTTGTGCCTAGAACCACAGAAGCCCAGGAGACTCTGGGGCCCAAACCACGAACAATGGTTCTTTGTCTAAGGAGAGCCCATGGTTGGGTTTTTATACGCCAACATGTGTGATTTCAATGTATAGCAGAATGATTAAGAATTCAGCTCTGTTCCAGAGCAGATCATGCATCTGTCTATTGTCTCCAAGCCCAGCCCCTTATTTATGAACAGAACATTCTACTACATGTGAAGGCATGGAAAAGTCTTGTGCATTTTCTCAATTATTTCAAAGTGCAAATTCATCATCTCGGCGATGTGTTCCCTCTTCATTTCAGAGCATCTAACGTGAACCAAATTCTCCCATTTACAAGAGCATAGTGTGAAAGTAGATGAAGCTGGCAGGATTCACAGCCTCACCACTTTGGGATCTGCTGGAGAAACCAGGCAAGGGAAGGTGATAGCCAGGTGACACTGTTGGAGTGATTCCTTCCAGGGGCTGCACATCTGGGTTGTGAGGCTGCCAAGGATAAAGCATGTGCTTCGATTAGCTGCAGCTCAGAATTAAAACGTGGAGAAGCAGAACATGTTCTGCAAAATGCCAATAATGTAAAAACGTTCAGGGTGAGGGGCTGACTCCTAAGCATGTGTGTGTGTGTGTGTGTGTGTGTACCAGCGGCCTGCAATATCGTGTGTTCGTGTTTCGGAATAATAGCATCTGGTCTCTTAAACACCAGTTATACCATGGGCCCAAGAGGCTTAGGTATGCTTCATGGGAAAAGCCTACTTTATGTGTACCAGGAGAACAGTGAAACAGCAGTTTGTCAGAAGGCCTTTGCTTAGAATTAACATAGAGCCGTGGCTGGCTGATTAAATAATATTAAAAGACATTTCTTTTCTCCCTAAATCCATCTGGGCTTTAGGCTCATGGAAGGTGAAGAAAAATGTAACCTTCTAAGAGACTCAGTTATTCTTTGGATGTCGTAAGCATTTAATAATTATTCGGTTAACACGTACCCTCTGTTAAGGGGGTACATTTCAATGTATATGCGCATTTCAGTGTGTAACGATTGCACTGCTCAAAAATAATGTCGTTTATTTCCCCACCAACTTTCAATCAGCAGGAGGACGATAAAAATCACATAGTAGAGCCCAGAGTTGATCAGCATAAGTGACTAATGTGCCCCGTGAATCTGACTTACTTTGCTCATTACTAATGCTCTTTAGATAGCTCATATTCGAATTCAGAGACCGGGTTCCTAATGACTAGACAAAGTGTAGGATTGTTCAATGAGGGAGTCCGTCTGGGAGATTACGTACCAACAGCCTGGATGGCTGGGGTACCTTAAACCTTATATGTTTATTTTTATAATAAATACACAGCTTGAGTGAGAGGCAAAGAAACTTTGCATCTCGTTACTGCATTTTGTGTTATGACATGATTCTGCCATCATCTTTCATAGCTACAAGGGTCTCCACACAGCCACAGAAACAAAATGGATGACTTATCTTGGCTTATGAGCCAGGAACAGAAACAGCAGATCCTGTAAATATTCTTAGAGCCTTGGCCCTGCCATAATATTAAAGAGTAAGGAAAAATGGGATACAGCACATGGTTTCTATTCCCTTTACTATGACTCTCATAGAAATCAGGGCAGGTGCTTTGAAATGGTAGCAACAGAATTATATATTATTTGAGTTGTAATGACCAAATCTCAGAGCTAGAAGGAAACTTGGAGATTTCCAGCCAACCTTTCTTATTGTAGATGAGAAACTCAGGACCTAGAAAATTTATCCTTCGTTATCTCCAGAAACTAGAGTCTGACATCCAGGCCATGATTCCCATGGTTTTGTGCCCCCTTCCTGCCCCATTGACTCATTAAGGCCAATAATATGTTCTTAAATAAAAATAAGGTTTGGTTGTGTTCTGCTATCCAGATCATTGTTTTTGATCAAACCTCCAAACTTAACTTCCATCTGGTTTCTGCTTCCAAACTCCTTGATGCCACCCAAATCTCTTTGGTTTCCAGGAATTTTACTTTTTGTCCATAGTTGAAAGTCTCCAATCTATAAACACTACAAAAATCTTGTTTTCAGCCTGAAAATTCTCTAAGAAGATGGGGAACCCCCAAAGAAAGGCACATTTCCAGGGTCTTTGTCAAGATTTTGATTGGCTCCACGAAGGTTTTGTGGCATCTGGACAAAAGCCACTTCTGAATTTCAGCCTTTTATTATTCACGACAACTGCTCCTCTGGAGACCTTTATTTAGGTCGTATTTAGGAAAGGGTCCTTTCCTCCTGGGGACACAGAAGGAAGCTAGCTGCTCTTGAGCCCTCTGGCCCCAGACCCATACTTGTAGAATCAGATATAGTTTAAGGGCTCTGTAGTGCTCCACAACACGGGGGTCACATGACGTGTCACAGTGTGGAGTGGCCTAGCGTTACCATTTGGCTTCTAAATGTGCAACGAAAATCCATCAACCATTTCTACATCTAATAAGTAATTACACACACGTGCACACACACGTACACACACTTGAATTTTTATTTCTTGTAAACTAGATAGGTTCTTCCAGCACATAGAAAAAAATGAGTCTTAGTAGAAGTCTTCAATTGGCAATTTGCTTCTTATTTGTTGCAAAAATGAGCACAACACCAACAGCAATGAAATGGGAAAGCCCTGGTATCCTGCTCTGAGAGTTGCTTTTTTGCACAAGAAGCATTTTCTGGAGTTGCTTTGAATTGGCCCTTAGACACCACTTCACTGTTAATGCTGCTGAGATGTGGGAGTTTACAGTGAAGTAGACTCAACGTCCATGCATTTTGCTTTATACTGAAAAAGATCTTGTGTGGGTTTAACCAAAGGATTGCGCTAGTGCTCACAGTCCATATTTTTATCTGCTTTACAGTCCAAATGGGATTCTGAAGCTCGTTGAGCCACACCTTTGACCCTGGATCATCTAGAAGGGGCTGCCCGGGGACACGATCACATCACAGAATTTTGGAAGTATCGCTAGGGATGCCACCTTGATGATTCACACCTGTTTTCAAAGTTTGCAACCTGTCTCCAATTTTTAAAAAATGCACTTTAAACAGGAGATAGTCATTATTGAGTGGTTAACTAGGGAAATTTGTGTTCCATCATTCCCTGCTTAGAAGAACAGGAGCAGCACAATGTCGGGTGTGCAGTGGGAGCATCTGATGGCACATCTGCGACCAAAACTGATGGGTCAGAACCCACATATGCAAATCCTATGAAGGCAAGCCTCTGATCACTTGAAAGAAAGTGATATTGTTAGGTTTCCCAAGAGAATTTTTTGGCAGGAAATGTAAATGGAGAGGGACAAATTTAATACCTTTATAAGCTTTGTAGAAGTCTACGTTGCATTTTCTGAAATTTTGCCTTATGATAAGGGCTAAGAAAGAATTCTAGATATTATTTTAAAAGGGCCATTACACAATTTTATTTGCTCTTCCCACTTACGTAAAGAGAAAATGACATTTGCAAAATTTTGAGAATGAGATAATGGTTTCAAGAATTTGCAGAAATTTCAGATGTGACTTGTAAGGACTGTTCGTAGTGGTTCGAATTTGTCTCAAAGGCCATTGGTTGAGAATTTCATCTTCATACTATAAGCATTTTTGTATAGGATCTATATCTATATCTTATATATATCTGTATATATGTATCTTATACTGTAAGTACTTTTATACTGTGTTTTAAAAGATTTTACTTATTTATTTGTCAGAGAGAGAGAGAACACAGTAGGGGGAGCAGCAGGCAGAGAGAGAAGCAGTCTCCCTGCTGAGCAGGGAGCCCGATGTAGGGACTCAATCCCAGGACCCTGGGATCATGACCTGAGCCAAAGGCAGATGCTTAACTGACTGAGCCACCCAGCGGTCCCCACCTTGATACTTAAAAAGGCTTAGTAAAGAACCACGATTTCAAATCCTTAGTAAACAAAATGATGTATAATCTCACCAGAATTTCAGAATGCAAAAGGCTCAGAAGACTTTTTGGAATTAGGATAAGCTTTGAAGAAATTTCCCAAATTTATCATAACCAATAGGAATAAAAATGTCCTCAGCTAGAGAGAGATTCAACTCTCTAGATTAGCGAGTCTGTTAAATTCAGCTAGTAAATTAATTTTATATTCTCTAATAATTAGCTTTGTTAATCTTGTGCCGTAAGAGACTTTCTATTCATGGAATCACAAATGGCATTTGTTGAAAAAATTCTCGCTCCAGTGAAATCTAACCCAGAAATAGACTCTATATTATAATCTGGCCAAATTTGTTTAAGGTGGTGGGAGGGTGGGGCAAATCACAGGAGGTTTAATTTTCTGGAAAAGGATCCTGTGTCTCCCACCACCTTCTAAATGGCCACCATAGAAAGCAAAGGCAAAGACCGGCTATTGGCACACTGTCTCTCTGTCTCTGTCATCTGATTTGATCCCCAAGTCACCCATTGAAATTAGTGCAGCTGACAGCTGGTTTTGATTGCGAACTATGACATTAAAAGCAATAGTAGCAGCCGGCCATTACCAACAGTGAACTACCTTTTCCTGCAGAATGGAGAGCTAATTACTTGTCTTGAGATTTCTTCCCCTCTTCAAAGGAAGTCAGTTTGATTCCTCCAAAGTTACCAAGCATAAAAGAACTCTGCCCCCAAATCAGGACTGCCCTTTTGCATTTTCCCCATGATTTCTGAGATTTTCACTGTTGTTACTCTGGTCTTCATATCCTGTTTTGCTGCTTCCACTTAGACATGCCAATTAAAGAAAGATATGGTTTATTTAAAAAATATGGTCCTAGTACTGACTGTAAAGAGAGCTCTTAAACAGGCCTGAACTCTTCATCAGGATTAGCTGAATGTAGTAAGTAAATCCCAAGTTGAATGGTGACCTTGTAAAGTCTCCAAAAAGCAAGGTTGTATTGGGCTTTGTAGCAGCTTAAATGAAACAAACCTGCTTCTTCCCTTGGGTCTCACCAATCGTGGGCCAGGCTATGTAATGGGCAAGATGCCCACTTTAAGGGGCTGTAAGAAAAGTCTAATGTGGTGGTTCCCAAAATGTGGTCCTGGACCAGCAGTAGCAGCAGCACTTGTTAGAAATGCACATTCTTAGGTCCCAGACAGCCCTGACACGGGGCCCAGCACCCTGTTTTAATAAGCCCTTCTGTGGATTCTGATGCAAGCTAGCATTGAGAACCACTGGTCTAGTGCATCAGTAAGCTTTCTGTTGACACTCATGGGCTTAAGCCTGATTTAACTTCACTTAGGGGGAATGCAGAATCCTGGATTGCAAGAAGAGCTGCGTGGGCAGATAAGGCAACAGCAAAAAAGCACCAGCATATCTTAACTATATATGAACAGCTTGATATTTAGACACATCTCTCCCTCTCTCTCTCTCTCTCTCTCTCTCTCTCAGCTATACACATATTGGTTGATAGATTCTAAACCATTTATTCATTTAACAATATTTGTTTCTATGTATCAGACACCATCCCAGAAATTGAGAGTACTGTGGTAAGCAAAATAAACTAAGTCCCTGATCACATGCTGTTTATAGTCTAGTAAGGAGAACTTCAAGCCAATAAGCAAGTGAATGCGTGAAGTGGGAAAAAGGGGATAGGGAGTGACAGGGTAGGGACCGGGTGCTATTTTGGATGAGGGGGTTAAGGAAGTATAGATAAGTCCTGAGCCCTGTCTCGTGTCTTCTCAATCATCTTTCTTATTTCACTCTTTGTTGCAATAGCCAGATTCACACAGGCATCATTTAACAGCACCTTGACTTACTTGTACCTTGTATCTCTACTCTCTGTTCAGGGACTTCTCTGCCCCACTGCATTTATTACCTTTCATCATTCTGGGATGTGCATGAGCTCACTTGCTCAAGGAAAGTAAATTCCATTCAGCAACTTTTGACCAATTAGAAAGACATCTGGTAGATAAATACTTGCTTCTTTCTCTTCTGAACAGACAATTCTGTGGAGCATTCTTCATGATCCCCAGAGGGACCTAGCCAGACTGAGCTCCGGTTGCCTACAACATTGACCAGGTTACTAATGCACCGTGGGTTGAGCTTTCTCTCCTTCCTCCCTGACTCCATTACTTGGGATCAATTTTTCCCCAAAACTACCTACATTCAAACCTTCATCTCAGGCTCTGCTTTTGGGGAATCCCAGGCTATGATGGTGGACCTCTATGATAAGGTGGTATTTCAGTAGAAGTGTCAGAGACATGAGGAGGGAAGTCACACAGATATCTTGATGAAGAGTGTTTCAGATAAGAGCAAATTCTGTGAGGCAAGAATGTGTTTGGTATGTTCTAAGTTCAACATGAAGCCTATGTGGCTTGTGTGGAGTGAGCATGGGGGGAGGGGGGGAGTGCAAGGAGATAGGGTATGAGGGAGAGCAGGATGCCTGATCACGTGGGGTCTTGTAGGTCATCAAAAGAATTTTGGCTTTTGTTAAGAGAGAAAAGGGAAGTCAATGAGGGATTTTGAGCAGAGGAAGTACATGGATCTGAAAGATGTCTTGAAAGGTTCACTTTGGCTCCTTTTTCCAGAAAAGACTATAGTAGAATCAATAGCAAGACCAGTTAGGAGACCTTTGGCATAATTCAGGCAACTTGGACTATGGTGGTATCAGTGAAGGTGATAAAATGGCAGAACTGACCCTTGGATTGGATATGGAGTGAAAAAGAGGAATTGAGGACATCTCCAAGTTCTTTGTCTAAATAATTGGAATGAAAAGTATAAAAGCATCCAAGAGAGCATACCTGAGCAAAGTGAAGGGAAGCTGAGTTGGAGTAAAGGAAACTACAAACAAGTTAAATCATATTCTGGTTCATCAGTAATAATCTAATAGCTATGGCCATTGGAGAGTCTGACATTTTTCTTAGTCTATAAACTATACATGGACACTGTCCAGAATGATAGAAATTAAGCCTCCATCTTTTCCTAGGGCATAGCAGACATCAGCACAATAGACACATTCTCAAATAATATCACATCAACTACTCTCCATTAATTATTATACTTAATCCCTAAAATAACTTGTGAGTTAAATGTATTTATTTTCATTTTATAGATGATGAAATTGGCAGAAGGCATAGCTAAGCAACTTTTCCAAGGTCTTGCTGTCTAAAAAGGGCAGATGTCAGATTCAAACCCGGGTCTTCCTGACTCAACTTATTTCTACTCTTAACCACCAGTATCTCCTTCTCTCCTTCCCATTTCTAGCATAATGACTCGTCAAACCTAACTCCTTCACTCTTGCCAGCGTACGTGAGATTCTAGGTAGGTTCAGCATCGGGTGTAAAACAGTTTTACCTTAAATCCCCACCATAGGTAATTATCCCAAATTGGTTTTCTTTCACCATTTTCCTTTACCCCTTTATCACCTGTCTTTACAGTCTTCTAAGATATTTTTATCTTTTCTCATTTCAATACATTTTTTTTAAAGACTTGACTATCAGAGGTTAAATCTTTGATGAGATGAATTCAAATGACTCTGCAGTGGAATAATATGTGCCAGTTGACATAACATATAGATTGGTTGTGACTCCACCTTCTCCCCTTTCTTCCTAATAATTTACAGTAGGGGTCAGTTTCCCTCAACTAGTGGTTTGAGGTCACTCCTTGTATTTGTGTTCCACTCAGAAGGCTGCAGTGAGTCCAGCAAGATCTCTAACCAAAGAATTTCTCAGGACAGGCTGGATACCAAAAGGTACCTACTCCTAGGGAACCATGAATGCAAAGACAGAATTTAAGTTCTAGTCCAAGAGAAGAGCTCAGGCCATAGCCAGAAAACCAAGACCAAGTTCAGTACTAAAGAATGTAATAAGGTTGTAAACAGGAGATTGTGTAATGAGGTCATAAGCCAAAAGGATCAGAAACACATGGGGTTTAGTGTATGAAGTAGGTTAGGACAAGTGGCTCAGGACTAAGATTGTGACTGATCAGAGCGTATTGGAAACCTGTTTTTATGTGATGCCAGCTGCTTGGTACAAGGATAGATTTAATGGATTAAAAGCCTGGAAACAAGATCTTGTTCCTAAGTAGGGGTATTATAGGAACTATAGGCTAATTGCTTACATGTTCATCATCCAATTAGCTAGGGTCAGCTCTGACAACTCTTTCTCTGTAAATATCTTCACCCTCTTGATTCATTCATTCTTTCACTGTCATGGGCATTTTCAGACATGCATTGAGCATTTGTTCTGCCTTGAGTACTCTATTTTGAAGCAAAACTGGAGCTAGAAAGATGAATTGGCATAGTCCTTGTTCTCAAGGAGTGTTTAATTTTGTTTGGAAATAGATTTAAAGCAAATAATGAACAGAAATGACATGATATTATAATGCTCTGATGAAAGTAGGTATGAGGCTCAGTGGTGCTGTAGAGTACCATGCTTCTAAGTCAGAGATGGTGTCACGGAGAAGGTCATCTTGAGCTGATTTGGAAGCATAGTCAGTGTTTGCAGATGGAGGGAAGTACAAGAGGAGTGGCATAGGAGCAGGTTTTCCAAGCAGGGAGACCTGCAAATGCTGAGGAATGATCAAAGAAGTTGGTATTGCTCTGTAGTCAAGGACTGGTGGTGGTCTGGGCAGGGAGGTTAGCCATGGATGAGGCTGGAAAAGCTGGGGAGGGTGAGATCATGAAGGGGGTTGTGTTCCATTCTACAGAGTTTAGATTTTATCAGGTGGATGACGGCGAGTCACTGGATGATTGTGTGGAGGGGAACCACGTGAACTGAAAATCAGGGAAAATCTTCCGAGGGCAGTTGTGGACTTTTGAGCTGTCCTTTTGAGTAGGTAAACAAGAAATTACTAGGTGGAGCTGTAGTGACCAGAGACCCTTAAAGAGGCATCACAAGCAAAAAACTCCTCGAGGACCCCCTTTCCCAAGGAATTGAGAACATTATAGATGAAAAAGCTTAGAACCACACCAGCAATAGTGCTTCTTTTCCTAGGTTTTCTTTGAGCCAATAGTGGGGTTGAAAAATACCACCGATAGATTTTTCTAAATTCTTTTTTCTTTTTTCTTTTTGCAATAATTTAAATAAATTCACTTCTTTTTCTTTAAGGCCCTAACATTTTAGAATAAAAAATCTCTCTTAAAGAAAACCCATGAATTTTTTTTCCTATTAATTTTTGACTTGTCAGAAAAAGTACTTCTTTGTCTGAAGGAAGCATTTTCTAAAGAAAGTTTTTTTTCTGGACATGGGTCACCGAGTCTCTTGCCCCAAGTACCAAGGGTGTACCGTAATTCCTGGCTCTATTAGTTAAGTGTTTTCCTTAAGGCGAAAGTAGTAGGCGTGTTTACCCCCATTTTCCTAAGGGAAGTGTAAATATCACTCCCAATTCTTTCTAGACCGGCTTTAATTGAAGAAGAAAGTAAAGCAACATTCACTGGGGAGGAGGTTGAGTGACTATGTTTCCATAAATAATACATGCTTTAAGGATTTGGTCCTTTGAATCCTCTAAGGGCAAGTACCGCCTGTAGTCCCGATTCTTGGATCAAAGATCCTTTAGGCCAGAGACAGCATCTTATCCCTCCTTCTGTTGCTTCCCACCATACCATATTCATGGCAGGATCTCAATACTCTTAGCTCCTCCTGAGAGCGATGAAAACCTGTGGGATGTGGGGAACAACTCTGTGATGGTCAACCCAGGGCTTCCCTAACTTGCTTATGATAAAATCATCTGGGGCTTTTAAAGCACCGACTCTGGAGCCCCATCCCAGACTCTTAGATGAATTAGGATCTCCCAGGGAAAGGGGTCTGAGAATCTGTACAGATAGCAAGTATCCCAAGTGACTCCCAGAACTGGGCAAGTTTGGGGTATACAGGCTTAACCTATCCTCACTCTATAGGAGATATAAATTTTTAGGAGTAAGTTGGAGAAGATATACTAAGAGTCAAATATAGAAACAATATTTTTAGTTGCAGTTATGACCAGAAGGCCAAATCTTGCCTATTTTTGTAAATAAGGTTTAATTGGAACAAAGTCACATCTATTTATTTATACATTGTCTGTGGCTGTTTCATGCTTCAGCAGAAGAGATGAGTAATTACAGCAGAGACCATATGGCCTACAAAGCCTAAAATACACACTATCTGACCCTTTACAGAATCAGTTTGTTGACCTCTGATCTAGAGCACATGGTGTACTTAAGAAAGAGCTTACCAGTAATAGTATGCAATATACAATAATAATTGCAATAGCAAGTCACTTTTACCATAACTTTTTTAAACCTTGAAAATCCTATTTTCCATCCTGTTCATTGTAAATGTGAGATGTGAATGCTCGTTGGGATGAGATCTTATTTTATAATATATGGTTATGTCATGTCTATCTCAAACACCTTAATCAATCTTCCACTGCCAATGAAATCCAATTCATAACATGGTATTTAGAACTCTCCAGTATCTGGACCAACTTCCAACCCCTTCTCCCATTAACATCTCTGGCACACCATGCCTCTTGTCAAACCATATTTCTGGCTGTTTCTGGCATCTAAGCATTACCAACTTTTAGCTGTTCAAAATCCAGACAAAATCTTCATGCATAAAGACTTCCCATTTCCCTCCCATGATATTTAATGTATACCACTAGTATTAAGCTTTCTCTTTTTTTAAGATTTTATTTATTTGAGGGAGGGAGGCAGAGAGTGAATGAGTGGGGGGCAGGGGCAGAGGGAGAGCGAGAAGCAGGCTCCCCGCTAAGCAGGGAGACAGATGCCACGCTTAATCTCAGGACCCCGGGATCATGACCTGAGCTGAAGGTAGATGTTTAACCAACTGAGCCACTGAGGCACCTATAAACTTTGTTATGTAATGGCTATTTTGTACCTACCTTATCTCCTCCAGTAAAGTAGACATGTGTTAAGAGGTGGGGTTGTATTTTGATCCATTTTGTAATTTCAAATGGACCAAATACATGTAGGTGTTGCATTGTGGATATTTATGAATTGAATAAAATTCTTCGTATGTCAAAACTGACTGGATTTCAACCAACCTCATGCACATGGGGTGAAAGCACCAAGGGGCTAATGTCCCAGGAGCCAGGTCAAATAGACAAGGGTAGTCACTAAGGTGCTGTAGCAGGTGCTGCTGGTGCTTGCCTATATCCTTGCAGACAACTCCGAGTTACCTTGAAGCAAGGTGAGACAGATGGTGAATAAATACCCCAGCTTTCTTACTTTTAGTGGGATAGTTCTGGGCAGTGTCCCACACAGTCTTTCAGAGGTATCCTAGTGGTATGGAGCCCAGTGCACACACTCGTTAAAGATCATTATCTTAGTCCAGTTGGGCTACTATAGGAAAATGCAATAGATTGGGGGACATATAAACAATAAATAATTATTTTTCAAAGTTCTAGAGCCTGGGAAGTCCAAGATCAAGGGTTAGGCAGATTTAGTGTCTGGTGATGACCCACTTCCTGTTTCACAGACAGCCTTCTATCACTGCTTCCTCAAATGGCAGAAGGGACAAGGGGTCTTTCTTATACCTCTTTTATAAGAATACTAATCCTGTTCATGACAAAAGAGCCCTCATGACCTAATCAGCTCCCAAGGGCCCTACCTCCAAATATCATCACACTAGAGATTAGATTCCAATGTATGAATTTTTGGGAGACAAAATGATTCAGTCAATGGCAACAACCATTTACTGGTTGTCTTCCTTTTCCTGTCTTATTTCTATGCTTCTTCATAGTATTTTTTGGGATCAATTTTCTAATAAACTGCTTACACCTAAATCCTTGTCTTAGGATTTGCTTTTAGAAGAACCCAACTGTGGTAGGCAACCTCTAAGATGGCCCAATGATCCTTGTTTCCTGGTACTCATGTTCTTGTGTAACCCTTCCCCCTTGAGCATAAATGGGACTTAGTAGTTTGCTTCTAATGAATAGAATATGGTAGAAGTAAAGATATGTAACTCCTGAGCTTAGGTTATAAAAAGACTATGGGTTTTGTCTGGGGAGCTCTCTTTCATTCTTTTTTGGATTGCTCACACTAGGGGAAACCGACTGCAATGTTGGGAGGCAGCTCTGTGGAGAAGTTTAGGTGAGTGAATTTCGAAGCAAATCTTGTGAAGCTGCTTACAAGCAGACCCTTCCTCAGTTGAACCTTGAGATGAACGCACACCACCCAAATAAGCTTTGATTCCAGGGACCATGCAGCTAAGATGCTTGTGGATTCCTGACCCACACAAGGTCAACTGTGAGATCAAAAATAATCTATATTTTTCAGCTGCTAAGTTTTAGGATAATTTTTTATACAGTGGTAGATAACTAGTACACAATCCGAGACAATGGTGTAAATCAGTGGTATTAGGGTTTTAGCTGAGAGACTCTTTCTCTTATCTTTTTTACCAGACTAAAGTCCTCATGCTTTATGCACCCAGGGCACCCTGTACACCTTCCTTAGCACTTACTATACTTGTGTTCTGTTGTTTAAAATTTGTCTTCCTAACCAGACTATAAGCTCTATGATGACCACTAGCCTCCTTCTTAGTCTCTATTCCCAACGTCTTTAAGAATTATTAATTAAATAAGTAAAGCTTTTAGTTCAATTGGTTTTATATGCAATTAGTAGAAACTCAACCACTTGTGTAGTAACAAAATCTGGAGATGGATTGTCGGGCCCATCAAGATCTTGGAGCTCAAATTATGTTATAAGAATTCCATATCACTCTCACTCTCTATCATTTTGTCTTTGTCTTTTTCTCTGTTACTTCCCCTCACTCTTCCCTCTCACCTTCCCACCATCCTATGGATCTGCTCTCCTTTGGCAGCTTCATTTCCAACCAGACTTTTCCCGGAAAAATAGCTGCTGAAATCCTGCAGACTGAAATTCTTACAGTTGAACAAATCTAGAAGAAAGAAAGCACTTCCTCAGATGTTCAGAAAATGCCCTGAAATTGAATCTTTCTGGTCTATCCTGTGTCACAAGCTCAGCCATAACCAGAGGAGTCACTGTGATCAGAGAAATAAAATACACAAACTAGCTAGGCTAGGTCCAAGGTCCACTTCTGGAGTGTAAAGTGTAGGCTGCCCTACCTAAATCATATGGATTGAAAAGGTAATTCCCCAGAAGAAAATCAAGGTGGTGTTAACAGAATAAAGGGTAATGAATGATGGGCAAAAAAAAAAAAATCAAAACAACTAACCAAACAACCAATCAAACAAAAACAAAAACAAAATAAACAAAACAAAACAAATAAAGACAACTAGATATCCCTATACAGTGGGGAATCAGAAATGTGGTTGAGAATACCCAAGATCACAGTTGGAAGAAAGATAATAGTATGAGTCAAATATAGAGGACAAGATATTAACAAGCTAATTTGAGAAATTATAGATTAAGGGGAGAGTTGAAAGGACTGTAAGATATGATCATGACTAAGATAATGTACAGAGAGAATGTGTCACGATTCTCTGCCCACCTTCCTGCCCCTACCCCTCTTCTACTCCACACATGAATTCTTGGACAGTGCTTAGTGCAGACCACTGGAGGCTTAAAGGAGCTATTAAGGGATAGACAAAAAGTGATATATGATTTATATTTTTGTAAGCATATGTATCTTTCCCCAGAAATTACTCATTCACAAAAGTCATATGAATAGTCACTGCTATTATCTATGCATATTAGCACAGTGATCATTTATTTTCAGTTTTTCCTTAGCTAAACAGCTAATACAAACCATAAGTATCACGGAATGATACCAATCCAGACACACCCTAACACTAGATGCAAAACTGAAGTTGCAGAGTAGACATTTGGGACTCTATATGTCAGCAACTCTTCCAGGGCCCATGAAAAGGCATTAACTTGAAGAGTTACTCAATTTGGGATTAGCAGATGTTGAGCATCTGCATGCTATTCACACCCTTATTATCCTGGACATAATTAAGTTGCATTACTTCATCAGAGAATCATCACCCTGACGAGGCAGTTACATAGGGAAGGTGGTGGATACCGCTGACAACAGTATGATGGCCTTTTTGGGGTGGCGGAGAAAGAGGGAATAGTAAGAGGCATTTTGTATTTCTTGCATGTCTGTGTAGTTTCTTCAGAATGCATTTTGACCCCCTCTGTCTCAGAAACTCTAGTTCTTCTCATCCTTTTTTCAACGAGTTTTTCTTCATTCTCCTCCTTGGTCTTCATCTAATACAGATGTTTTTCAACATCGGCATTAGTGACATTTTGGAACAGGTAATGCTTTGTTGTGAGGACGGTTCTGTTCATTGCAGGATGTTTAGCAACATCTCTGGCTTCTGCCCACTAGATGCCAGTAGCATCCCCAGGTATCTGGGGGGCAAAGTTGCCTCTAGTTGAGAACCACTGGCCTAATGCTACATACCTTCCTGAGGTGATAGAATTCATAACACTGGCTTTAACTATCATCGTTGCTGATGGTTCCCATATCTGTATCTTTGTTTCACCACTCCTCCAATAGGACATCTCCATCTGACTGTTCCTTTCATACCTACAATCGAACCTATCTAAAACTGAACTTTCTTCTTTCCCCAAATCTTGTCTTCATCCCCACCACCTCCTCCTCCTTTCTTCTTTGTCATCTTAGTTATAGGCGACACTCCACCTCCACTTTGCCAAACTAGAAATCTCTGGGTTATTCCTTAATTTTCTTGATAACATATATTCAGGAGCAGACATAGGTTTTGTGAGATCTAAAGCTTCTATAGTTTGAGGAAACTTTTTTTCAAAGATTGTAAACTTACAAATCAGATACAGGGACTTGGAAGGGGCTGGTGCAAATGGGGGAAACTGAAGCCTATATTTTGTTGGTTTCATTATTAATCCACCTTTGTATTGACTATTTTAATAGAAATAAAGGCAATTTACTCCTGTAAATCATTTTTATCCAATGAAAAGATCAATGGGCTTCCATGATTAATTGGGGAAAATGTTATCTAATAAAGAACAATTTTTGTACAATGTCTACCATGTGTCAGAGATATGAAGCATTTTTTTCTCATTTAATTTCCTTTGCTACCTATGAGGAAGGCATTAATCTACTATTGTGGTTAAGAGCATCTCCTCAGAGGTCAAACTGTCTTAATCTGACATTGGTTTTGCTGATCTACCATGTGACTGCACAAATCACTTAGCCAATTGGAATGTCAGTGTCTTCAACTATGAAATGCAGATAAATTTTAGTGCCACTGCACCGAGATGTGAAAAATTAAATTAGTTACTATGTGAAAGAACTCAGAAGAGTGCATAAAATATAAGAAAGACATTATAAATGTTAGCTATTATTATTTTGCTGATAAGAAAACCAAGTCCCAGAAATTAAATAACTAACCCAGGTGATACAGTTAAGAATGGGGGAAAAATAGGAAATTGAACTTGAAAGCTCAGGCTTTTTCTACCACCAGTTCCCCACTATAGCTTTCATGGGTTTTGGGGAGGATTACATATGTTACTACTGGTTCAATTGCTTTACATATTGCTACACCAATACGTGGAGATTGTAAGGAAAAATCAAAACCAAAAACAAACTAGAAAGTGGATGTTTGGGGGTTTGGTTTTAATAAAAAACAGTTTGGAATTAGAAATAATGAGAGAATTAGAAATAAATTTATACTCTGAAAATTATAAAATCTTCTTTAAAATTTTAAGAAGACCAAAATAAATGGAAAGGAATCCCATGTTCATTGGTTGAAAGACTTAAATTGTTAAGATGACAATATTCCCCAAATTGGTCTGCAAATTTAATGAAATCTCTATCAAAATCCTTGCTGTCTTTCTTGCAGAAGCTAACAAACTGATTTTAAAATTCATATTGATATGGAAAGGAACTAGAATGGCCAAACAATATTGAAAAAAAAGTGAAGTTGGATGACTCACATTTCCCAATTTCACACAATGGGAGAAAATATTTGAAAATCATATATTTGGTAAGAGACATGAATCTAGAATATATGAAGAACTCTCACCAAATTAAAAAAATGGGTAGAGAATCTGAATAGACATCTCTTCAAAGAAAATACACAAATAGCCAATATGCACATGAAAAGATGCTTAACATCTTTAGTAATTACGGAAATGTAAATCAAAACCACAATGAGATTTCACTTTATGAAATTCACTAGACTGTCTATAATAAAAAAGACAGATAATCACAAGAAATTGGAATCTTACACATAGGTGATGAAACGTGAGATGGTGAAGCAGCTTTGAAAAACAGCCTGGCTGTTACCATATGACCAAGGAATTCCACTACTTAGTATATACATATGCAAACATATGTTCACACAAAAACTTGTACATGAATGTTCATAGCAGCAACTATTCAAAATAGTCAAAAGTGGAAACCACCCAATACCAACAAACTGATGAATAAATAAAATGTGGTATATTGACATAATGGACTATTACTCAACAATTAAGGAAAATAAAGTACTAATATGTGGCACAACATGGATGAACCTTGAAAACATTATGCTCAATAAAATATACCACTCACCTGAGACCACACATTGTATAATTCCATTTATATGAAATGTCCAGAATAGGCAAGCCCTAGATAAACAGAAGGTAGATTAATGGCTACCTCGGTCTGGGAGAGGGGTTTGGGGAATTTGCTGAAGGTGGTTATAAATTGCAGATTCCCAATTCAGTTTTGACTGATTCAGCAGAGAGATTGCTGTTCTCACTACTGCTAGAAAGTTCGGGGAATTTCTAGCTATTAGAATCAAGGACAGCTCCCCCCCACACGCAATTTCCCTACACTTAGACCTCTCAGCTATCCTCAGAGAAGTGTAGGAGGCATTGCTCATCATACTGGTCAGTCTGAGGATGTAACAGAGACACGTGTTACAGACAGAATCGTAATATTTTAAACATTAGCTCATCTTACCACTTCTAGACACAAATGAAGAGCCACAACTCCATAGCGTATGTATATTATTATTGTTATTATTTTCAATTGAATACGGCTTTCCCAGAAGCTGCGGAAGTAGCCAGGTGACATACCTGGAGCACAGTTTGATCAGTGGGAACAGCATATGGGAAGGAAAGGCAGAAATATTCCATTTCCATCTCATTCCATGTACTGTTCTGAAGCTCAATAGGCTATCCAGAGATTTCCAGCCAAGTGACCAGCTGGGAATCTTTGTGCGGCACCTTTACCTTGTATTTACCTCTCATGCTTCTCCACCTCACTTTTTTTCCCTCGCTTCCTCCCCTGCCCCAAATTGTCAATAAAGCATTAATCCTTAGGTCTTGTTTCAACTTCTGTTTTCTAGGGAAACTGGGCTAAGACGAAGATTGTCAGTGCTTATTCAGCTATTGATAAGGGAACATTCTAGTGGCAGTTTTGTTCTAGTTGTTTGTTGGTGAGTTTTCTTTGAGGTGAGAATGGCAGGATTTAGGAACCAAACCTCATCCTGAACTTCTAACTTATCATGAATGCTTTCTCTCTCCTCTGGTGATTGATCATTTTACAGGGATTTCTGCTCTATTTATTTCAAAGTGACAGTTGTGAATTATGTGATCTTTTTGCATGCATTTCTACTTTGGGGGATCGATTTAGTGATTTTTATGGAATCAAAAAATCACCATACTTAATTCAGCAAACATTTTGTGCAACTTGTATGCAACCAGGTGTTACGGCCATAAAGGTTAGATAAAATATGGTTTCTGTCTTGCTGGAAACTCCAGTGCAGTGGTAAAACTGGACTGATATACTTTATTTTTTAAAGATTTATTTATTTATTTATTTATTTATTTATTTATTTATTTATTTTAGAGAGAGAGAGAGCATATGAGGAAAGGGAGAGAGACAGAGAGAGAGAGAGAATCTCAAGCCAACTCCCCACTGAGCATGGAGCCCAACACGGGTCTCAATCTCACAACCCTGAAATTATGACCTGCTGAAATCAGCAGTCAGATGTTTACCTGACTGAGCCACCTGGGTTCCCCCGGACAGGTATACTTTAATCCAAAATGACCAAAACACTGGCTAGTAGTAGAACAAATACAGAGGAATGGGAAGGTGGGAGAGTGACTAACCTCAACTGGTCAAAAAGGGTAATGATTTATAGTGTAGATGGTGATTGGTCAAGCATTGCAATATGTGTATGAATACAAAAGATAAAAGTGGAAGAGATGTGCAATGTAGGTATGAATGAAGAAATGTAAGTAGAGAAGAAATTGCAGAGCGGATTCAAGGAAAGGGGACCCTTGGCGCCTGGAGTTCATGCGTGAATGTGCTGTGAGGTAGTCAGACTTAATATAGTGAGTAATGATGAGAAATACCCAACACCTAGCTCATCAAGAGCTGCGCCTGCCAGGCTGAGAATTTAAGAAGTACAGTGAATGAATCTGGAAGACATTGGGGTACTTAGGTAAGGAGGTGATACAATCATGTCTGTGCTTTATACAGATAACTGTGTGCATGATGAACTGGTGAGGGAAGAGTCTGCCGGCAAAAAGAGCCACTAAGAGCTTAAGGCAGCGATTCAGCTGATGCTGATTTACTGCTGTGGCCAGCATATGAATTGATAAAGAGGAGAACATAAGAAAACTTACAAATTATTATGTGAATTTGGGCAGGAGAAATGGAAAGTTGATTAGCAAACATTTTTAGCTAAATTCATTAGACCGTGGTCTTAGCACAACCTCATTGTGAGGACGTGAAAATGCATTTGATCCTAATGCATATCTGGTTAAACTAGTATATAATCTTTGATATTTTTGACCACAACAGGGGTCATTACAAGGAGGGCATTCTCAAAAACAAAACAAAAACAAAAACACCTAATTACCTCCCCCAAAAACCCCAAAAAACTTGGTCTTAAAGATTTAAAAAAATTTCTAAAGGTGTTCCCCCCTCCGAAGTCTTTGAATATTATATATATATATATGTATTTTCTTGTCATTATAATGTTCTGCATTGTCCTTTCTCCAAGAAATCATCTTTCCCAGAAATATTTCACTTCATCTTTTATTACAGAGTTTTTTTATATTTGTACAAATATAAGCAGAGTTGTATAAAGATCTGTTAAGTGTTTACCACCCAGGTTTTTAAACTATCTATTAATGGCCAATTTGTATCACTGATGCTCCCATACTCCACTTTACCCCACTAGTGTATTATTTGAAGCAAATAATAGACATCATCTTCTTCCATCTTTGGCTATTTCTACATGTTTCTCTAAAAGCTAAGAACTCTTTAAAAAACAGAGCTGTAGCATCTGTATACCTAAATATTAACAATAATTCTTAAAAATAATAAGTATTCAAATTATTTGTTTTTTCTGTTTCACTGTATTGTTTTACTGTTTCAGTCAAATCCAAATAAGGTCCATACATTCCAATTAGTTGATCTATCTCTTAAATCACTTTTAAATCTATGGGGTTTCCTTCCATTTATTTCTTTTCTTTTTTTTTTTTTTTTCCCCTTGCAAGCAACCAGAAAAGCTATTTGTCTTTTATAAGTCCTCAGTGTCTGGTTATCTTACGCATTTTCTGTAAATTGGTAGTTGAATCTAGAATGGTGATTCTCAACAGGCGGTGATTTTGTTCCCCTCTCCAGGGGACACTTGGCAGTGTCTTCAGAGATTTTTGGATTTCATAATACAGGGATGATTCTGGCATCTAGAAAGTAGAAGCCAGAGATTCTGCTAGCCATCTGAGAATGCAGGTGAATGTCGTGGGGAACCCCCCCATCTCTCCCCACATACACAACAAGGAATGACCTGGCCCAAAATGTCATACTTAGGTTGAGAAACCCTGATCTAGAAGCTTGATCAGATTTAGGTTCACATTTTTCCAGCAAGACTACTCTAGTCATGTTGAGTGCTTCCTTCTGGTTGTTAGTGGTGCAAGGATCTATAGATAATCAACATCCAGAATCACGAATTCATTAGGGGTTGCAAAATGGTAATATTCTTACTGTATCATTTCTTCTTCATTTATTAGCTGGAAAATTTCTATAAAGAGAAATTTCCCCTCATCTACTATTTGGTTACCCAGAGAGATGATTGAAAATATTAAAGTCTGTTGAATATCTTGCAAGAGAGTAGAATTCCACCAGCATGCCTGCATATGTTTTCTTTCTGAAGTACTTAGATTCAGTTCCAAAGTAAGTGGAATGATGTAGACAACGTCAAGATTAATTGGCTTAGGATATACAAACCTTTCCTTTTTAGTCTTACTAGACAATCTATTAGAGTATTTCTACTGAGATATTTTCCCCCTCAATAACTTTAGCTGTATTTAAAGTTAATGAGCTTTTACAATTAAAGCCACAGATATTTAGCCTTTGGATAACATTTGGATGAATCAGGGTGTATCTAATTACTCTGGATAAATTCTTAAGAGGCTGAGAAGATTTTTTATTCAGAACAAGCAATTCTTAAGTCGGAGTCACGTAATAGACATCATTCCAGCCAATATGCAAACTACCTTTGTGAAGGAGCCTCCAGATGTGGCTGAGAATTTGAGAAATGCATGCAAAGTGTAGAAATTGTTATTCTTTTTGATAGTGATCTGTCAATTCTACAACTAGAAGTCAAAAGAAGCAAAATCTATGGTGTGAGTGTTCACAAAGCAATTGTGGAATAGTCGTCAAGAGGACCCTCACTCACTGACTTATCATTAGCCTGACTTCAGGCCTAACTAGGCTCGGATGTCCCAAGAAAGTCAGGAATTTGTTCTGGACTGAGGGTTTCAACGGTCTGGATAGAGTCAAGTGTCCATTCTTGAACCCGTCACTATGATTAGGATGAGTAACTACTTCGACCCAGCCTGGTGCTTATGGCCACTTCTAGAGCCACAAGACAGCTTCAACTCCACCAGAAAACCTACGTGGACTGAGAAAGGAGGCAAATGATCCCACCAAGGACTTTTGGGCAGTCAGTTAAAATAGATGTCTATTATATTTTGGTTTTATGGTCTTTCTACTTTCAACTTTACTACTTCTACTTACCAAGCATCTTACTGCATTTTTATTTGTCTTTAGTATTTCCTTTATACAGAGAACCAGAAAAAAAAAGAAAGGTATTCAACAAAGATATTGGTTGTTTCCTGAAATTTTAGTATTTTAATTTTCAACTTGCCAATTATTTCCTACACCTAATTTAGTAAATTAGCCTTCATACAGTGACAATTGTTGAAATTATAATTTTGCAATTCTTTTCTGAGAATTTCAGTTCACGACTGGATCTCCCTTTCAAGACAGTTGATTTATTTCAATAATTACAGCATATCATTAAGAACACTGGGGGGAAAATCTTTGCATGCATGTGTTTGCACACGCACATGTGTTTCATTAAATATTGGAGGAGAAATTTAAACTTCCTCTCTACTTAAAGGTAACCACAGGAAATTCTTGAATTTTATACTTTATTAATGTGATTATTTTAATTATTTTCATTAGTAGAGATATTAGAGAGGGTATTTCTAGCAGCAAAAATGGAAATAGAAAACAAAGAACTTTGAAGCACTACTAAAGAGGGGAGAAAAAGGATATTTTAAGATGAGAATGTATTTTTTAGAATACCAACAGGCATTTACTAAACATTTACTGGAGGTGGAAATCAGGTTGCATGTGATCAGAAAAGTTTACAGCTCTGAATTTTCAACTGGAGGAGCTTCCCAATGACTTAGGTTACTCGCGATACCCTTGGAGAAACATGTTAAGTATGACAGGAGCACTGTAGTAGCTGCTGTCCTATTCTACCTGGATTTCCCCCATAAGAATGGAGCCACTGGCTCCCCCAGCTTAGGGGAATAATGGTGAATGTCTCACAGCTGGGCAGTTCCCTAAGCTTTGCTCTGTGCTGAAGGGGGCTGCTAAAAGTTATGCTCTCTCGCGCGGGGCAGCCTGCATCCAGCGACTGCTCATGTGGGGCTACGATTGTCTCAATTTGGAACCTCCCCGAAGGGCCAACCCCACTTACCACTTCAGCATTCCCTGTGAAATTGGCTAAAATCTTAGTTGAAACTACATTATGGTTCACCTTGTCCCTGTGCCCAGTCCTGCTTCCCTGACTTCCTTACAGTTGTTACCAAGAGCATTATTTCCTCTTTATTGAAGAAATCATTTTTAAAATGATTTTATTTATTTGAGAGAGAGAGTGCACAAGTGTGGGGGGCAGAGGGAGAGGGAGAAGCAGACTCCCCGCTGAGCAGGAAGACTGACTCCAGGCGATCCCAGAACCCCGACATCATGACCTGAGCTGAAGGCAGACACTTAACCACCGGATCCACCCAGGTGCCCCTCTCAATAAAATTCTTATATGCGGATCTCCGTCATAGAGTCTGTCCCCTAGGGCTCCCATTCTCTCACAGTTGGTACCAGGCCTGGTTTTTCAAGCATATTCTGAATGAGATTTTGGACTTGGATTTGTGCTTCTCTGGCTGGCAATGAGGACAACATCACTGATGATAGGGGCGGTCTTAATAGCCTCTGGGATATGGAACAGTAGAATTTTAAAACCTCTCACCAGTGCTGAACCCGGAGGGATACTGTGGAGGGAAATGCAGGGCTGGTGCAATATTACTGGCATTTAATCTAGACATGTGGGGATGAGATAGAGAGAGGTAGTTCTTACAAGAACTAAGAAATTAGATTGCTCTTTCTTGGGACAATCAATCCATTGGGGAAAATATGAGAAATGCCTGGGAGTGGTTAATCACCAATCTAAGGCTAAATGTGAAAACCAGGGGCGCCTGGGTGGCTCAGTGGTTAAGCCTCTGCCTTCAGCTCAGGGCGTGATCCCGGCGTTCTGGGATCGAGCCCTCATCAGGCTCCTCCACTGGGAGCCTGCTTCTTCCTCTCCCACTTCCCCTGCTTGTGTTCCCTCTCTCGCTGGCTGTCTCTCTCTCTGTCAAATAAATAAAATCTTAAATAAATAAATAAATAAATAAATATGAAAACCAGGGGGCTTTGGCAACATATAAAGAGGCTCTCATCTCCTGTAGCTGGAGGACAAAAAAAGCTGAGGATTAGGCCCAGTTAGTTCACTGTCTTTTTTCTTATCAGTTTCCCCAGGAGAAGAGATCAACTAGAGTCCTGGAAGAGCTAATCCAGATGGAGTGAATGTATTCTAGGAAACAAAGGGACCTACGTGATGCAAGGGGTAGGCTGTAGTCCATGCTGTGTGGCATAGCCCCTTTCAGGAATAGGATTCCCATTCTCCAGCCACCAGGAGTGTTC
>NW_024424119.1:7344616-7481864 GCF_017311325.1 Ursus maritimus
GCTGAAGGGTCACAGCTGAGGCTCTTCTCAGGCTTGTCCTAGGCTGAAAGGACCTGCTTTCCCCCAGTTTACACCTCTTTCCAAGGTGCAGTTTAATTCAATAACTGGTTTGTACAAGGGTAGGTGGACGAGTTTTGTGGCTACCAAACAAACAAGCAAACTCACAAGAAGAAAAAACCCAAATGCTCACTCTGAGTGAAATATTGAAGGGTGTTATCTATAGGGCCTCTATTGTCCTCTAATGGGTCACATTGGAGTCATCTGTTCTGTTTTATGATGTCATAATTTAATATGAAGCATAAACTAAGTACTGAAGATACACAAGCATAATACAGACCAGGGGTTTTTAAAACTAATTTAAAGTAATGGAACTCTCTTTTTTCCAGACTTTTTGGGGGTTTTGGTCAGGGGGAGGGTAGAATGCCTATATTTAATAAGGCTCTATATGGAATTCCTCTGGTTGGTGGATTTCCTTTTTCCTTCCTTTGAGTAGTTCATAATTTGGGTGGCAGGGAACCCTTTTACCTTGTCTCCTATTTCTTCTTTTTCTCCTCTACTTTTGTTCCCTTACAGTGGCTTCTGAAGCGAGTTGAATATTTATAAATCACTGTTCGAAATAACTAAATGATAAGGGTCCTACAGAAGCCATTGAAACATTGGATGGGGTGTTGGAACTGGTGAGGTCTTTGTTTCTCTAGGCTTTGATTGTGTACCATTTATTATCCCTTCTTGGTCCTTTACTCTCTATATAGGAAACCCCTACTTTCCATCTCTCTGGAAATCTCTTTGCTCATCCAGTATCTCGGAATAACTAAATTTTTGGTTTTGGTTACAACTTCATGTCAACAAACCTAATGAGATGCTAACCAAGTTTGCTGCCTATTCTGTCCACTTCGAATCATAAATAGACATCATGAATATCATACCAGTTCCTGATGAAAATGTTCTAACAATTTCTCTTAGAGATAATCATATTTTGTAATGAGTTCAGAAACAGAGAGATTAAATGACTTGTCTGTCACATAATTAAATGGCAGGGCTGGGCTAGAATACAGGGTCCTCATTCTCTCAGTCAAAAATTTCCAGCGTTCCATTTTACACGCACTTTAAATTTGTTTCACCAAATGAATTTACATTTATTTCACCAAGCATTGCTTTCCCACCCCATCAGTCAAATAGTACCAAAGTAAAAGAAATAGTGAAAGGAAAAATAAGGTCTATTCCAAAGGTTGAACACAACTGCTATCTTCCTTTTTCTATATCCTCTCCATATCCTCTTTCATACATATAGGACATTTTTTATAGTTATAATTTTTGCAAAAGAGACCTCCTCCTCCTCTTTCAGCCATTTCCTTCTTTTTCTTCTCATCTCCCATTCCTTCCTCTTCTTTCTTTTTTTCCTCCCCTTCTTTTTTTCCATCCTTCTTTTTCTCTTCCTCCCCCTTCACTCAAGACTCAGTTGACAGCACACCATGCAGACAAGGGGTTATTTTGAAGCAACCAAGGTCTGTCTGTCTTCTGAGGTTCCCTTCTTCTTCAACAAAGGGAGTAAGAGGAACTTTTCAACTAATCAAAATTTATCCTTTCTCATGTACAAATCTGCCTATGATGATCAGGGATTTGGAGGTGGGGATAGGAGAAACAGATAAATTCACAAGATTCTCCTGAGATTTGGAAGAAAGAAGCTGTATTAGGTGGGTTAAGCTGGCCATAGTCAGAGCCTAAAGGCTGTAAATTCCTAAAATCCCATTTCCGTGAGGGTAAAAACAGATGAAAGTGTCAGAGAGTTGAAACCAAAGACAATGCCTGGCCTAAACAAAGGTGGAGACAGAAGAGGGCACATTGGTTCTATATCAGCGAGGAGCTAGTTCTGTCCCAGTCTTGTTCCATAGGAGAGAAGTGTGTGTCGGGGTGAACAAATAACTAAGTGTACCACGGACTTGTATACTTGGGGTTCAGGCTACTAATGAATGTGGTCTCTCAAATAAGCATGACATCAGGTATTTGTCTTCCCTTGAAGAACTTGCTGTGATTAGAACAGGGCTGCAAATGTGACCTTCATGGTCAGGAACAGAGCAGAGGAAATGCAGCTATATCCTGAGAACAATGCTCACCTCCCTTCCTCCTAGATCCTCCTTCAGTTTCCTTGGTATTTGGCAATTTCCGATCATCTCTGCTCAGAAGTAGCACTGGTTCCTATAGCCTGAACTTTCTACTGGGGACAATTTGGTTACATAGCTTCCAATGGGCATTGCTATAATTCCACTATAGCCCTTTCCTTCACCAACATTGGCTTATGAGGGAATTGAGACTATAAACTTTTACAACGCCAACAATGGGCATCTTTATGTCCCTTGGGGATAGGTGGGTAATAAACAGAACATGGAGACCAAGGACTCTCTCCATTTTTCTGGGGAATCCCCATTTTCAAGTGTTACTGGGGAACAAACATCACATTGGCCCCTCTGACACCAACCAGAGCAGGAGACTTTCCCTTAGATACTTTCTTTAGGACATGGCCAGAAAAGACAATATTATATTCTGCGGCCAACAACCTTCAGCCACAGACAGCACATGGACAGATGACTGAAATAGACCAGACTTCTCCCATCGCTCAGTCACTGGAAAACATTTGGGAATCTCTGGTCCTGTAATGGGGAGGGGTTGAGGACTCTGTTGACTAGCCTGGACTTTATAACACTACTGGCCGGAGGGACCTGACCAGGTTATATGAATTGCATCCCAAATCATACGATGGGATACCTTAACTAGGCTTGCATTCCACTTTTTCACTTACTTGTACATCATAAACATTTCCCATATTGCAACATGGTTTTGTGTATTTGTTTAGTGAATGGCCTTCATAATTACAATTTGATTGCAGCATAATGTTTCCCTTAAGAGGATGTGCCATAATTTGTGAGGCATTCATTGATTGCTGGACATTTAGGTTTTTTCCAATGTTTCATGATTACAAATAATGTTGCAAAAATATGCCTATTGCCTCTTTTCTTATTTTAAATCATTTCCTTAGTGTACATTCCCAAGAGTGAGATTACTGAGTCAAAAGTGTAAACATTTTAGTTAAACAAGTCCAAAGGGAAAAACACATTCTATATGCTTGAAAAGTAAACTATGAATCTGGAAAATACCAATTGGCTGGGTCTGAATCTTTGCCCCATTTGATTTAATTTGAAATAAAGGTAAGTTCTCTTTTTTATAACTGAATCCTATGAATTAGCATCAACCACATAGGCTCTACCAATAGGCTGACCAAACAGACTCTAACTGCAGGGCTGTGATACAGCATAACAGAAATTATCTTGCCCTTGGGTTCAGTACAACATCCAATTGCATTATCATTTTCCCAGTAAATAGCTCTTGTCATCCCTAACTACAGCTGTGTGAAACCAACAGCGTCCACTTGGCAGTGAATCACATACCAAAGTGTTACTCAATTATTATCCAGAAATAAAACTTAAATCACTTCTGCTGGCTAACTGAGTGTAAGGTACTTTTTATTTACTGAAGGGTGAAATCATGCCTTTCAAGCAAGCTTTGGTTTCAAGTGTCAGTTTTCTGATAGGGGAGGGTAATTTCGATGGCCTCAAAATGTAAGGTGGACTCACAAAACTCTCTCGCCCTTTTCCTTCTTCCCATGGTTTTTGGCATTCAGAATGTAATCCTGGAGCTTCGCCTCAAGGCAAATTCCACACTTACCTTACTGTTTCCCCTAGGAAAACCCATTTCACAATAGTTATACTACAGTGGTATTTGTTTCACTTCAACAAAAATTTATTGAGTGTGTACATAGCAGGGCGTATGGAAAGAATATGGTTTGAGAACCTTGCTAACCTGCTGTGTATTCAGGAAAAATGTGTGTAATTTCTCTAAATCCCAATGCCCTCCTTTATTAAATAAAAATAATAATACTTTTCTCACAAATTGTGAAGTACAAACAATATAAAACAATGGAAAGTTCTTGCAGACAATAGGCACTTGATAAATGCTAGTTCTTTTTCTTGAGGTCTAGAAGGAATACGTAATTGCAGGACAGGGTTCCTGCTCTCAGAGCGTACAGAATGGCAGATATGAGCAGGTAAATACAAGTAGCTCTTATACAAATGTCTGTGACGAATACCATAAAAGAGAAACAAATTTGGAAAGGAAAGATCAAAGAGAGACAGCAGAGGTGGTCTAGAGAGGGTATCTAAAATAGTAAAAAAGAACTTGGATCTGGATTCAGAGATTCTGGGTTTCACAAGTCACCCAACTTCTTTGGGACTAAATTTCTTCATCTAGAAATGAAGGAAGTCAATTAAAACTAATAGAGTTTTGAAACAAATGCCATCATATATATGAAATCTCTTTGAGCTCTAACATCCTTTGCGTTTGTTAGTTACTTCAATAATGATAATTCCAGATTTAACTAGCTGGAAACCCTTTATGGAGGTAGTGGGATATGAAATAGATGTTAGAGAATGGATTGGACTTTGATCACATATGATAAGAATTGGCTGAGGGAGTAGCTTAAGCAAAGTTTTACAGAAAGAAAATGCACCATAGGGTGAGTGAGTTTAAGTGGAAATAATAGTGAAAAGTGAGTTGGGACCATATGGGAAAAATTGGATGGATGATTTGCTAAGCATGTATTTACATTTTATTTTACATCATGGGAAGCTCTTAAAGTTTTTTGAACTGGAAGCAAAAGCACTCTCATCTTTCTCCTCTCAGAATGGAGTCTCGGAAAAGCATTCTCACAGTGGTATAGAGACCGCACACTCTCCCTCCCCTGTTGTGAAGGAATTTAGAGCACACATCCCAGAATCAACAACTGAATTGGAGCTTGACTTAAAATATTCTGTGGGAGTCTTGAATAATGCCCGTCTCCATGATGTTCACATTTTAGTCCCCCAAAGTTGTGAATATGTTACCTCATGTGGAAAAAGACAATTTTGCAGGTGCGATTAAAGTTCTTGAGATGGGAGTCGTGTCCTAGATTACCCAGGTGGGCCCAGTGTAACCACAAGTGTCTATAAGAAAAAGGCAGGGGTGTCAAAATCAAAGAGAAGAGATATATGCAGCAGAAGTTGGAGTAAAGTGCTTTGAAGATGGAAGAAGGGGACACCAGTCACGGAATGTAGCTACTGGAAGCTGAAGAAGGACAGGATTCACCCTAGAACCTCCAATAGAAATGCAGCCTGGCCAACACCTGGAGCTGAGGACTTCTGACCTTCGCAACTGTCAGATAATACGTTTGTATTGCTGTAAGTCACACAGTTTGCTGTAATTTGTTAGATCAATGATAGGAAACTAATACATGTCCTCCATTGCAGTTGTTTTTAGCTTATTTTCAATCTCTGTACCTAACCTACTACCCACACTCATTTTAAATGTACTAAAATACCCCAATTTTTCTCCTGGGATCTCTTCGAGAATATAAATACATATCTTCAAACTAAACATTTTTGTACCCGTAAAGAGGTTCAGATTTGATCTTTAAAAAAAAATCCAAGATCCTTTTGCAAGTGATAGTTTTGCCTGATTCGTTTTTCTCATCAACTTGATACTATTTGGAGTCAAGGGAGCCCCTGACTTGTCCATAGCAAGGAGTTGCAGCTTAGGAGCAGAGAGGATCCACAGACAAAGTTAAATGTCAAATGCTGCTCTTTCCAAATGGTCCCAACACTTAGCATACACAGATATTCACAAGACTTACTTTTTTTTTTCCCCCCTATCCTGTGTTCAACTTGGCCCTCGTACTTCCTGGAATTTGGGTCAAAAAAAAAAATCACTAACTTTTAAGCATAAAGTAACAAGAAACTGGAAAGAGGAAAAACATCACAAAATAAGGTGCTTTAAGAACTTACCAGGATTCCTTCATGGCCATTCTTTTGTATCCCTATCCTCTATGACTTCAGCCAAAAAACATTAAAATGAGTTCCTTATACCATGCATGGTTTGCAGGTGAGGGTTGTCTGCGCTTTAATTTGCTGTTTGCTTCGCCCCAGGATTTTCAGGTGTTGCATGAGGGAGTAGAGTACAGCGTGTACCTTAGTTCTTGGTTGTTAGCCATTGGATGATGGCCATCATATTATTAAACCATCTAAGCACGCTGGGTCTTAACCACAAAATTTAATTTTCCCTACTGCTGGGGCTAATCAACTACTATAGACTTAAAGACCTAAAGAGACTGTTTTTATCTGCAAAAAATTTCCCCTTCAGACTGAAGTGGAGCTAATTTTAGTTTTGTCTATCCTCAGGGTTACAAACATTGATAGAAATTCAGTTTGATGAGAAACAGATAAGAGGTGGAATTTATATGGATCCAATCTGTGACATAAATTAAAGAAAGATGAAAGCTCTGAGGTTCTTGGTAACACCTTGGTAAATAACGTTTGGGGATTCCGCTACAGGCAGTTCCCACCATACTTGTTAATCTATTTTTACATCCTCTAGCTACCTCTAGGAGTTGATGTCTCCCCATTCCTTCCTGCTGTCCCCAGGAGGATCTTCCTCTTCTCGGACCCCTTTCCCTTTTTCTGGCACCCCTTCATCCTCCACTGTCATCATATCCCACCTGTAACCGTGCACCAGAGGACAGAATTGGTGATACTGAAGCAACAGCAGGAAAGAGAAGAAAGTCACGTGCACTGGATGCCTGTGATATTGGTCTTGGACTCTTTTGTCAGACCTCATTGATGACAGAGAACAAGACATTGGGGCCCCTGGTTTTCAGGTGCTTATTACTGGTAGCCAAACCCTTCTAACTGATTATCAAGCAAACCTTTCTAACTGATTATCAAGGCATCCCATTATACAATCAAGATTTTTTAATGATAGAAAGGACCTTGTAAATACTCTTAAAACTTTTAACCCTTATCCTTAAAACTATTTAAAATACATAAGGCCCCCAGAGATGTAAAATTCCTATTTTGACCACCGAAAGGCTGCTACTGAAGCAAGGGGTGCCACATGGCATCGATTGTTCCTAGGCTGATGCAATCAGCACGGAATAATAAGATGGAAGGGCTGAGTCTTGAGGTGGAAAAACTTTTGATTATGCGGATTACACGATCAGAAGCAGCAAATCCATATGGCTCCAAGCCAAGTGACAATTGCAGGAAGGGCACTGCATCTCTTTCAAATATTTAAGGATGATCTCATTGAGACATCAAAGAAATAAGTTGTAGCTCTAGCAAAGGATTGATTTGATTGCTTTAGGACACAAATTGTTTGGCATAACACCAGAGTTTGGGGGTAAATTCCAAGTACTTATACAGGTGACCCAAGACTTACAGCTGCTTAACTTGTAACTATTGTTCAGGAAAAAATTAAGATGTAAGTGCAAGAGTACAGGTCAGCAGTATACTCTAGGGAGCTCCTGGGAGGTATCAGGTTTGGGGGGCTGGCTAATTGTGGCTAACCACAATTTTTTATAATTTCTATTGAAACTTATAATCACAGCGCTATACAGCCAACTTAAAAACTAGCTTTTCAAAGCCATCTGTGTTTTGCAATGCCAAACTTGTCTGGAGGAACCAAACTAGTGTCTTACTTGATGCAAGTATATGATACAATTTTTTTCACTGGACTGGAAAGTTGATTCTGACTGAAGAGTGAAATACCTGTTAACCAGACTGCATTGTCAAGTTTTCTCAATCTGATTAAGAGTCATTACATTTACCTGAGAGGGTAGTAGATTTAATGGTAAGAATCGAATGGCTAATTGGAAGAAGACAGCACTTTCCTTGTTTTATACCTTAATGGGACAAATGTTATGAGGTGTTTGTCCACCATTCCACCTTTCTTCCTTATTTAAGAAAACCCCAGTTTTGCTGGGGAGTCATGTGTTCAGTCCCAGGAGGGGTCTCCTGCTGTAATAAGTGAGTCATAGATAACCCTTTCCTCCCTGCTAGTTGTTGGTTGTAGGGGTGGGTATAAGAGCCAGCTCTTGTCAATGGGATGATATAACAAGTATGAAGAAGACTTTTTTGCTGCCATCCTTCCTTATCCATCTTCTGTTTAGGACATGGTTCCAAAAAGTTGTGATGATTGGTACATCAGCAGCCATTCTGAAATCGTCAGGGGACACGGCCTCACAGGACTGAGGATACACAGAGCAGAAGCTTAGGAAGGGAGGGGCCCTCAGCGATCAGTAAGATCCAAATGCAACCCAGGAATCACTTCCTTTGGCCTTCTTATTCTGGGAAAAAGAAATGTTTTCAATTTTAAGCAGCTTTTGGTGGAGTATTTTGTGCATTCGGCAAAAAGCATTCTAGATGATAAACTCGATAGACTCTCTTCCATCAGGAGACACCACGCTTCATCACATAACTCAGAAATCAAAGATCAGAAAACAGATTTGAGAGCCTAGGGCCAAAGAATCACAGCGATCACCGCAAGGTGTTTCCCTACAGGCAATTATGAGAAGAATTTGAACCAGAGCAATCTTCCCCTTATAAAAATTAACCCAACTCACAGGTAAAGGAACAGTTGAGTTCAAGAACTTTTTCAGATAAGAGAATCATATTTCACTCTGACATTTTGGAAGGGAAAAGTAACTGAGAAATCAGAATTCCCGCAAACGTGTAGGACGCGCTGCATTGACATTCTATTTAGTTTTCGAAAATGGTCTCGCTTACTATTTTTGGAAATATCTTTGGTAAGTTTCACACCTGTATTCCAGGAAGTTGAGACATCTGAATTTTACTTATTAAAATGAAACATGGTCTCAATTACCTTCTGAAGAGAGAAAAACAGGAGCAAAATCACTGCGAGTCTCCCAAATGTAAAATTAATTCATGTTACTTTTAACCACAGAAGTATTTCTTAGACAATCTGTGAGAAAAGGAGAGGGTGGGAAGATCGGAGAGGAGATCAGAAGGTGTTCGAATGAACTACTGGTCCCTTTAAATTCACTAGTTCTGGCGATAAAGTTTGTACTACACACCTGTTAAATTCATCAAAAAGATGCAGGACGCTCCCAAGACTAAGAAAGCAAGCCATTTTGAAGTGTTCTTTCAAAATGATGGCTGTCGAGGCTTTACAGGAAACATCAGCTTTAAATGGAAACTGGAAATTGAAGGAAGTTCCTACCCAAGAAAACAATTATAAGTATTCTTAATTGCCTGGAAATAATTTGTCATGCGAAATCGGACCATGCACGATACATTTACATATATGGCTCGGAGGCACCGATGTTGTAATGCCGCATAGTTTCTCTGCACAGCGTGTTCAGATAACGCGCTCGAAACAAGGAATCTGACTTGCGCCTTTCTCTCTCCTCCCTTTCCTTCCCCACCACCTCTTCTTGCTTTTTGAGGCCCGGGAGGGACCGAGGGGAGGAAGAGCAGGCATAAAATAACTGCAAGAGTCAGTGACTGCTACTCAATGTATTTTATTATTTCAGGAATTCATTCAAAGCCGGGCTGCAATTACATTTAAAACAGGAGAATAATGGGCTATTGACATGTATATGGTTTTAGAAATATAAGGCCTCATTTTCTCAGCTGGAATTTCCCCTACAATGTGCATTTGCATTACATTAGAGATGCTCTTTTGGAAAAAGTGGATCACATGCATTCAGACATTTTGACATTATCTGGGTCAGAGGCAACATTTAAAAGCAATAGCCCTACTAGTACCAAAGCTTTCTTACAGGCAAGCATTGCAGTGCATTAGAGAAAAAGGAGGCAAGCCCTGAACGTCTCCCTGCATTGGCCATGTTTTATGACATACCTGCCTAACCCAGACATTAATCTACTGAAGATGAATTGGCCTGGTCATGGTCCTCTGCTAACCTTTAACGGCGTGTACATTCCCTAAATTGAAATCTGCACTTTTTCATGCCACGTGTGGTTTGATGTGATGGTCCAAGGAATGTAGGGTGCATTAGAATTGCCTTTTATGTGAAGAGAATCTCCCCTCCTATTTACCTTTCAGCAGGGCAGCTGCAGGCTTTCCTGCTCACTTGACAATGAAGGCATTATTCTCTACTGCTTCACCCAAGAGCAGCTACCCCGGCCGGCTCAAAATTGCATGGCCCCGGTCAGGTATGTAAGCAACCCAGTGCCTTTCCTGTTCCCAGAAGTGCCAAAGGCATAATGAAAAAGGAATGCAGAAGTTTTCACCTGTTGTAATTGTCTAATAAAGCCCGGCACAATGAATTCTTTGTCATCTTCCAAGAAGAGGTCAGTTGTAGGTGTCAGTGATTACATGAGCGCTTTATGTGAATAGAAAGACCTGTATAATTGGTGTGATACTACCAGTAAAATCGCATCAAAGTTGCACAAGATGTCTCTAATTTTCTAATCCCTCACGTCCTAGTTCCTCAGACATGACACCCTTTATTTACCCTGCACTTACACTTCTTTCCAGAATGGGCAGGGAAACTAGACTTGTACTGGCCCCTCTGTAATTACTGTAATAAGTCGGGGGAGACTAGGAAACAGTGAATCCTTGTGAAACTGCTTTCCTTGAATCTGCTGTTCTTGTGCAGGTTAAAACTGAAAGAGTAGACGGACACCATAGAGGCCATGAACATAAGCTTTATGGACGGATAACCTGGGTTCAAATCCTACTCCTCCATCTATTGGAGAGGGCTGGCCTTTGAGCTCCATTTCCTCATTGGCAAATTTGTGATCATAATGAAGATTGAATGGGATCCTGTAATCATGCATTCACTCATTCATTCATTCAACAAGGGCTTAGGAAACAGGCCCCATACCAGGCACTGTATGTACCTCTAGCTATCGGGGATAGAGTGCTGGTATCTTGCTTTCATGGAGCCTATAGCGATCAATCCAGGAGAGCAGTTAGCATACCATGCTTGGCACATAGTAAACACACCATAGATGTGCTATTATCATCATAATTACTGTAATAAAAGTATGCAGAGTCGCATTTCCGCACTTCCTATTGAAGATATTCCACGCCATCATCTACAAGAGCAACAGAAGGGTTATTTTAAACAATAGTATGACGCTCTCCAGACAGGCATAGTTTAGAAATTTGACTACTCGCTTTCTCAGCGCAGATACTTTTTGTAAAACCATCAAGTCTTTGTTTTGGCAATCAACGGTGATGGTGCACTCTGGGTGCTTTCACTGAGGTTACTGAGAGCCAAGGAGGCGCCCAACACTCTTGCATTGGGGGAGTCTGGAAAGACTTTTTCCCATTTTTAACATCATTTTTGTTCTCATATCATTCACAGAACAACTTCAAAGAACCGATCTTGCTCCTGAGTGTAAATGCTCCCAAAGTTTTGATCCATGAAGAACCCATTCAGTATTAGTGATTGAAAGTGCCAATGTTGACATTCAAGCAATTGAATTTCAGTACCATTAACCCTCCCATTAGAGAACTGACTTCATTTGTTTACAAAAGTCACTTAAAGTGAGAATGACATTGCTTGGCAGGATCCCCTGGAACCCGGTTGCAAACAATTGTAACATAAATAAGTAGGCTCTGGCAAATAGAGCCAAAGAGAAGGGAAATGGGTTGGTGTAGCTGGGCAGGACAACTGTACACCTGTTGGAGTTTTACCTGGCATGAGCCAATGACATTTGTTTCCACTTTCTTAGGCAATAAATTTGCTTGGTGAGTAATGGTGCACACCTACCAATTTAGAAAATTAGAGAGAGAGTTTCCGTTCCAGGGAAATGGCTCCGAAAGGTGTGTGGAGAGCTGGAGGCTCTTTAAATAATCCAAACTCTCCACTGAGCAACTCCTTAGAATTTGTTTCACTGGCATTGGGAGTGATTTGCAGAGAGCACAGAACATTTAAATACAGACACTGTATTATACAAGCCTTTGATGACTGTATGAAAGAAGTGCTCTGCAGAGAACATGGTAAAATACTGTGAGTTTCTACCATAAATAACCTGAAGAGGTCACTGCACTGTTTTGATGAATGTGATTTATTCCCTAGACTTGGAGAATAATGGTCACTAAGCAAGGCCTCAAATTCGATGCCTCTAATGACTAAATCATGAAACGTTCTTAGAAGTACTGATAAAAGCAAGTACAGGTACAAGCAAGCCGAAGATTAGACTGAATTTCAAGTTTAAATGCTGTTCTCTGTTTGTTTTTTTCCCCTAAGATTATGAAGGCATTTATCTATTTTTCTTTGACCCCATTTTGTTGTTTTGGGGATTTTCCTAGGGATATGGTATTTAAAAGAATATCCAATAATATGAAGCATCTTTGCAGAAGCGAAACCATCAAACAGATGCAGGAAAACCCATGCTCTTGCTTCTGATGGGGATTAGAATAGAACCCTCTCTTCACGTCACCAGTGTTTAGTTCCCCGTTCTTTAACTGGTATCTGGAAGCACTAATAAAGAGGAACAAACGTTTCTGCCAACCTCACTTGCCTAGATAGCTTGTTTGCTCAGATGCCCCCCCCAGCATTGAGACACAGAAGGCAAAGAGAGGAGGTCAATAATTTTCTAATTAAGTCACAGTACAGAGGCAACACCACTATTTCTTTTATTCTGCCGATTTCAGTGTATCAGTCAGAATAGTCTGACTTATGCTATGATAACAAAAATTCAGAAACCCCATTGGCTTAAAATGTTAATTTTATCTCTAGCTTACACTATATATTTAACATGGCTTAGTAGGGGTCCTGCTCAACAAAGTCACCGGAAGATACATTAACATTTAACACATGCTTTCAACCTCTCCATGACAAGAGAAAGGGGAACGTGGAAATGTCAATGCTGACTTTTAAATGATTTCACTTAGTGGGGACACATAAAACGTCTGCTTCTTTGTCATTGTCCGAGTAAGGCATATAGCTAAGCCTAATTTCAAGGGCACAGGGAAGTGTAAATGCCCATGTGTTCAGCATTACCATACCTAGGAATATAATAATCTACATCAAGATTCCCAAAAGTCCTGTTCATCACGTAGGCCAATGGCTCTCAGTCAGGGCACATTTGTCCCCCAGAAAACAGTTGGCAACATCTGGAGACAGTTTTGGTTGTCACAACACGCAGAGGGTGATCCTGTCATCTAGTGGTTAGAGGCTAGGAATGTTGCTAGACACCTTACAAGGCACAGGACAGCCCCCACAATGAAGAATTAACTGGTCCAGAACATCACTAGTGCTGAGATTGAGAAACCCTGCATTAGATTACTGGGTTTCTCAAAACTGGCATCCATAAGAAAGTCCACGTCCAGACAAATTAAGACATATTTTAAAGCTCTGGTGATGGAAACTGCTTAGTTTTGGTGAAAGAATACACAGATAGATCAATGGAACAAAAAACGGAACCCCAAAACAGATTCACCTTTTGTGAATGTATAGAAGCAACAATCCCACACAAGGCAAAATGAGAGGGTGACTACATGGGAAAAAATAAAGCCTCATCGTTTTCTCATATCGTACGCAGAGATAAATTCCGAATGGATTAAAAATGCAAAAGTAAAAACATGACTGTAAATTTACTAGAAGGAAACAGGAGTGTGTTTTTATGAAAGAGTAAAGGACATCTTCTTAAAACACACGAAAAGCCTAAAAGAAAGCTATGCATAAGTATCCCAATATCAGAATTATGTGGCAAGCAAGAGACTGGAAAAAAACACTTGTGAATGTTTACACAACACCCATCTAAAATATATAATGAAAAATCATCTGAAATATATAAAGAAATTTATCAAATATAAAAGCTGGAGAGGGAAAACACAAAATGAGTCCAGAGCATCTTATGGTGTCTCAAAATAAGGAAGTGCTCAGAAAACAAATGATGATGGCATTGTCAAGAGCCAGAGGAACCAACATAAAAGAGCTTCCAGTGGCAAAGCTGGAACAATTTGAGCAATAAAATAAACATGTTTTAACAGTATGTTATAAACAATAAAATAACATAATACTGGATTATAACCCAAAGTGTAAAATAAACATACAGGAGTCCATGCTAATATAAATGATTGAATAAATAAATAAATAGGAGAGAAGAGACAAACCTTCCTTGCAGAAGAATTCCACTTGATGTAAATAGCTCCCCTCCCCCAGGAGGCGGAGCTTAGCTTCTTCCCCTCCCCCAGCCTCCGTATGGCTTGGACTTAGTGACTTGCTTCAAAAGAATAGAATATGGAAAGAAGAGAATGATAGAACTTTACAGCGGAATAATCTGGCAAATACTATCTAGGTTATACACATATGGTATGTAATGTCAAAGAAAAGGTCTGCAAGGATCCAAGCAATAACAGTGGTTGCCTTGGTTAGCAGACAAGGTGGAAAATGTGATATGTGGTTATATGGAGAGAAGAAAGGAGAAGCAGTACATTAGAAATAACATATTTTTAGTCCTTATATAATTTAACAGCAATTTAAAATAAATACCCATCTTGTGTGTTTGTTGAAGATGGTCCATTCTTTGACCTTTACCATCAGAAATTCAGTTGGTCTGGAGTAGGCCCAGAAATAAGAATTTTCAACAAGTGCCCTGGAAGGTTCTAATGTGGTAGGCACAGCAGACATGGCATTCAAGAAACTGAAAGCTAATAAATAAGTTTTCAAGTTGTTTTGCATATATTACTGATTTTCTGAGCTGGAAAAGGTTAATTTCATATATCCATCGCCCAACCAGTGTTAGGATTTGAAAGGGCCCAAGTTTTGATCCAAATGGACATAAGATCAAAGACTAAGGCAAATGGGAGATAACAATATCATATAATTACACATGTAATAAAGCTGATACTGGAAGGTGTATCTTATACCTGTGGGTAGGCAATTTTCATGATATTAAGTTACAAAATTAAACAGACTCACCTACCCAGTCACACTGAACAAGTCTCTGCTTTTACCTCATGGCAAAGAACAGGTGTTGTCTTCAACCAATTTCATTTCCCTGGTGAGAGGAAAGAGCTATCCAGTATATTTCTCTTGAACACCCCAAAGACAATTTGTTCCACCTTCTGTGAGGAGCAGTAAGTGAGGGTCTGTACAGAGGCCAAGAGTGTTATCCTAGTGGAGTTCTTTCCACAGGGGAAGAAACATCTTGGAATAGGGAAGGATTAAACCCCTAAAGATACAGGAGGATATGAGAACATACTATGGCCTTATTCAAAGAACGTGCCCCCTTAGAGGCAGCCCCATCATTCAAAAGCATCAGCTCGTCTAATTAATGCTTTAGTTTTTCAATTCTATGTTTCTCGATATTTTATCAACATTGAATTCATACTTCTTATGTGTGGTAGATTAATAAGTTAATGGTCCTCAATTTTTCACCTTTTTTTTTTTTAAGATTTATTTATTTATTTTAGAGGAGGGAGGTGAGGAGAGGGGAGAGAGAATCCTAACCAGACTCTATGCCGAGCGAAGAGCCCGTTCAGGGCTAGATCCCACGACCCTGAGATCAGGACCTGAGCCGAAACCAAGAGTTGGACTCTTAACCTACTGGGCCACCCAGGTGCCCCTTCACTTGTTCCTATATCCATAACCTTGTATGGCCCCACCCACAATTAGTTGGAGCTTCAGCACAAATATTTCGGCCAATGGAACCTGACAATGGGACTTAAAGTTTATTTTCACACTGCGTTTTGGAGCCCCAGCCAGTGTCACCATATGAACAGGCCTGGCCTAGCTTATCGTGTGAACAGAATCAGATAGCCAAGATGCTTCCATTGTTCCAGCTGACATGTTGGAACACAAGTACCCGACCTGTGAGCAAGGTCATCTGACACCAGCCAGCCCCAGACAACCTGCCAAATGACCGCAGACACAAGAGTGAATGCGGATGAGATCAAGAGCCTGGCCTGAACCTGAAAAGGACCCACCTGGTAGACCTGCCAACTAATGAAACGGCCAAGCCACGAAGTCTTGGGATGGCTCTGCTATTTGATACTCTATATAGCATGAAGTATGTATCCAAATAATATTGTATGATTTTTCTTTTATATTTTGTGTGGAAATTCTGAAACTTCCTAATGCTGAAAATTTTAAATACTGTGTCATGACCCTTACAAAATAAAAGTAAAAACAACGTAAAGCTCCATCATCTTACAACTGGAGGGTTTGTTTCTGTATCGTCCTCCAGACACTCATACCCAAACTCTATCTGAACATTCTCGAGTTGAATACAAATCTGACACAAGACCTCAGTGTCACTAGGTTAGTGGCTGTGCTCTCAACTTGTACAGTAACTACATTTAAATATTAGCATATGCATTACATTAGGCATTTTTGTTTTCAGGACCATACCATCGGACAATACTGAGAAATATGCCAAGTCCCATTAAGCTCCCAGGAAGAAACTGAGTATGTAATTCTTCCCGAGTGATGGCTTCAGGAGTTCATTGGCAGCTTTGATCATTGCAAACATGCTTTTATCAAGTGCAGGTTTGAACTGCGTATTGGTGGGAACTGTTTGACTATTCAAATACAACAAAATTAATTTTTCACAGGAGTTTGCATTTGAAATAGGTAAACATGATTTGTTTCCTCTGTGGATTTGGTACAACTTTGCCTATCAATAATAAGATGCTATTTAATGTCCCAGAAGTCCCCATGGAAGGAGCAGTCATCAGAAAGAGATGGAGGAAGAAGTAGGTTCAGAAATCGTCTGCCAGGAAGAGCCACCTATGGTCCTCCGTTTCATAGATAGTTAGGACCTCAACCCGTCCTCTACTGCAAGCTCAGTGACTTCCCCAGTGCAGTGCTGGGCCACCAAGAATTCAGTATCACCACCAGTGGCCATCATCCTCCCCTTCTTGGTTCTTCTCCCCAGCCTGTCCAAGCTCCTTTGGGAATCTTTGAATGAGTGCCACTAAGCTTGGCTAATGCATACCCTTGGTTGCAATCAAAGTTATTTTAAGATTTTCTATGTAGAAAAACATCCAGAGGTTGAAGGATTTGAAATCTCTTAGCTTTAAGTTGTAACCTATCCCATAAAACAAAACAAAAAAAAAGTCTCAAAACCTAAAGGGAAATACCTTTGCCAAAATGAGTCTTATGAAAGAATACACTTTTGTGCATGCTGAGGAATCACCAACAAGAACTACAACGACAAGCCCCTTAAACATCTGCACCTATTTAAAACCATTATTTTTGGTACTGGCACGACTGTAATTCACTCCAAAGTTATTCTTTTTGCTCAAAATTAAGGGCAGTGGCATCCATTTTGTTTACTGGCAGGGGCATGATTCTCATTAAAGGAATACATTCAATTCTTTTACATTTACATTCCTACGAGCAAAGCAAACTCAAACCAGAAGATGCTTATTAGGCACAAATGTAAGCATACATGCTCACACCAGGAAATGAAACCTGAATCTCTTGTAACCATTGCAAAATGCTAATTATGACTATTATGCCACCTTATGCGAAATCCGGCTTCAGGGGTGACCGAGGTTTAACACGGGTTCTTTGTGAAGTGGTTCGGAATATTGGTGACTTGCCCTCCCTTCCTTCTCAGAGAGGTCAATCATCCAATTTGTTACTAGAAAAATTAGACGTCCTTCATCAATTCTATTTATTGTTGTTTTAAGCTGCTGCAAGACTTTTAAAATAAGAACACGGTGGTCACCTCTGCCATAGGCATAGCGGGTGGGTGACAGGCGCCTGCAAAAGTATGAAAGAGAGTTCCTGCAGTGACGAAAAATTTTCTGTCCTCGTGAGATTTCTAAATCTGTAAATTGTGTTTTTAAAAGAGAAAACAAGTAAGTATGAGGGGCCAAGTCAAGTAGGACCTCGCAGACTGTGGCAAAGGATTTGGATTTCACTGTATCTGAGAAGCACATTCATTGAAGATTTTCTAGCAATGGAGTGGCATATGATCTCAGTCCTGTTTTTAGAGGCAGACTCTGTGAGATATGGCCAATGTGCTGTAGCAGGACAAAGCTTGGAACAGGGAGACCACGGAGGCGGTGACTGCAATAGTCAAGGAATGACCCAATCCATGTTGACTTGGTGGAGGTGGTGGCAGTGGAGGTGGTGAGAAGTGGTACAACTTCTGCCCTGGGCCATGTGATGCTACCTCAGATACACCTGCGCCTCCCCCCACCCACCCCCGGGAAAGGATTTGTACCCCTCGCTGCAGGGAAGTTTGGTTGCCAGCACTCAACTGTCAGCCATCTTTGGGAATTGTATCTTCTGAAGAAAGCCACTTGCTCCTTTTTTGGGGCAGCCCAAACCAATGATAGGTTGATGCAGGGGTATAAAGGCCTGGCTCTCTGAACGCAACACAGGACAACTCGGAAAGGCCATTCCAGTCTTACAGCTCACTGCAAGTTTGGCTAAGCCCTCGTGACTGCCCAGCAGCTTCTCTCTCCGTGGATCTGCTTTTCTCCCGTTCCCCGTTCAGCATTGATCCTAAAAGCACTCCCTAATAAATGCTAATTTCTGTCCCAGACTCTGCTTCCTGAAGAACCCAATCTGCAATGCTTTGCAATAGAAGTTGATTTCTTTTTTCATCTGTCTAAAATTCAAAGTTGTACTTCAGGAATTTCATCCACTTGTCCAGTGATCTGTGGTGGGTTGTGGTGGTCTAGAAATATCAGGCAATGATGAGACTCTTCCAGCCCCTGCTTCTTAACTGGCCATCGGACACAATCACTTAACTTCTCTGGGGCTCTCAGTTTGATCTTCTATGAAATAAGGAGACGTTTAATCAAATGAGACATTCTGGAAGAAAAACTTTACAACTCTATGATAAAACTCATTAGGAATTAAAAGGAACTGAAAACCAGCTTCTCTTTTTGTCAATGGTCTCAAGATCTTGTCTTCCCTTGATCCACTCCCCGGGGTGTTAGCTGTTTCTCCATGATCATGTAGGTCTTTAAAAGGTACACAGGAGACATGAAGGAAATTAGACTAAATCTAGCCAGTTCTGCCCATTGTTTGCAAATATGATAAGATTTCATGGGAGAGGATTGTCATTAGTAATTACCTAAGTCAATTTCTTGTGTTTTTGTTATGTTTTGGTTTTGAATATTCAGTCCCACCCCAGTGATTCCAAGTGGCTCTCAGTCCTGCCTAACTTGATTTTCCTCTCCTTGGTCTTTTTTTTTTAAGTAGGCTTCACACCCAACGTGGGGCATGAACTCACAACCTTGAGATCAAGAGTCACATGCTCCATTGCTTGAGCCAGCGAGGTGCCCCTAGCTCTCCTTGGTCTTGATCTTCTTCCATGATTAAGACAACCCTGTCTCAGGCTCAAGACCTTTACACATGTTCCCTCTGCCTGAAATACTCTTCCCACTCTTAGCACAGTTAACTCTTACTCATCTGTCGGGTCTCAGGAGCAAAGTTACATCTTCAAGGAATTTTTTCCTTATCACCAGTAATGCCTAGTGATTTCTACATGCTTGGAACATTCTCACAGGCTTACCCGTACTGAGGGAGATTTCTAAGAACTACATGTAACTCCACATGTGAGTGAGAGTGACATTGAACTCAATGTCACTATTTTTAAAAATAGTTCGATTTTTAAAAATCAGCAAATTATTTGAAAAGTCACTTAACTGACAATAAGACCATCCTGTGTTGGGAAGATAAAGTGTTAAAAAGCAAGGAACTTGCTTGTAAAAGAAGTTGAAATCTAGAAGAAGTACCCTGTTTTAGAGGAGCATTTTCTTAAGTGTAATTGCTTCCACCTCGCTCTTTTGCTGTTGCTAATATTGAGCTAAATTTAACCTTCTTAAAGTTACGTGGTGTTCAGGGGCGCCTGGACAGGTTAAGCTTCAGTTGGTTAAGCATCTGCCTTCAGCTCACGTCATGATCCCGGGGTCCTGGGATTGAGCCCCGGCTGGTAGGTCTAGCTCCCTGGTCAGTGGGGAGTCTGCTTCTCCCTCTCTCTCTCTGCTGTTCTCCTGCTTGGGCTCTCTCTCTCTCTCTCTCAAATGAATAAATAAAAAATTTTTAAAAAATGCATGGTGTTAATTACAGACAATAGTAGTGATTTTTGGCACCACATATTTGCCATAGTTGACATGCAGGGTGGGACGGAATGTTTAGCCTGTCCCGCTCTGATTCACACATGCTTCCTCCCTCTCCATCCATCACTCTTTGCCCTCACACTCTGCTATGATTATCGAGGGCTTCTCACAGTGTGGTTCACAATCTACTTCCATCAAAATCACCCGAAATGCTTGCCCAAAATGCTCATGCCCCGGCTCTCTAAACCTCATGAATTAGAATTCTGGGGAGAATGGCTCAGTATCTGCATTTATTTATTTTTTTTAAAGATTTTATTTATTCGACAGAGATAGAGACAGCCAGTGAGAGAAGGAACACAAGCAGGGGGAGTGGGAGAGGAAGAAGCAGGCTCATAGCGGAAGAGCCTGATGTGAGGCTCGATCCCAGAACGCCGGGATCACGCCCTTAGCCGAAGGCAGACGCTTAACCGCTGTGCCACCCAGGCGCCCCCAGTATCTGCATTTAAACCAAGCTCCTAGGTGATCTTATGCTTGAATTACTACCTTTAGAGACATTGTGCTGTCTTTTGCTTTTAGCTTCTCCCCAGAATGGCTTTCAATGCAACCCTTTTCATACTGTTGAACAGTTTTAATGTGTTGCGGTTTCTATTTTATGTCTCCTCCCTCCCTCGAGTCCTGGGTTCTTCTCTGTGTTCTGTCATTTCAGGTCTCCTTTGCTTCTTGTTGTTTGACTGACTAATCAAAGCACTCTAAATATAATTCTTAAGCCTACAGGTTTCATTTTGGTTTCTTTGTTTTTGTTTCTGTTAGCTATTTGGAGTGTTTCTCTCTCAAAGACATTATCACTGCAGCCATTTAAAAAACATAAAGGGGACGAGCCTCCTATTCTGCTCTTCAGGTAACTAATTATAGAAACATTTATATTATACTTACTTAAATTACCACATTATTCTTGACTTCAGAGAGGAGCTGCCTGACACTGTTTTGCCCTTCCTCTGAATATTTTGATATTTATATTACCCGTCTTTCAGAACACACCTGTGTCTTTTTCACACAATCTGGTAAATATTATAATATTTAAGCATCACGGGGGCATTGATGCATAACTGAACCCTGGACTGGCCAATCAAGCCTCACAAGGAATGAGTTTCAGGAAACCAAGACGATGTGTCCTCAGCCACCTGAAAAAATACACGGAGGCTCGGGTTACATCTGGAATTCATTCGGTGTTTTGTCCGTCCGTTCCTGATCAGCTTTCTCACCACCCTCCCCGTGAAAATTAGGTGATCTGGGTGAGTTCATTTGCATGCCCTGGTTCCATTTTGCAAGGAGCGTGTATTGATCACTGCCATAGTTCAAAGCAGAGCCTTGAGTGGTAAGATGGGAGTGGGGTCTTTCAAAGCATTGGGGAAAGACGGGAGGAGCCCTTTAGGCAGCTGGGATTCTTGAACTCCCAGGTAATGTACAGAATGCAGTGATTTATGAAGTGCATGTACTCGGCTACAGTGTAATAGTGTGGTACAATTTAGGGCATACCGTATTTCTCCAAACACAGTGATTTCATTTCGACCTTAACAGTTACTCTGCAGTCTATAAAATATTTACATTGCCTTTCTAAACATATACATTATTTACTGTACGGTCTATAAAATATTTATGTGATTTTCTCTAAAGATCCTATATAGGGTGCATTAGTTTTATTCACTTTGTTCCCTTTCCTAGAAATAGGCATGCAGTGAACTAGGACATTTTTTGAAATCCAGAAAAAAGTGGCAGTAGAGAAGGAGACACAATGGAACATGGAGAAAAGATGGCATCTTTGGTTTTGATGGTCTGGCTCTCCCCTGACAGTAGGCTGCAGGCCTGTGTTGGCTGAGAAACCAAGTGACCAAGGGGAACAGAGGACTACCAGGTATCAGATGCTTTGGTTCCACGTGAAGAGCTGAATAGGGCAACTGGGTGGCTCAGTCGGTTAAGCATCTACCTTCGGCTCAGGTCATGATCCTGGGTTCCTGGGATCGACCCTGCATTGGGCTCCCTGCTTGGCGGGGAATCTGCTTCTCCCTCTAGCCCTCCCCCTTGCTCATAATCTCTCTCTCTCTCTCTCTCTCTCTCTCATGCTCTTTCTTGCTCAAATAATTAAATAAAATCAAGAAAAAGAAAGAAAGAAAAAAAGAAAGAAAGAAAGAAAGAAAGACCCAGCCAAATTTTTTTTTTTTAAAGATTTTATTTATTTATTTGACAGAGACAGAGACAGCCAGTGAGAGAGGGAACACAAGCAGGGGGAGTGGGAGAGGAAGAAGCAGGCTCATAGCGGAGGAGCCTGATGTGGGGCTCGATCCCATAATGCTGGGATCACGCCCTGAGCCGAAGGCTGACGCTTAACCGCTGTGCCACCCAGGCGCCCCGACCCAGCCAAATTTTGAAGAAAGAAAAGATGACATGTACACACACACACACACAAGACATAACAAAACATGAATAAATCATCTAGTTTGATTGCCTAAGGTGTTGAGTATCGTTTAGGCCTTCGACTCTCCAACTTGACCCAGTGGCTCCTATGCTCTTACCTCACTTACTTAGGTCTAGAGACATTTTCTCTGAGATGAACCTGAACACGTGAATGGGAAAATTGAGGCATTTGTTGAGAAAATGTAAGATGATAAACATCAAACACCTTCGCCATTTCCAAATCCGTAATAAAATCCAACTAAACAGAATTTATGATTGAGTTGTCCCAAAGATCAAATTTCTCAAATAGTGGTTAAACTCTTCACAGCATTTGGGCTAAATACTTTGACACAGAGGCTACGTCCATGGACTGCTAAATGTTTGGCTAAAAGGAAAAATAATGTAGTCAACCATGAGCATGTTGTGTCTTCGTGACACTAATTTGGTTTGAAGTTACCCAGTTAAGATCCAGATTTGGTTCACATTCACTGGAATGCACAGAACTCTTAGTTCTCCATGTTATAGAGAAAATGGGCTTCGTTTGCAGAAAAGGAGGATGGTGGGGGATGGTAGAGAGCTCATTAAAAACCATGTAACACTAAGCTAAATGTCAGCATACTTTGAAAGAGGCCTATTAGTTAATGCACACAAGAAGTTATCAGTACTTGTGATACGCCAAAGAAACCAAATGGAGAAAACCATTAGATGGTACTTGTCAGACAGCTGAGTATTAAGAAATGTTTTAGATAAATTAAATTGGGATTGACAGAAAAAACATAATTTTTACAGGGAAGCATTTTTACTTGTGTCCTTACCTGCAGCCCCAAATCCTGAGTTTTGACTGCCCCTAAATGATTAACTTGTCTACAAGGAATCGGTGACCTCCTAGGGGACAGAGAGGACATAATTACATTACAACCAGAAATGGTGCTGCTGCTTTTTTTTTTTCTTTTTGTCGTTTCATGGATATAATGGGTATAATAGACAAGATCCTCACCGATACACAAATAGCATTATTGCTTCCAAAGAGTGTAACTCAAAACCTCCCTTCCTCAGTGTAGTCTGCTGGCATTATAGTGGAAAAGCAGTTCTGATAATCTGGCTAGATCTAAGAATAACATTTAGAACACTTAGAGTAATATTAATTTTTTCAAATGGACCTGCAGAAAATACAGGGCTGTCACCTCTGGCCAGAATGTTCTACGGTGACAACTGAGAGGAGAAACATGATTTGACAGTCATTTGGGGAGGGACACAGATAAGGAAAACAATGAGCATACACCCAAAACAGGCCAGAGTGGGTTATCGCTCCACAGCAAAGGAATAACCATAGGAAGGCCCAACATTTTAATGAAAGCTAGCAGTTGAGACTGGTTGTATGCCATATCATTTTATCGCAATACATTTTAGATGCAAAAAATTCAAAATGGGTATAATTACCAGCTACCACTAATGGAAAAAAAAAATCTGTGACACATATGCACCTGTCAAATTTTAATCAATTTAGATATTTGTGAGGCCTCGATGATTAACTAATTGAAAACCATACCTTGGGGTAATTGAATGATTTGACCCCATATAAAATTTTTGTATAAAAGCCAATTAAATGCCAGAGAATATCTTTAAAGCTGGTAATTTTGGTTTTACTATACTTAATTTTAAGTCATTCTTTCTGCTAATAATTAGATAGCAGAACCGATTTTGTCTAGTAAGGCTACACGTAGGAAGGGCGTAGCATGCCCTCAGCATAGGGAGGAATTTCACTCATGCTGCTTCTCAGTATCAGGAAGCTATTTGCTTAGCTCATCCAAAAGTCAAATCAAATTATTAGGGTAAGAGCTAAAGACAGGGGAACCAAACTTAGAGTATTAAATTTGTATCTCTTTTTGTTTGTTTCAATTTTTGAAGACTTTCAATTAAGTTCTATCTAGCAGCATAATGATAGCGAAACATTATGTGTATCCCTACTATTTGCCAAACATTAGTCCACATTATCTGTACTTACACATTTATTTAATCTCCGCGATAACCCTATGAGGCAGGTACCATTGTGACCCCCATTTCACAGACAGGGCAACTGGGGCTTAAAGTTGATAACCCGCCCAATGTCATAGCGAATAAATGGTAGTCAGGATTTGAATGTAGGCACACTATCCTGCATCCTGGTTTAACCCTTGCGTCCTGATGAAGTAACCCTCAGTCAAATACCAAACCTTTTGTTTCCCCAAAATAAGTAGTTATTCAGAAAAACGCTTATTGATTTTTATATTTTAGTAGATTACAAAGGGAAACAGTTACTACATGGTATGGATATTGAAACATTTAGAAGGGAATAGGGATTAAAAAAGAAGTGTGTGTGTGTGGCCAGGGTGTGGGGCATCCGGTGACGGAGGTAAGACAGACATATAAAAATACATAAAGAAAGCAACTGCCTTTCTAGTCAGTTAGAATTACACACAAAGCATATTATCCTCAGAAGAGAGCTCAAAGAAAAGGAAAAAGGACACAAGTTAAGGAGGGAAGGTGAATTATGCCCTATTTGCTCTAAATGTTGACGACTGGCTTGGTGACTTTTCTTTCCAGGTCAGGAGCCTAGTGAGATATCTATGGTGACATTGCTTTGATATCTGTAGCTCAACCCTTGGCCTCTTGACATTTGATAATGGATACCTGTCTGTTAGAAGAATAGTTTGTAAGTGGCTATTGCAGATACTGTATTATAAAGTAGATCCGACAACATCTTTGGACCAAGTTTGCCCTGGTTTAAAATCAAGATTGTGTCCTGTTGGAAACTCTATTAGATATATTGTAAGGATAGCTGAATTTAAATTTTGGCTTTTCCACTGATTATATATTCAATTTTCTGAAAAATCCCCAAATATTTCTCTAGCTTTCTTTCTAGAATATTTTTTCTTTAAAGATTTTCTTTATTTATTTGAGAGGGAGAGAGAGAGCGTACACAAGTCAGGGGAAAGGCAGAGGGAGAAGCAGGCTCCCCGCTGTGCAGGAAGCCCGATGCGGCACTCGATTCCAGGACCCCAGGATCATGACCTGAGCCAAAGGCAGATGCTTAACCAACTGAGCCACCTAGGTGCCCCACTAGAGTATTTTTTAAAAATTATGATGAATGATTAGTTTTCATTATTGTTCCACACTTTTAGTGTGAGCATGGCAAATCAGTGAAATTATCATTTGCCTCCATATATTAAATGCTGAAAAAGTAGATGATAATCTTTTGTCTCTCATTCGGGAATGCTATCATACATACAATGAGTGTGCAGTTCAAGTTCACAAACATCTAATACCACATTACCTGCCTTAAGTATGCTAAATGTTTGAAGGACATCAGCAAGAAGGGAAAATAAATACCATCTGACAAAGCTGTCGTTCATTAAATATGTCACATCATTTAAAAATCTAATACTTCAAATTATAATATTTTCGGACAAAATCTATACATAACTAAAGTCTATACAAGAGCTATACATATCTATACATAATATATACAAAATCTATGCATGTACAAAATTCCAAAATTATTCAAAGGACAGTGCATTTCAGATCTGTTGCTGTAATAAGTTGAAAGACAGATCACCTATTATTGGTATCTTAAATCAAACCTAGTTTGACTTGAAGAAACAGAAAGCGTTTGGTTCTGTACCACATTAGAAGGGGTGTGTATGATAAGGCAAGCTTCCAAACAGAGGAATTAAAGTATAGTTTGTTCTACTGTGAACTGCAGCTGAAACGGACTCACTTCCGGGTCTCCCAAGAGTCATAAATGTCATTACTCCATCTTTCAGGGTCTTCACGCCTTATTTCAGCGCTAGGTACCTTCATACAGAGATCAATCTTGGATTTAAATTTGAAGAAAAGAGTATAACTTAAATCAAGAATTGAGAAGACAGCATTCTGGGCAGGAGATATTTCAAAAACAAAAGTATCCAAGATGGATGTTATGCAGTGTATTTTGAGGATAATGGATACGCTGATGGTTTACAGCCCATTAGCTCTTGAGGCAGAGCCTGAAGCAGTTTTGGAACCAAAATCACAGATGCAGTTGCTCCCAGGACCACTCTCTCTGCTGCCAGAGAACATTTCTGTGGGGAAAAAAACTCATCGCTGAAAGCTGTCAAGTTTGCTGTATATATTTACCATTGGGAAGGTATGGCTGGAGCCCATTAGAGAGGAAGAAGCTACTGGCCTACTCATTCTCTCAGCAGATTTTTCTTCCAAACATGGTTTTCCAACTTGAAATGGAACAGATCTGCACTTATCTCTACTGCCTTTAAAGTCTCAAAAAAAAAAAAAAAAACCCTTAGATAAACCTTTCCTTCCTTCCTAATTTCCAAGGAAGTCTCTTTTCCTTGCAAGCAACGAGGACAAATGGAGCCAGAGAGAGGAGGTGTGTGTGTGTGTGTGTGTGTGTGTGTGTGTGTGTGTGTGACTGCAGTCGAGGAGGACAGGGTAGGGAAGAAAGAAGGAGGTTAGGGAGGGTGGTGAAGACCAGCTTTTCTGTATAATTTCACCCCCTGGGGTCATTTGTTCTCTGTGGCCTCTTCCTGACGTGTCTTAGATATGGGGTAAAGAAAGATGGCATGAGGGGTTCCCAGATTCTAGGGAGATACAGAGGAAATGATCAACATAAGTATAGAAGAATGCTTCAGAAAACCACCGAGTTCCCATGATGGGGGAAGAGAATGAATGCTCCGTAGAATTTTCCTTTTTTGGTTTTCCAAGGCTGACATCCTCCTGCGATATTTACAGGCTCTGTTAGGGTAGGTGGTGACCCAGATAGGATTATGTGCGCCACTTTTATGATTCTCATTCATTTCTCCCGTTGACTAGAGAAACGGAGGGTCTTTATCTCCTGTGAATTTGTGGCAAGGCTGGGTTTTCCTGGGCGTGGGCCTGCTGAGACCGCTGCTCCTATGCCTAGTCTGACTTCTCTTAGTCCTGTCTTCCAGGCCCCCGTTGTCAGTCAGTTTATTTTGCCTTCAGGCTGAACAGGACCGCCCTCTTCCTGTTGGTGCTTTGTCACTGCTTTGTCACAAGTTATCGGCTCTCTTCTCGCCCATTCTCTCCTCCTCCCCCCTTGCTTTCACGTACACATCCAGGGTTGTCCCGGAGCATCCCGTCTGCCCTCTGGAATCATCTGTTGCTTATTCCGCAGGCTCGAGGAAGACTTTTTCACTTTCCTTTCGGTTGTGGGGAAGCGGGTTTTCAGAGGCCTCTGAGAGGGAGGAACGGGTTCCCAAGGGCTCACGCAGGCCAGAAGTTATTGGCTTAGTGAAAGCTGTTACTTTGTTTTAAGAACCGGCATGAGTCTGTTATTGTTGGGTACCCCAGAGGCTAATCACTCAGAGGGAGTTTGATCCTGTCCTGTCTGAGAGAGAACACTGCGGAGCCTTTGTCTCCTTGCTGCCTGCCTACCCACACAGCCCTGTACCTCCTGCCTGGGACTTCCCAGCATTCCCTGGCTCACCCTCCCCGGGGCTGAGCAAAACCTCACAGCAGGAGCTTGCAGAGGTGGAAGGGCGAGGGGACTGGCAATTTTAAAGTAAATTTATCAGGTTGTCTCAAAGTACAATAGTGTTATGGGTTTCCCTCAGTTTGTTTTCTGTCTCTCTGTATTGACGCAAGTCTTGCTGTACAGGATTTTAAAAACATTTTTTTTTCATTCCTCTATTGTGAAATACAATAGGCACTTAGAAAAAGTACATAAAGCATATTGGTTCAGGTTAATGAAATATCGGAAAGCAAACAGCTACATACCTACCACTTTATTATTTAAAATGCGACTACTTTCAGGCTGAAAAAGAGTCTTTTAAGACTTGATCCCTTTTGACTTAGGGTAAATAATTAGGAACACGTAAGTGAAAATATTGCTTTGGTCTTTAATATCTCAGTGGTGCAATTGTTATTTTACGGTCACATATTCTGCTGAGCAATCCGCTCAGTCATTGCGTGTGCGTCAACCCCGTCAAGGTCACCTGGGACAAAAGTTTTCTTCTGGGTTACCGTCCCGTATTGAACTGCTGGATTTCAGGACTTTCTCCTTCTTCTGCAAGACTTCACCCAGGAAAAGCCAAACGAGCTGCATTGTAGGGTGGGGAAAACACAATTCTTTGTACTTTTAAAGTAAAACAATTGCAAAATGTCCCAGTGATTCTACAAGATATTCCATGTGAATAACTTTTGGAACATTCGGAGTTATCTGTTCCCATGAATAACTCCAGAGAGCTGATTAAAGTGAAATCTTCTCAACAGATATTTACTGTGTGCCCACTGTGCTAGGTATTGTTCTAGACTGAGCAGGGGGGCCAAGAAACAAAGATCCTTGCTCTTATGGAGCTTACATGATAGCAGTCAAGAAAGAGGCTATAATAATAAACATAATATATAAATTACTTATACAGTATGATAGAAGTGATGAGTGCTGTTGAAAAAAGAAAACACAGAGCAGGGTCAGAGAATCGGGAGTGCAGGGGTGGGGGGGTGGGGGGGAAGAATGCTGTATTCAATAGGCTTGTCAGGACAAGTCTTCTTGAAAAGGTAACGTGATCAAAGGCTGGAGGAAGGTGGGAGAGCTAGCCAGATATCTGGGGGAGGAACATTCCAGAGGGGTAGAGGGAACAGCTTGAGCAAGGCTGTCAGATAGTAGCATGCCGAGCGTGTCTGAGGAAGAGCAAGGAGGCCAGGGCACAGCAGCTGGAGCAGAGTGAAGAGAGGTGGAGCTGGAGGTGAGGTCAGAGATCTGGGATCCAGTTCAGGTTGGGCCCTGTGGGTCACTGTGAGCACTTGCCTTTTCCTCGAGGAACATGGTGAGCCCTGGCAGGATTTCCAGCGGCAGAAGGCATGATCCAGTCAACTTGTTAAGTGGGTGTGCCAGTAATAAAGCTATTGTCTCTCAATTCCAAACTCATCCTCGCAGACGTGACCTCTTGATGCTGGGGCTGAGGCTTTGCAAACCACGTGTCTGCTTTGTTGGTGGCTCCCTGTGAGATTCCGCCAGCGGGCAGTAAGGGGGGAGGGGTGCTGCTAGAGTGGAGGGGGAAGAAGGGACTTCCTGCTTCCTATTTGCTTCCTGTTCCCAGTAGCGCCGTCCCTCCCTCAGCAGCTTCCAGCACCCGCACCCACAGAACTGGCCCATCGCACGGTCTCAGAAACACCAGCACCTGCTGGTCACCGCCCGTCCTTAGAGGCCTGAGTTACTCAGTGGTCACATTTTCAACCTCTTTCCTCTATTCCTCCCACATGGTAGCTGCTCCTGCTCTTTCTACCTCCATCATACAGCTTTTTGTCTTTTCAGTTACTCAGTTAACAACTTTATATCCACTTAACAATTATTTATATTAAATTCTCCCTGTTAGCAGAACTGGTGTGATCCCAGTATTCCTCCCTGGCCCCCCAGCCCCGGGCATGGATTTGCCATCAACAAAGGTGAAGAAAGCAGTAGGTGGAGCGGGTTTGAAGGGAAATATCAAAAATCCAGCTTTGGACATATTATTTAGACATAAATAGAGATGTCAAGTAGGCAGTTAGATATTACCACAGAGCTAATTTTCATTCTTTTCTACATAGCCCCCGGGCCACGATCACACCTTTTGTTCCACTAGGAATGTTCACTGAATGATTTACGTTCTTAATGTTAAATTAATTTCAAGGACTAAAATCATTCAGTTAAGAATATAGATGTCGGAGTGAGAACGAGGTCTGAATCCTGACTCTTTGGTTGATCTGTGATGGTGAGTCAGATATGTAACCTCTTAAAGTTTCAAGTTCATAAACTATAAAAACAGGGGTGATAATACCAAAGTAATTGAGAAGAGAAAATTAAAGGATATACAGTGGTGAACACTGTGTCATCTTTGAGAGTGAAATGTCCTCCTCGATTTCCTTATCTGTAACATGGGAATAATATCTATTTTATAGGCTTTTTTTCCTTGAGTTTTACCTCAGAACAAGTCGTGTAGGTCACCTAACAAAGCACCTTCTCGGCAGGCACTCAATAAATCTGATTTTCATGCTTGGCGTACTATTTCATCTTATCCTCATAAGATCTCTCTCATTTACAAATTTAACAGCATTTTTCAAAACCTGTTCCATAAGACATTAATTCCAGAGGAACTTCATAGGGGTAAGCATAATAACATAAAGCCATAAACATTTACTTAAAAAAGAATAGCTAGTACGTTTAGCTGCGTAGACTAGATCAACATAAAACTGTATTTTTATCCCTGACCTACCCCTTACACTGTATTTAGTGAGGGTAATCCTTTTCTGGTTGTGGATTGACTATTTTGACAGGCTGCTCACTTCTCATTTGTAGTAATAGGCAGGATCACCGCCATTTTAAGACATAAGTATGTCTCAGTTCAGATGCTCTAGTGTCTGGTCCCAAGGTGTTGGCAGCCGACTGCAGGCACAACATGACTGGCCTGTACTTAGTATGCCTGCCCTCTAGAGCCCCTTGCCTTTCTTACTCTCTACCCCTCATCCCCATTTGGCCAGACCAAGCTCTTCTTGGGTCAACGAAAGGGTCCCAGAGAATGACAGCATATTTTCCAATGAACTACACTTCCTTCCAAAGTCAGAGGAACACATTTATTAAGTGTCTATGATTAAATCCAGTGAATCACTTCCTCTTTATCAGGCTCTAGATACCTGGAATCCAGCTATGGTCATTCCCTCGTACCATGAAGCACTGAAATAGGTTTCAGGGAAGAGATAAATTGCTTCTGGGTAGTGATGTTTGTGAAAGAGTACAGCATTTTGATTAAAGTCATACACTCCATACCCAAAACCTAGTTCCACTTCTTGCTAGTGTGAGTATGAACAAGTTACTTGGCCTCTGAGCCTGGCTTTCATCTCTAAGATGGGGACAGTAACAGAACTGTGTGAGGATAGAGTTGACACATAGGAAACACTCAGGCTTAGAGGCTGATAGAGTACAGGCACTTGGTGTCAGCTGTTAATATCAGAAAATTTACAATTCGGTTAGAATAAACAAAGTAACCTAATACTCACTGCTAAGCTGCATGCTAAAGTGTCAGAGAGGAGCTGAAAAGTGATAACCCAGGTCACAGAAGTCAAGACAGATAGGAAAGAACGGGAAGAAGAGGAAGAGTGGATCTGAGCTGTGGATAACGGAGAGATGTGTGCTACTTTGGATTTTATTATTTTGTTGTTATTTTTTGAAGGCGAATACAGAGAGCCAGGGATAACAGCAGTATAAGAGGATATATTGAGAAGGAGACAGTAATTTCCGTTTCTACTTTTTTGGAGGTCCATGTAATTACCTTCCGATCAGAAAACTGGCTTTAGTCTATTTTTGGGTGGGTGGGATGTTATCTTGTCACTGCAGCTCTTTACGTATAGATCCTTGTTCATTATCCAAAGTTAAATTTTTTTATTACTTTTTTTTTTTTTTGCAAGGAACATAGGCATGACTCTCCTTTCTGTATTTGGTATTTATATCACTAGCATTATTATATAATGTAGCTTTTGAAATAATTTCAATTTGGATCAAGTTCATATTTTCTTTGAGCTACTAGTTTCCAAAACCATAACTGCAGTACCAATTGGCATATAATTTTAGAGGCTGCCATAAAATGCGAAAGAAAGGATCAGATATTTAATATTCAATGCCCAAAAAAGATTACTGTAATTATTTCTTTAAAAAAAAAAAAGACATGACTAGGAACTTGGATGAGACATTTATCAGTGCAAATGATCAATGAGATAAACAAAAATCGTTCATTGAAGAGGAACATTGCTTATCACTCATAGTTTGAGAAATGAAGCAAAGCATTCCAGTTTTGTGGATTTACTTCTCCTGTAATTCACTGTGCTTTTAAAATGAGCAGCTTGGCAACACAGAAATTTAGACTCACATTTCTATCTATAAATCACCAGTTTGTCCTTTATGTTGACAGTTTCTGTACAAAATTGAAGGATTTCAAAGTGTTCCAGCAACAAAATGTAAGAAATTGCAGGACACATAAATTTCAAGTGTTTTCTACCTACGTCAGCAACATCGTTCTAGCAAAATACAGACAGGGTATTCAAGTGCCAAGATGGAAAAATAAAATAAAATAAGGTAAATAGCAAAACAGATTTCAAATAAGGGGTGTTCGTGAATAATCAGACTAATTATTGGGAGATGCCATGCTGGCTTAATAAACTGCCTGTTATTACCTACATGAAGGCTGGTTAAGCTGGAAATATAAAGGAAAAGGTGCCAAGTTTAAAACTAAGGATCAGATTTTTAAAAGTACGATTTTGAGCAAATGTCGTATCTTTCATCAGTCAGCTATTAAGCTGTTACAAAGATCGGGGCCAAACGCTTTGTGAATCATGAGGGAGAAAAACAAGATGAATTAAACTTAGGTCCTGCCCTCAAGGATCTTGTAACTTAGTAGCTTTGTGATTAGAAACATGAAAACAACTTTTTCAAAGTGCAAGATGCAAACGAGGTTGTAGATTATGTCATTAGGAAACTATGGGACCACCAGGCTAACTGTCTGCAGGATCTCAGAAGAACTAGTCCTGCCCCCATTTTCCTCACAGATTTAACTGGAGCATCGGAGTTGCACTGGGTGACCCTTAAACGGGCGGGCCAATTTCTTCATGAATAGCCTATTCACACGCAAGGATCTGGACCTTTATATTGACTTTTACCATTTCTAATTATTTTTTACAAGTGATACAAAGGTGGGGGGTGGTGAGAAAGGAAAAGAATTTTTAAAATCAACTCCTGAAAAATGACATAGTTTCACTTTGCTCTTTCATTTAATTTAAGTGCCTTGGCTATTGCATTTATATCGTACTTATTTGTAACGATCAGTTACACTGATGAATAGCAGAAATAGTAAATTTAATAGATTGTGCTTAATATTTTGCTCTTGAGCTAATGTTCTTCTAAATTAGTTAGGTTGAAATGATTATGTCTTCCTTTACAACGGCCTCAAATTCTAAAAATCCTTGTACCGAGATTAAGGACATTGAAAGGAAATGTAGCAGGAGGAACGGGCTGAGTGTCATAGGGAGTAATATCTTAATGCATTGCTATTGCTTTATTGATTGGAGTGGATCTTTTCTCTTGCTCATTTTCGTAGGTGTTCCCATTGGGACAGCAACTGTAAAAACTGCAAAATATCTCCTGCGCACAGACCTCTGTTTTAACGGTAATCTTAAGTCTTGCTATAAAGTGTTTTAGACCAAATAGGAATTATTTTTGGAGAGCTGACAATAATTCTTTTGCCTCCCAGGTATTCTTCGTAGCTTATGGAATTTAAATGCTCCAGTTGAAAGAATATATATATGTGTATAAATATATGTGTGTGTGTGTGTGTATATATATATATATATATATATACATATATATATATAAATAAAATATATGTTCTGTGGTTCATATGACTAGGGATTCCTGTTGAGAATAATTGAGCAAACTTGTTATTTAAAAGATCTCAATAATGACAATGGGCATTAAAAACCACATAGTGGGCTTCAAGAGGCCGGTGGATGCACAGATCATTTCTAGGCATTATTTTCACATAAAAACAGACTAGCAAGAGAAGGAAGGTGGAAATTTTGGTTTGCGGGCAAAATCAACAATAGTATTTTCACAATCATTGTTCTCCTTTTGAATCCATGCTTTTCTTCGGACTTTTCTGAAAAACACCAGGGCTTTATTCATCTCCTGGCTCTGTTTGTGGTTTGCAGAGGTGTCCTTGTTCTTAGCCACATCCTGTTTTCCCTCAGATGGCCCTTTAGGTTCAGTGGGAGTAACCAGAAGGTCAACTTTGTTGTCTTTCATGATGGAGAAAAACACTACAGTTCAGGAAAACCAGAATCCAACTTTGAACTGCTCCTTTTGGTTTGCAGTTTGGAAAATGAACTTTATTTCTCACTGACAGTAATTGCTTCAAAAACGCAAGGCTGCTGGACTGGTGGATGGCATTTCGCATATTTAGAAGGAGGTAGAATTATTTGTGGTCAGTCGTAGTCAGTTTTAAATCAGTTCTCAATTTACGCTTCCCCCAAAATGGTGACCTGTCTTGGAAAAATATTGGGGGGAAAGGACTTTGCCTTGTTTCTGCTAGACTATTCGATGGTCTCCCTGTGTCCTGACTCAGTTGATGGGCACTGGGACAGGCCTCCCAGGGGAGCATTGCTGCTAGCTATAGGACACCTCAGGAAAAGAGTGTCAATGTGGGTGGGTAGATCTCTTCACCCTTCCAGCCACATCCCTGCTTTCTCTCACCACTCCACAAAATTATTTTAGACAGTATAACATGAGTGATTTAAAACTATATGTGACATATGATTATCCTCATAGTTCAAGAACCAGAACTTATACAGTTAAAGCCTTTGCAGTCTATTGGCATCCTCTCCTGGGTGCATCGAAATCTTTCTGTGTCTGACTTCCTTATCTAGCTTAAGGAAGCTCCCACCTCCACACACAGTCTAGGTCTAGGCCCCCATCAGGCCCATTCCTTCCATGGCACATTTCCCTGCATCTGCATTAGGCACCCAGTGGGCTTTGCCTTCCCAAGGTCCTAAGGAATAGGCCAAAGTAGCTGTGCCCCAACCCCCAAGACCAAGTCTCTTAGGTAGCTTTCAAACAGTGAAGGTTCGCGATTTGTCTTTTATTCTTCTAAGTGTCCAACAGGAACTTTTGGGTCAAACTCTCATTTTCCCCAAAGACCAACAGGAGTTTTCAGATGTTTCAGTCTTAATCCTTAGAATTTTTTTCCTTGTCCTCTAACCTGCACGTCACCATATTACTATAACTCATTCCTTTCTTTTGATTTCTCCCGACTCTCCAAGTCTCCCGCAAACACAAAACAAAACAACAAACTAAAAATCCCAAACACTTCTTAATGGCTCCTTCTCTGGCTGTATAAAGCCTCAGCCAAAGCGTTGAAATTACTTTCCTAGTTTCTGATTGGATGGGTATGGTTACATGTTTTCCTTTTTCTGGTTACATTTGCAAGGGAAGCCATCGGTGAGTTTGGACAGTTTACAACAGATTAATTTCTGTTTGTTCCATGGTGTATGGACAGAGTATCAAGCTTGAAATGAGAAGACCTGGGTGAAAATTGCACCTTAACTATTTACTTGCTATTTGATTTCACATACTTTTCTTAAATCCTTAGTAGATTTGGTTTTCTTTTCTATAAAATCTGACTATTAGTGCTCATCCCAGGGTTATATTAAGGTTAAATGAGATCATTTAAATGAGAACAGATAGCATGATGCCCAGGATGTGATAAGGAGTCGAAAATATTGAACAAGGATTCTACATTTGGTTTCGATGTATCATGATAGGTCATTACCAACCTTATGAACAACCCAACTTTAAGGGGGGCTGCTAAGGGCTTGCGATATTGACCGTATTTTCATTTTCTCCCTAATTTGGTAATGCCATGTTGTATTAGAGCTTCAACTGTTACATGAATTTCAATAACAATACTATTTGATGGGCTCCTCATCAATTAAATTCATAGGCAGATATTAGGTTATGATCATTTCACTTTAATTTTTATGTAGGGACTCTTCTGGGAACACATGATTAATTTTCCTCATTTGTTATTTATAATGACAAGAATAGTCCCCATTTATTGAGCCAATAAATAATTGTGGCTATGTAGCTGGAAGATTCAGTGCCTAATATACACTATCTCATTTAATCCTCACTTCTACTGGATGATGTTGAGAACATTAACTTTATTTTACCATTCGGGAATCGGAGGCTCAGAGAAATTAAATAGCTTGCATAGGTTTTAGCAGCTGGAAAGTGGGAGGGCTTTAGGCGAAGCCCGTTCTGCTACCTGGGTTTACACGATTAATAACACTGAATGGTGCACAACTTCACGCTATCTCGGTAACTTCCTCTGACAGTATTCTCTTCACAGAACAAGGGATTCGCCTTAGCGCCCAGCCCAGCCGACTCCCCGAGCTGCTGTTAAGCAGGTGTGGCACTCCCAGATGGTGACAGCTTGGCCTTGGAACCTACCTGAAAGATCTGCCGCTCGGGGCTCCCAGATCCCAAGGACCACACGAGACCACGCACCTTGCAATCCTGCCTTGAACGCTTGAATGAGATCTTTGAACTACAGTTCCCGTAAAACAACAGAAAGAAAAGATTTGAGGATGAACCCACGCTACGGAACAAAGTTTAAACTTGAGCAATATTTTCACAAATCAGGCTGAAATGGCAAAATGAATATAATATACAGGGAGTTGGTAGAATTGCTAGCAAACATATGGCTGAAAAGCACTCTCTCTCTTTGGACTTACGTTAAAAAAAAAAAAAAAAAACTTCCTCTGGTGTCTGTGTCCTTCTTTGTTTTCTGTTTATCTTGTTGTGTGACAATCACTCCAATCCAAATGCCATGTTCTTCCGCCAGGACTTCTAGAAGCCAATCCTCGGCCTGCTTAAAAGCAATGAATCAAAGCTCAGCTTGGAAATGTAGTCGCCTCAAGAACTTTTTTACACAGTTCTAATTGTGTCTTACTGGGCTTCGCACATATGCACAGGCTCACTTTCTTCTGATGCCTACAGCCGTTGCTTGCTATGGGAAATGCTTTGTTTCTCAGATCTCATGGGCTGGCTGTGATAACAGTCATAAAGACCACTTGACTTTCGGCTGACAGGGACAGTTTCCCTCACTGTTCATAAATCTTTTCCTCCATTCTAGTTCCTGTGCTATAGCGTCAGAAATCCCCTCTGTTTACAGAAGCCTGGAACGTGCTGGTTATTCTGCGTGGCCACGAACCCACTGAGCGCACTGTACGAGCGCATACAACTCCCTAAGCTAGTCTGTGTCATAATTCTTTCAGCTTTAATGTAAGTTAAATTTAAGAGACACAACTGAACGAAACTGGACATTTACTTAGTCGGGAAGAGGGTAGGTCTTCACAAATGGGGAAACAAATTCATAGAGTCGATGAATAAACACGTCAGCATCCTGTGTGACAGTGGTGACAACAGCATCATCGTCAACAAAATAATAAGGCAAATGAAAAACTGACAAAAATATTTGCCACTTTGAATAGATGAGTTCTAATCAATTAATGAGAAAAATACAAATGGGCTGTGAGAATGCAGTCAAAGACCATGAAGAGGCAAGGGACAAAAAAAACCCTCTAATACACTGAATATGTGACAAATGTTTTACCCTATCAGAAATTAGGGAAATAAAAACCTCTCACTTATTTAAATAGACATCAGTTTACATACCCACATATATATCTGTGAGGATGGAGAAACAGGGGCACTCACCCCACCAGGGAGAATGATATGGGTACAACTTTTCTGGATGCCGGTTGAAAATGTTTCCAAATTGCTAAATATGTTCTTGCCACTTGGTCCAGTAATTCACTGTAAAAAACAAACACACAAACACACAAAAAAACAAAGAAAAACAATAACAACTAAAAACTACTGGGACAAAAGAATCTGGGATTCACACAAACATTCAGGTAGGAAAATGTAATTTGCAGACCTAATTATAATGGGGAAATTTTCAAAATAATATGTGTTCAGATGAAAGGAATGGAGTTGTGAAGGAAATTATGTATGTACGCAAGGAGGGATGGTCTGAAACAATTTAAAGCCATGCTTTAGAACAATATTTAGTGATACAGGATAATCCTGACTTTGACTTGCTGTAGTGCGATGCTAATTGGAGGAAGTTACAAATATAGGTGTGAATACACACAGAGAAGAAAAAATACTCCAAACTATTAATAACAATGAACTTTTCATGGGTATTGAGATTTAGCAGTAATTTTTGTTTTTTGGTTATGCTGTTTTTTGTCACGGGCCATATAGGACTTGGAAAAAGATGAATATATTTTAAAAATAAAATTTAAAGCCTTTATTACCCTATCAAAATTACTCAGCTATAATGCACTTTAGATGGAGTATTTTCCTTCCTTGTTACCCTGATGTTTGCATGCATATTTCTAGTCCTAAATCTAGTTCTTTTGTTTCCAGACTGTGTTCATGAGCTGTGTTTCTCACTCAGAACTCAGAAAAAGATTAAAGATAGTCATTACCTTCTTTTCTTTTTACACAGGCGGCGAAATCTATTTTTAATGGTTCCGTTTTAAATCCCTGTTGTTAGAAACATTTATTTAACCTCTAACTCTGCTCTACTGAGACATTTTTGTTTACATCAGGTTAGACCTTGACCTTCGCAACACTACACTCAGGGGAAATTCGTTGTTGTTGCTGTTGTTGTGCTTTCAAGCAGATTTGATTGAAATGGGTTTGGCTGATTCTTTGTAGATTTGGAAATAGCCAAAAGCAATTTTACTTTGGACTATTTGGGGAGACTTTATTTTTTCCTCTTCTGGCTTAAGAAGATTTCATTATGAAAGTGAACTTATACAGATGGTGAATAAAGCGTGTGTCAAAACTGCTTGCCCCACAGGCTTGAGTGGTAAAAACCATCCATTGCCATTACTGGCAACTTGTCAGATCTCTCCTGTCTCCTTGGAGGCCTGGAGATGTGCAGAGTGGAGCTGCAGCAGGCCCTTCACTGTCCTCCAGACAATTTGTTAGGACAAGACTTGGTGACGAGTTGTAGGCAGCTAGCATCTGGTGGGCTCCCATAGAGATGTCCTCAAACACTTCTGGAGGATTTTGAAAGAGATGTAAAGACCTTTACTTCCTGGAGAAGGCCAGGAGTAGGTACAGATGTTTTTTACTTATTCCATGGGAAGTGAGAATATTGTAGCTATGGGAAAAGCTTGTAGGTATGCACAGGAAGAATGAGTCTGAATCATTTCCACCCTCCTCTAGAGCCCCCTTCAGAAAATATTCTGAGGGTTTCCACTACATCTACAGATTTCCCATGTATCCCAGATCACTCCCCGGGACACAAGGGAAGAGCAGAGGCCACAACAGCCCCACCATCCTGCTCCCCACTTCCTACTGGGGGCTCCCCTGACTGATGACTCCTGAGAACATCCCATGTGTACTCAGGTACGTAGTCTTCTCAACTACTGCATGGTGTTCATAATTTTTCCCTAATTTTGGCTCCTGTGGTGATGTTTGGTTTTGATGACTTCGTTGACCTCAAGGCCATACTGAGTGCCAGTGTCGAGTCAGCAACTACTGTTGACCATGCTGAGACCACTGCTGCTGGCACCAAGGGAGCTAGCTCCTGCAGCACTGAACGGTGTCTCATCATGTTGACTGCCCAAGGTCTGGACTTAGATAACCAAGGCTCCTCAGTTTACTAGCTGGGTGACCTTGGATAAATACTTATTCTGTTTGGTAGACTTTACTGGCTGCCTCCCACTATTGACAGAACTTTTCACCGGCAGAATTCAGAGCAATATGCCCAGCAAAAACATGGCATTCACCAACCTCCTATTCAGCTGAGTGTGGGCATCAGGCAATGTGAGCCATGATAGAAATCATGTTTGGGACTTTGGGGCAAGTCTAACTGAAGGGAAAGAGATGAGTGCCCTTGATTTCTGCTTTATTTCCTTCCAGCTGCCTGGAAATTCTAATGTGAGGCCAAAGCTTGGGCAGCCACTTAAGCAGATTTTTGGAACAAAAGTCACTTATGGAAGATTGCAAAGCGGAAAACAGAAAGCAGAAAGAAAGAAGCCTGTGAAAAGTCCTGGACACCATCACTTGAGATGTCGTCTAGCTAGGAAACAAATAAACTTCAAATTTGTGTAAGTTACTGTCATTTTGACCATTCCTATAATATGCAGCCAAACCTAATCCTGATAATTTGTCTAGGAAAGGAGGAGGACAACAGCAATACCTAAACCCTAGAGTTATTGTTAGGTTATATAATGAAATAATACATGTGACGAATTTTTATGTGCTTAAAAAATTTGGATATTTTCACTAAATAAAAACTTAGTTTGCACTTAATAAAAGTTAGATATTATGACCTGAATGAAACTTTGGATTCCCCAAGTCCACTCTTGAGATGAGATTTCATAAGAAAACGTGGTTTGGCCACAGAAATAATTAAAAGCAATTTAAATTTTAATTGGAGTTACTAAAAAATATCAAAGTGTATCCAACATGAAATCCAGAGACACTTTTATTTTAAGTGAAGATTCTTTTTTTTTTTTGTTATTTCTTTTTGAAAAGATTTCAGACTTTAAAAAATTTGCAAGAATAGTACAGAAAACTTCTGTAATCTCTTCACCCATATTCCCCAAACGTCAACTTGCAATCACATTTCCACACTCACTCACTTATGTGCCCATTATCATTAGCTTTGTTCTTGAACTTTGGGGAAGCACACTGTAGGATGTTACCCTGAAACGTTCTAGAATGTGTTCTGCAAACAAGAACACCCTCTTAAATCACCAGCATATGAGACTCCAAATTAGGAAATCGACACTGATACAGCACTGCTTTCCGCCCATGGGCCCATTCAAATTTCAGCAGCTGACCTCATAATAGCTCATTTTCCTTTCTGTTCCAGGATCTTATCCAGAATACTTTTGCATTTAATTATCACACATTTCCTGATATCTTCAGTCTGGTACACCTCCTGGGTTTCCTTATTGTTCACGTCCTTGATGGTTTTAATGAGTAGATCTTCTATCATATACTCATCCACCGTGAGTTGACGCTGCTACCTCCAATTTCAGCTCAACACCTCGGGCTTCTTTCCATTCTTTCTTTCTCTGTGGGTAAAACTTTCTCTGGAAGTGAGAAGTTTGGTACCTGTTATCCTCAGTATATTGAACTCTTTCCTAAATTTGCTCATTTGTTCCGTGTAACCAGTCTTCCAGCCCCGATGGCTCTTTCTTCAGCTGCCATCTCTGCTCGTCCCTGCCACAGTCTGTTCCTGACTGGCCTCCTGGCCTGTGCCTTGGAGAAGGGAAGGAAGGGGAAGGAAAATGGAAGAGGAAGGGAGAGCAACACTTTTTAATCTCTNNCCCTCATTTCTTGTCTCACACACTGCACGTGCCCTGTACTAGTGACATCCCAACCTGACCCAGAGCACACTGGAGTTCATTAATATGAATTTTCCTGCATATTTTGCAAACTTTTAATCATTCAAGACAGCAGTAATTTTCAAAATTAAAATAAAAAGATCTTAATCCCTCTGTGGACCTATCCCCATCCTCCACAATCCCCTGAATCTCTTGCATTTTAAATAAAATATAGCAGTTATAAACAACAGAGCAAGACTTCACTTTTTTAAAGTAGGCTCCACACCCAGCATGGAGCCATCGTGGGGCTTGAACTCACCACCCCAAGATCAAGACCTGAGCTGAGATCAAGAGCTGGACACTTAACTGACTGAACCACCCAGGTGCCCCCAGACTTCGTTTAAAAAATTATACATATAAAAAATAATGTGACGCTAGAAAAAGTTGACTTTGCCTGCAAAGCTCTTCAGCTGCCAGGGCGATGTAAGTGTATGAAGTGAAATGCAAGCTTTCTTGTTCACACTTGAGACGAAGTCACAGGACGTGTGCGCGTGTGTCCATGATCGCTTTGTCTTTGTTCTATCTGCATCTTCCACCGTCTGAAAGCTTTGGAAAGATCAATGTTAGGAAACTCTTTTATCCAGAAAAGGCTATACATTGTGTTTTCTTAGCTGGAATAGGCAGACCCTTTTCTTGAGAACAAAAACATCCCCTTTCATTGCACAAACTCTTCCCCAACACTTTGACTGACGACATGCTTTAACTCTGTAGCAACCGCTAACGTACAATTTTTTGTTCTTTGCTGAGCAAACGTAGAACTTGACTACATTTCCCAGCCTGCCTTGCAGCTCCTAAGGCATATGGGTGAGGAGCGGGAGGCACACCGACTACCTCCAAGCTGAGATCATGAAGTCTTGGTGCATGAGCCCTGTTCTCTGTCTTCCCTCACATGCTGGCCAGATGTACAGCTGCAGTACAGGACTCCGAAGACTGGTGGCAGAGCCACTGGGGGGCAAGAATCTGGTTCCTACTTGGAACAGAGCCCCCTGTCTCCCCACCCAACCTCTCCCTTCTCAACCTGCAGAGGACTGGGAAGTGGGGGAGCAATGGACCTTAGTGGTCAAGATTTAGTATTATCTGTGATGATGCGTAGCCTCCTTTGACTAACAAAACCTCCAAACACAGTGTCCTATGGGTTCCTACTAGGACTAGATCACAAACAATATTCATTGATGGACAGTTTTCCTGAGTGACTGTACAGTAAGTGTCAGCTGACTGAGCAAGACACTTTCTCTCGCTTCACCACGGACATTTCCTTCAATTTCAGTGAGTGATGTTGCAATACTCTTTAAGGCTCTCGTTTTTAAGTGCAGTTCCAAACAAGGCTCTCGGATATGTCCAACTTCAATGGCTTTTCTGGAGACTGTGATACGTGATTCTCCTGGGAATTCACAAGCGAACACAGTGGTGGTGCCTTCCAGGAGTCAGACTGGTGGCGCATGGAGCCTCTTCAGGTCCGGTCCAAAGAAACATTAGTTAACGTTACTGTAACACATCTTTAAGTTGCATAAGGGTTAAGATTCTTCCTTGTGTGTTTATTTGACTGGCAAGAATGATTGAATAATAGGGAAGACTAAACTCAACACCACTAAGGCTTTTCCTTTCCTCAAAAAGAGCTTCTAGCCATGAAAGGTGGATTTTCTTGCGTTGGCACTACTGTGCAAGAAATGGGAATGACCACGCCCTCACCTCTCTGGATGCACAAGTCTTTTGTGCTACTCTGCCCAGTTGGGATGCTCCTACTTGTTTTTTAATCCCTGGTCCCTTTACTTCTTGGAGTTGGCCCTGGGGCATTCTCTGCAGAGGGCCCGTGACACTGGAAATTCCTCCTTTTGGTTGATCAAAGCTGATGCAGCCTGACCCCACCCCAGGAAGTGGTGGCAGACACATCTGTTCATTCTGGCTTCCTGCCAATAGGGGATTTACTCTCGGGTGAGTGGGGGAGAGGGACTTTTATGTCGGGAGGGGATTTATTGTTGGCTGACGGGGTGTGGCGAGTGTGAAGGGTGGGAACCACTTCAGCTCCTTGGCTGGATTGTCTGACTTTTTATGCAGCAGGTTTTAATCTTTGTATGTGGGTTCCAAGACTTTTGTAAAGGGCAAGTGCTGAATCGGTGAACTTTAACGATACACTGAGAAACTTTTGGGGGAGTATAGATTTGCAAAAAGCAAGAAGATGAAAGTGAAGTTTAGCTGACTGCACACAGTAAGATACTGTTTGGAATCAAACAACGACTGCAGATACAATTCTAGCAGTCCTCGCTGGTTAGCTAGCATAACCCCACGGGAGGAAGGGAAATAGAAGCCAGGGCACTCAGTGTTCTGAAATCTGGCCTTCTCTGGGGGGCGGGGGGCAGGGGCAGGGGTGTCATTAGACCATTTCACATCTCAAAGTCTTCATAGCAACAATTGCAATGATACTAAAGTTACACATCAAATTCTGTAAAACATTCCTTATTTTGTGCAACTATTACATGCCAAGAAAGGAAGAGTATGGCATTGTATGGTACCGGACCAGGAACATTCAATGCCTAGAGTAGGAAGTTTGTTTGAGACCAGAATACGGTCCTGAGCCAACACCATTTCGGTGATTCAATAGATGAACAGGAAAGAAATGTCATGGGGGTTAATTGAGTTTAACTTTAGAAGTTGAGAGAAAGCCCCCATTGGGCCCTTCGAAAGTCTTTAACATTTCTGGCCTTCATATTATTTTTTCAAGACTGCCAAGGCCAGAGATTTTCCCTGGGTATGAACTACCTGCCACCTCACAGATCTTATCTAGCAAGTACTTACAGTTTCTATGCCCACTGCCAGGCCATCTGATGAGGTCTACACAGAAGAAATATGAGTTATGATCTCTGTTCTCCATATAGCAGGGATTCTTGTTGGAAGCCTCAATATGAGGATTCAGGCAGGGCCACAGCCCATCTGTAAATGAGAAAAAGATACTCTCTGACCAGACATAGTCCTGGTTGCACAGTTTTCAAGTGGAGTGTGGGCTACATTTATATATATATATTTTTTTAAAGATTTTATTTATTTATTTGACAGAGATAGAGACAGCCAGAGAGAGAGGGAACACAAGCAGGGGGAGTGGGAGAGGAAGAAGCAGGCTCCCAGCAGAAGAGTCTGATGTGGGGCTCGATCCCACAACGCCAGGATCACGCCCTGGGCCGAAGGCAGATGCTTAACCGCTGTGCTACCCAGGTGCCCCTACATTTATATTTTTGACCCATACATCTTTGTGTGCTTTGAATTCTATCATATTTTATGGATACGGAGCATGATATCTTTTTTTTTAAATGATTTTTTATTATATTATGTTAGTCACCATACAGTACATCCCCGGTTTCCAATGTAAGGCTCGATGATTCATTAGTTGCGTATAACACCCAGTGTACTATGCAATACGTGCCCTCCTTACTACCCATCACCGGTCTATCCCATTCTCCCACCCCCCTCCCCTCTGAGGCCCTCAGTTTGTTTCTCATAGTCCATAGTCTCTCATGTTTCATTCCCCCTTCTATTTACCCGCCCTTTCTTTATCCCTTTCTTCCCCTACTGATCATCCTAGTTCTTATGTTCCATAGATGAGAGAAATCATATGATAGCTGTCTTTCTCTGCTTGACTTATTTCACTTAGCATTATCTCCTCCAGTGCCGTCCATGTTGCAGCAAATGTTGAGAACTCGCTCTTTCTGATTGCTGAGTAATATTCCATTGTATATATGGACCACAACTTCTTAATCCAGTCATCTGTTGAAGGGCATCTCAGCTCCTTCCACGATTTAGCTATTGTGGACAATGCTGCTATGAACATTGGGGTGCATATGGCCCTTATCTTTACTACGTCTGTATCTTTGGGGTAAATACCCAGTAGTGCAATGGCTGGATCATAGGGTAGCTCAATTTTTAACTTTTTAAGGGACCTCCACACTGTTTTCCAGAGTGGCTGTACCAACTTGCATTCCCACCAACAATGTAGGACGGAGGATGATATCTTAATGGAGTTGTGGGATACGTCTGTCAGAAATCTTAGTTTCATAAGGGCCCACAAAAACCTTTCTGGTAAATAAATCATCTTCAAGGAAGAGAAATTAGAAGCAGACCAGTTTAATCCAAGGGAAACACATCAGAGGAGAATAGTCTGAGAGGGTGCAAAGGCAGCATGGCGTCTGTCTCAGAGCTAGGCGACAGTGGGGAGTGTGTGGTGACTATAGGGCGGCTCGGCCAGTTTGATCCAGCAGCCCAAGAAGCTTCATTACAGACCAGCTGCAGAAGTTGGAGGCTTTGAGATGGACCCAGAATGGCTAAGTGACAACTTCTCCAGCATGAGATCTGCGAGGGAATGTGGGAAATGTCAGCTCTATCCATCAGCATACATGCGCTCTTTGGAGAATTCCAGAAATACCTGGACTCCGGAAAGATGTTTAAAAAAGGACCAGAGTCTTAAAACTGTGAGTGGAGGAAGAGTCATAGGAAGATTATTTGTTGCTGTGATTGTGATACTATTTTTCTCCCAATGCAGGGGTGAACCGGGCAGCACATACACACACAATGTTGCAATCCACTCCCGTGTAGCTTCTCCTTACCACAGGTAATGGAGCACAAGATGGGAGACGACTGCAAAGTGTGAGTCAACACCATTTGTGTATCTTCCACTTCAGTTGGCTTCACTTGTCGGGAATGATAGAATATAGAGGACGGCGAGCAACTTCCACAATTACTAATTGGAGGTTCCTGGCTAACGCTCTTCAATTCCTGTTTCAGCAAAGAGGTGAGGGGAGGGGAGGACAAAGTGAGGAGGAGAATGGTTGAGAGGGGACAAGAGGTGACTGTGTGTAGAGCATGAGTAGAAGGTGTGTGAAGGGGATTATATCCTAATTCAGGAACCAGGGCTCCTGGGTTCTCTGCCTCATTCCTCTCCAGCCTGCAAAGCAGGAGTGGGAAAATCATTTCCCTTCTCTGAGCTTTGATGTTCTCATCTGTAAAATGGATTGAACTGATTAGCTTTCAGAGTTCTTCCCTGAGTCTGATGCTCAACATTTGTCTCTGAAAACAATAATTGTTGAAAATGAAATTTTGCCTACCCACCCTGTGAATGGTTTGTGGCTTCTTTCAGTAGGATAGAACTACCACCAAAGTGTCACGTGAAAGGGTTAGCGTTCTGACTGGAGCCTTTTGGTCAGTGACTAATTCAAGCTGAGGCCTGCACGTACCCATACAGCAATGTTTCGGCACTGCTGAGTATCCCATGTTGTGCTGGGTCTCCTGCCCTTCCTTTGCTCTCCTGCTTCCTACATGTCAGTTTCCTACTTCCTTTTTGGTCGCTGTGTAAGTGTGTAGGACTTTCAACCCTATCAGATTGGCTGGGCATTTAGGCTGTGTTTTTGCACGTCCTGCCAACATCAGCATGGTCATTTACCTCTGTTTATTTTCCCTTCCCAGACATCAGCTGTTGTCTGCATTCCAGCACCCCCGCAAAAGTACTATCTCCCCTAGCGAGGCTGCAATGCCTCTGATTGTTGCTAAGTTTGGTGGACCTGGGAGTCGGACCAGCAATCGCAGGCACCCATCAAACAGCAGCCCGTGACATTTGATTTCTCCAAATTTTCTGTATCTCTGCAACAGCAATTGGAATGACATTTTATTTATTAATTTTTAAAGATTTTATTTATTTATTTATTTGAGAGAATGAGAGAGAGAGTGAGAGAGCACAAGCGGGGGTAGGGAGGGGCAGAAAGAGAGGGAGAAGCAGGCTCCCTGCTCAGCTGGGAGCCTCATGCTGGGCTTGATCCCAGGACCCCAGGATCATGACCTGAGCAGAAGCGGTTAACCAACTGACCAATCCTGGTGCGCCTCGAATGACATCTTAAATAAACAGTTTTATGAGAAAGAGAGGAAGTCAGGAGAGGGACAAAGAGAAGAGAGGAGAAGAGAGGAAGCTAAACTATCAGGGAAGGAACCCAGAGAAGAACGGACTCCTTTCCACACTTCCTTCCATCACGCATATGAGAATTTTGCCTTTTTAGGATATATCAATCCACTTTTTGATCAAACTATAATTTCAACATTAAAAAATTAATTTTAGGGGTGCCTGGGTGGCTCAGTCAGTTAAGCGTCCTACTCTTGGTTTTGGCTTAGGTCATGATCTCAGGGTCGTGAGATCAAGCTCTGAGTGGGGCTCTGAACTCAGTGTGGAGTCCGCTTGAGATTCTCTCCCCTCTGTCCCTGCCTCTCCCCCAGCTCACATGCTCTCTCTCTCTCTCTAAAACAAACAAACAAATAAATAAATAAATAAATAAATAAAATCTTAAAAAATTAATTGTAGATTGATTCTAATCTCTGATATTTTGACTACAGTTTGCAATCCATCAGGTTTGGCCTGACCTAAGGAATTTTAGGCACTTTTCCAGAATTATCTGAGAGCAAGGTCCTGGTAATTTGTCACCCATGCTAAAGAATTTCATGGGCTCCTTGACCCCAGTATACTTTTCTAGTTTTGAATCAAGCAGATTTTTTTTTGTCTGTTTCCAATGCTTTTCCACAGTAGCTAATATAGTTGAAAATATATGGTTTTCATGTAGTTGAAAATAGTCTTACACATTTGAATTCACAAAAATACTAAAACTACTATTCCTATAGCTAGAATTTCAGATTAATTTCTTATTGAAGCTATGTTGAATTAAGTCCGCATACTTCTTAAACTAGATACCTATCAAGAAAGTACCTGAAATCTTCCACAACTACTCTCACGCCCTCTGTATGAATGAATGAGATCACCTGTATCGTTCCCATTTGAACGTTGTTGCAGAAGAAATAGAGAAAGATTATGTGGTTTGAGGATCGATTGACCAACATCTATATCGATGACAGGAGGAAAAAAGTGATTAAGTGAAGGCAAAAGGATTTCTGTCTTACAATATTGAAAATATTAATGATGGGGAGGAAATAAAATACTGGGCCCAGCTGATAATTATTGTGGAATTTGCTTTCCCAGACATCTTTTGTATCATGATAATAAAAAACACATATAAAATTATGAGGAATGATTTAGAAGCGATTTGGCTCTCAATAAGGTTAGAGGGAGAAATTTAATTGGGTCGCTTATTATCAGATATCAAAATAAGCAATATAGGCCAGGAACAAATGGATGCTGCTGCTGATTTTCTGTGTTTATGGAAAATGATAGAAAGGGAAAGGAAAGATGAAACAAAAAATGTTAAGTGCCTACTATATGCCAGTCTTTTGCTTGGCAATGACCTCACTTAATCCTCATACCAACTTCCCTGAAGGAGTTGCTGGTATCCTCCTTTTACAGATGGGGAACCATAGGAGGTGGAAAGTAACTGGTCCAGAGTCCCACCGCCAGGATTTTAGCTGAGCTCTTTGTTCTTTCCACCTTGATCTCTTGCTTATTTGTGTTTTATCATTCAGTTCATTCCTTCTTGTTCCAGGGGAATTACACAGGATTTGGATCACTGCTATCTGTGCAATTCCATATTATATGTTAGTTACCATTTTGAAATAATTTTCGCACTGAATATTGAACAACTCACCAGTTTCAAGATGGCATCTCCATTCTGCATGTATACGTATTATTTAAAATAAAGAATATCCTTTTTCATTTTGCCCAAAGCAAGGCTCAGTTTCTTCCCACTGAGTTCTGACCACCTGAATCTTCCTGCTCAGCTCTCTTTTTTCTTCAGTTTATAATGTTTTGCTATGATTTAGATTTTCTCCAAAAAGAACAAAATTTTTTTAAAGATACTATTTATTTATTAGACAGAGATAGAGACAGCCAGCGAGAGAGGGAACACAAGCAGGGGCAGTGGGAGAGGAAGAAGCAGGCTCATAGCGGAGGAGCCTGATGTGGGGCTCGATTCCGTAACGCCGGGATCACGCCCTGAGCCGAAGGCAGATGCTTAACTGCTGTGCCACCCAGGTGCCCCCAAAAAGAACAAAATTTTATACATAACATAAAAATTCAGAAAGACTCACAAGGCTGTTTTTCACTTTCTTCAAATTTTGTTTCCAGGCATTAAGTGTGTAGTACTGTTGTTGCCATTGCTGTTTTCCAAATGTCCGCCGTGTACTATGACTGACGACAAGACCGTTTTAGTTCTTCCTGCACCAATAACACATGCATCAACACCATTGGCTCCAATCTGAAGTTCTTGCTGCACTGTGTCAAAAGAAATTTCTTTATTTTTCACTGCCATTCCCATAAAAGTAAGCAGTCTCATTGTTGCCATATTCTGTTCATGTAATAGACCAAGTGAATCAATGAAGTCTTTGTTAGTCTGATGAAACTTGACATATGATACCAATTTAGCACTCACAAAAATGGTTAGAAGATCATGAATAAGTTCGCCCTCCAAAAATTTGACTGGTTTTAAAGGGACAAGATGGTCAAAAAGAAATACATTTAAATATTTCAATGCTCGTACAATACACCTGTGGGTATCAGCGCGGGCCTGGGAAGCGTTGTTCTCCGTGTAACTTCCTAGCAATTCCACACATGAGTGTGACAGCCGAATACTTACTGAAATACTTTTTTTGGAGAGCCAATGAACCATTCTTCTCTGACCATATATGTACTGTCATCATTGTTCAAGTCTGATTATTACCAAGTATGTTTTTGGAAACACATTATCTAGATGTTACAGAGCCTTTCCTAATTTAATTTATCGATGTCAAGGAATTGCGAAATTGTCATAGCAGCATTAATGTTGAATCAATTAAACACACAAAACAGGCTCTGGTGTCTCATGCTGCAAGCAAATCCACAGGGACAGAGCATTAAACTTCCAAAGGATGAGTAATCACTGTAAAGAACAGCATATACCTGTGTGAGATGCATATGAAAATATAGGACAATGGCTTTCTTATTAGCTGTGAAAAGTTAAAACAAGACACCAACCAGAAAGCTCTCCTATTTCCCAGATGCCTTTCAGGATTGGTATCTCTCTATAGCCTCAAAATCAAAAGTCAGAGACAGAACAAATTACAATTAATTATTACCACCATAATCCTCCGTCAAGAATCCTTTAGAATGATAACATTTCTTGTAACTGCTGGATTTCTGAGCCAGAGGTGACCAAAAGCTCATCTATTTTTTAGCATACCATGCAATCCTTTTACATATTAGAGAATATTTGGACAAAAATCAAGGAAATATACACATGAAATATTGATTCTTATTTCTGGTGAGTAATCAGGTTAACCCTATTGGTAGAATGAGGTTGAGATAATTAATAGGTAGATTTGCCAAAATGAGTAAATGAATCCATTACAATACATTATGTCACAATCCTATCTCTGCTACCATCATTTTAAAATAAAAATAACATTTAACAAGTTCTGTGCCCTGAAGTTGAAAATAGAATGTTATAGAGTTGTCATTATTCTTCTCTGGGAAGGATTGTGACTGATAAGATAACTATTGCCTAAACTATTTTAGTATGTGGAATTGGCACAGATAAATTCTCTGCTCTATGTACTAATTACAGTAATTTGATCATTATAATGATTATAATTTCATATTCACTTTATATGAGATAGTCTCTTAACACTGCCTGTCACATCATAGTAAATTTGCTTGTAAGATTCTTTTGGGGGGAAACTATTATATCTTATCAACAATGTCTTTAGTGGCTTAATTATGATATGCCTTCAGGATTTTTATAACACCTCTTGTAAAGCCTGTTTTCTGAATGAGAATGTTATATGTCTAAGAGCTGTGTCAAGATACTGTTTTAGTCAGTTGCATTTCTAATATATTTATAAGAAAAATTATTGAAAACAACCTGAAATTCCAACAAGGAGGTACTTATTAAATTAATAATGGCATATCCCTGTAATAGACTATCAGGTATTTACAAAAAGAATGAGGAAATGCTATGTACTGATTCAGACAGATTACCAAGGTATACTCTGGAATAGAAAGAGCAAGGTACAAAATAGTGAATATAGAATATATTTTTTATATAAAATAGGATATATATATATATATAAAAGTCCATCTTTGTATTTTCCTGCGTTTTCAATCAAGGAAGACTCAGGTAGGACACATAGGAAAGTAATACAAGTGGTTTCCTGAGGGGGAAGGGAGGGTGTGATAGCTAGATGAGTGGAATATGGGGCTGAAGACATACTTTCACTGTATTCCTTCCCTTAGAATCTCTGTTGGTGGCTCCTGGGGCCATGAAATTTTTTTATATTCACTCAGCACTACATCAAACTTTCTTTCATTTCTTTTGGATTTGGAGTCATACCTATGAAAGCCTTTACCTGTTGTCATTTTATCACTTATACAACTTCTTGCAATTAAATACTTGATCCATTTGTAATTTACTATGGTGCATATTATGGGAAAAAATAGTTATCACAGCTGTCTCAGCATTATTTACAAAGAGACTAATATTTCCCTATTGACAGGACATGTTCCCTTGTTCACATGTAAAATTCCCTCAGTATTCTTGACCTTTCTATTCCATTACATCGGTTTGTCTATGTATATGCCCCCATGATTTAGTTACTTTGACTCTCTGTCTCAAAATTCATTGGTCTGGTTTCCCCTCATTGTTCTCTTTCAGGGGTTTTCTGGCTATTTTAAACATTTTTAAGGTAAGTCTTTCATAAAATCAGATGGTCTAATTGAAAAATGTTGGTATTGTGCTAAATTTATCCGTTAACTTAAGGAGAATTGATAACCTTCTGATGTTGAATAGTTTTCCATTTGGTTCTCTTGAACTTTTCAAATGTATAATCATATTACTTGCAAATAGTGATAATTCTACCTTCTCCTTCCCATTTTTCTTGCCTCTAATTTCTTTTCCTCATCTAATTATAATGATTAGTTAAATACACTCCTAAAAACTCTGCAAAGACTCACCAAAGGAACAGCTATAGCAACAGAATCTGGGTGAAATTCTTAACCCATTTATACAAGGCATTGTTTTGAATAACTGTTTTGGCTATATCAACATGACCTGTTAGTTAGAGATTTTTCTTGATGTCTTATTTCTAAGAAATGATAAATGACTTCACTTATTATTAAAACCATCTTCAGTATATTAAACAGGAGCTTTCCTTAAGGGCTAGTTTACAAATAGTCATGATTCATCTGACATACTGTAAGGAAATATACATAGACAAAAGAGAGATTTTAGCAATTGACTGGTTAATCTATCTTTTCCCCCAAGCCAGGTATATTGGAAATGATTGAAGTAAGATGTGTGGTTTACATCCTACTCCCCAACCCCTGTACGCTTGAATTCAACTTTCATATTTGAACAGTCATGTCGAGTTTAGGAATGATCTTCCTTAACTATGGTAGCAAGACTGATTGTCTGGTGTGTTGCATGATGATATGTATATTTTATATTTAAATCTAAAACTCCAGTAGTCAATTTAGGGCTGAATTTGGTCCAATATGAAGCAAAAGATACTTGACAACTAAATGGAAAAGATATCAACCAAACTAAAATTTGCTCAATTTAGAGATTTTTCATTCAAGAAGTGAAGCTTTAGTAAATACTTTTGAAAATCCAAGGACTAGAATTGCCAGTTGCAAGACTGGATTTCCACAATCAAAATTTACACATTTTCTTACTGACACAGACCTTTAGCATATTTGCTAAATGAAAGAGTTCATTATGAAAGAAAGGAACATCCATGCAAAGTAAAGGGAATGACCTTAAAGACTACCAGAGGTAAACGGGACACTGTGTAGCATTGATACAAACAAATTAAACGCACACACACACACGCACACACACACACACACACACGCACACACACACCTCAAGAGAACCTCCTTACAAATCAGCAGTTACTTGATTCACAAATCAAGTGTCCCCTCAGCTTCCAGGGGCCACAAAGGCCCATGCTCTGGTTTGAGGAACCCTTGGTTTCTAAAGGAATTAATCTGCTTTGTACCTCTCGAAGCTCCTTTCTGGGCCAAATAAAGATCAGTAAACCTTCCAGAAAACAAGAAAGCAAGCTCAAGATAAGACTTCCCAGTTTTGTGTTCTAACAGGCTAGTCCAATTACCTGTGTAGTGTAGCTTGAGCAAAGAGAAGTGGCCATCTGGGAAGGCTCATGCAAGTTGACTCCTTATTCTAATTGCCACGTTTGCTAAGCTAACACTAACTTACAGGTCTACAGGAAGCAGGCGGGACAGAGCATCCACTCAATCATGGAAATCCACCAGCGTATGTCACTACAGCTCACTAGGGTGGGTGTATCTTACTCCCTACGTCTACTGACTTGTAACACGGAGGCCATCTCTCCGTATCAGAGAGTTTACATTTTGACCTAGACTTCCAATGATGAATAGCGGGTGATTTCTACCAGGTGAAAATCTTATTTATCTATCCTAGGCAGAGGGTAAAAAATCCTGAACGAGAGCCAAAAGACACATGAACTAGATTATATCTACTCAGAAGAATTTGTAAATCAAGTGACTGCTGATTTGCAAGGAGGTTCTGGATGTGTGTGTGTGTGTGTTGTGTTTCACTTGTGTGTATCAATGCCGTACAGTGCCAGGTTTTGTAAATTACCAGATATAGAGTCATAACCTATTGAAAAGACTAAATATTGGCTTGGAGGCATTGGCTGAACTTTACCATTTTTCTTTTTATAATTAGATTTTTTAAAACTTAGCCCCACATGCCGCTACTTTTAGCACGAGGCAGCAGGGTCTAGTTAAGTTATGCTATATGCTTTTCAATTAAACCATAACTTTCACATGTGCATTTTGTTGTGCTCACTCAACATTAAATAAATGGATAACACCTGAATAAATTCAGCGCCCCAGAGTACACCAATTCTTGGAACTAATTTACCAGTGAGAGGTTTCTCATTTTAGTTTAATCAAGAGTGTTACCGAATTGATGTAAAGCAGTAGCTACTTACGTGCAATCTCTACAAACAGGTAATAGTAAAATATATAACAGTATTTATGACTGGTTGACCCATTTCTCAACCCGTTTAAATCTGGAAAGATATGTAATAAATTTGAGTCCGGTTTATGTACTTGGACTATTCATATATACAGTAAAGCTCTTTCATAAAGCTTCTTATCAGGGGAAATGTCTTAGAAAGGAAATGGAAAATTATGGGCATGGAGATAGTACATAAGATTTTCAGCCTCCCATTTTACCATTATAACTCCTTATTTGTATTAAAAAACACAGCTACTGACAATGACACTGTACATGCATGTGAGGTGTCAAGGAGGCATATATCCTCAGCAGTTCCTGGAACACTAAGAACTCCGTGGCCTTTCCCTACTGTTGATGTCATTTTTCTTGTAGCTGTTTCTTGGTAAAGCTGAGTGGCAATGACAATAAATATGACATTCCTCATTTTTGAAAGCTTTCACACTTGATTAGGTATCTAGTGTGGGGACTCGTGCACAGAAAGCATTGAGTGAATATTGCTTAATGATGATCACTTCCTGCCAAATAAAATTAAGCATTCTGCATGATGTAGATGCTGATAAATTGATAAAGAGACTGTGTAATTCTGTGAAAGATCTAGATCTTTCAACTGCAGTCTTGTCTTGTAGGATTCTTGATAAAAATGAAAATACCTAGCTCATACCTAAGACCCTGTGATTTAGAACCTCTGAGTATAGGAATTTTCTTTTTTTTTTTTTTAAAGATTTTATTTATTTATTCGACAGAGATAGAGACAGCCAGCGAGAGAGGGAACACAAGCAGGGGGAGTAGGAGAGGAAGAAGCAGGCTCATAGCGGAGGAGCCTGATGTGGGGCTCGATCCCACAACGCCAGGATCACACCCTGAGCCGAAGGCAGACGCTTAACGACTGCGCCACCCAGGCACCCCAGGGATTTTCATTTTTAACAGTTTTTCTGGTGATACTCCTGTACAACAAAATTTGACAACCACTAACCATTAAATCTTGGATTCTTAAAAGAATATTTCTAATTACGTACATGTGCATTTTCCTCTAGACCACTAGAAAGGAAATCTACAGAGAAGATGATTTTCAATATTAGATTCTGAATTCTTTATTTAAGTGGTCAAAATAATGCTGAGCGTATAAAGTCTTAAGCTATGCCTGTAAAATTCTTAAAAACCCAGCAGAAAATTAAACTACTCTCAAAGGCAAATATCTGGCTTTTGAGGAAGATCTGGGGTTTTTTAACTATTCATTTTTTATTGGTAAGTTTCATTGTAAGTGAACAAGGAAAAGTCTTTGAGTCAGTTCGCTACTGGAGAGGTCAGGAAGAAAAGACAACAGTATACAGAGCACAACTTTTTACTTCTTTACCATGAGCGGCGGGAGCGTGTGGAAGGTGTATGTATCTGCAAACATTTTAGAATTAAGTGTAACATGAAAAATCATAACATTTCTTCTCAAATATAAAAAACAAAGGCAAAGCCCCAATAGGAAGGTGGGGGATGGAAGTGTTCCCAACATAGGAGGGGCGATTGGCCACACCTAGAATTCACTTCACACCAAGAAGGAATGAATATATTGCAATGCCTCCAAGAGAGAAAGCAGAGCTTATGTAAACAATTTTGAAATACGGATGCTTTGTCTGATAAGGATGAGCTTTGGTCCCAGTATAGGTGAGGGTTGAGGACACAGGCAGGGGGATGAAAATGGTAAAGTTAGATCTAAACTGGTAACTATGCTCCAATGCTTAAAGAGATAGCATAAGAAAAGGGATTAACTGTATACATGGTTTGAAAATAAAACCTGAAGACCAAAAGGTAAAATAGGAGAACTGAAATATGGACAAATTTTCTTAAAAGAAAAAAAAATCAACAAAAGCCATTCTATGAAGAGGTAGGAATGACCGTGGTTTAATGAGTTGTCATCTTGGAAGCAAGAGGCTATTTGAATAATCATCTAGGACGTTGTAAGACAGTGCTTCTCAAACTTCAGTAAGCATATGGATCATGTGCGGGTCTTGTTCAAATGCATATTCTGCCTCTGGATATGTAGGTGTGACTTGAGTTTCTACCATGTCTAGCAAAGCTCTCCCGTGAAGCCAATACTGCTGGCCCATTAGAATGCTTTGAGTCTCAAGATTCTAAGGTATTTTCCAAATCTCAGAATCCAGAATGGATTTATCTTGTGGCTCTGTCACTTTCTGTGTGATCATGGAACCAGTTCCTTATCTTTTCTTTGCCTCAGATTTTCTCATTTGTAAATTGGAAATAGAGTTTTGCCTTGTCAGAATGTTTGGAGGATTCAGTGAATTAATGGACATAGAGCATGCAGGAGAGAGCCTGACATGTAATAAATAGTCAATAAATGTCAGCTTTGATTATTGCTATTGTTATTATAAAACTAAAAAGTTGTGAAATACATAGTGCTTTGACTTTTTCAGATTTCTGTCTTCGCTGATGTAATCAGATTGTGTTTGTCTGAAACCGAGCAAGGATGCCTTAGAGTTTCTCCTGCTCACTGCCAGATAGAACTCCAGTTGTGGCCTAAAGTCATTTTTAGGTTTTGCTAAATTCCAAAGGAAATGAAATCTGCAATGACTCCATTATGCAAATAATAGTAATGTTGAAGGAACAGGGGAATGGATTTCTGGAGACCTAGTTTTCAGTCCTGCCTCTAATTAGCCATGTAAACTAATAGTATTCTCCCAAACCTGACAATCCCACAATGCAGGAGAACATGTGCTCCTTTTTACCGTTGACTCAAACCCCCAGGATATCTTTCATGGATTGGTGATTCAGCCATAGACCTCCAAGAAACAGAGATTGTCATCGTTCTTTGGGCCCCACATGCTCTTATGGACTCTAAGTTATCCACTAGCTGTCCATTTCCTCTGACTCCTGGCTAATGTGATGAAGAACTCTTGGCACTAGAGCCAATATCGAAGTCAAGGGCGGGGAACCCTATCTAATGGCTGACTGTGGCTTAATGGAAATAGTATGACTTTAAAAAAATTTTTGGTACACCTTGCTCTCTAAATGTCTTAGCTAATTAAGAAAAAAAATCTAAGTTTTTAAATGAACATTTACAGCTCACTTAGTATGTCACTTCCAAAGTGCAATTTTAATCTAAAAAAATAGTTTTACATGAAGGGTATCTAGGAAATAGAACAAGCATATGGTAAATCATCAAGTATTTATTGAAATCTTACCATAAGGTCAGCACTGTGATAATATGGACACTATAAGAAGTCTAAGCCATTGGAGTTTAACATATAGCTAAGAGGATACTACTTACATCTATGGAAAAATTAGAGTCAGTTTAATATTGAGATGAGCAGAACGAACTCTGGCCACACGACCTGCCTAGCAAGCGCCTCCCCCCACTCTGTCCCTCCCCCTCAGAACTCCCATTCACCTTTCCCTACTCAGCTTTTTCTCCCCCCGCCCCGCCCTCCTCCATAACACTTCTAACATACTATAAAAATTGCCTACATATTGGATTCATTGTCTCTTATTGTTTTCTCCTACAAGGACGTACACTCCACAAAGGGGGTTTTTGCCTCTTGTTTCTTAGTGGATCTTCTGTCTGTCGAAGAATGCTTAGAAGCACAGTTGTGTTCAAGAACTATGTCTTGAGTGAGGGAATGATTCATTAAAGAGACCGATACCAACTTTGAGCCTGCATTTCACAGCTCATAAACCTTGTGTGTTCCTAACACACAAAAGAGGCAAGCACAAAATATTTTATAACTGACTAGTTATAACTCTATAATTGTTACCTCTGCTCGACAATACTCAGGATTTTGTCTTTTTTTCCTTTTGACATCTAAAAATTAGGCTGACCTAAAGACACAAAGTAATGAGAATAAATTATAGATCATTACTGCACTGCCATTCCAAGGGGAAATGAAATCTGCAATGATTCCATTATGCAGATAATAGTAACCGTGAAAGAACATGGGAATGGATTTTTTGAGATCCAGTTCTGGGTCCTGCTTCCAATTAACCATGTAAACTGATCGAATCTCTTGACCTCAGAGTTCCAATGTCTTCAGTTGAAATATGAAATTATTTCTAAATGAAAACCAATGATATTTAACTTCGACATCTAGCTTTTCTTGACACTAACTCCATGTTGCCCACCCCATCCCAGTAACCCCCATTCTATTAGTAGTTCAAGTTTAAGGAGTTAGGAAAGACCTAGAGATGAACAAAGGAGGAGGATAATGCCTGATGGGAAACACTGTTTTTATCATTAAGACCAAGATCATAAATATAAATTTAGATAAGGAAGCAGACTTCTGATAGTTCTAACCTGGTTCTACTTTCCCCCTGCAAAAAAACCCAGAAAAACAAAACACTTGAAAGTCAGATTAAAAGGCCCTTGAGTAGCAAAAATAATGCCATGCATTTATCCGCTGGGCCTATTTGGTAACTTCAGCCTCTCACTCTATTACTAGTGCACACATAATTCTTTGGGGCTGGAATCTTTTTTTTTTTTTTTTCCCTCAACCCAAAGGAATTAGAAGCAACAAATTTTAAAATGTTACCAATGGGGTACCTCTTGTCAGAATAAATAACTTAAAGCTGGTAAGAGTTAAAGACAATCCTCCATTCAGAGATATTACAAACATATTACATTACCATCATTGGATTATAGTAAATTTCCTGACAATGATCTTGACTTCTCAAGAGTAGATTAAACTATATTGACCACCTTGTGTAAGAAGGCAAGACATAGTTCTGCTAGAAAGGTTTCCATTAACAATAGTTTATATGTGGCCACCTGGGTGGCTCCTTCCTTTAAGTCTGTCTTCAGCTCACGTCAGGATCCCGGGGTTCTGGAATGGAGCCCCTCCTCCTTCTCCCGGCTCAGTGGGGAGCCTGCTTTTCCCTCCCACCCCCGCCCCCTGCTTGTGATCTCTCTCCCACTCTCAAATACTAAAATCTTAAAAAATAAACAACAACAACAAAACACAATAGTTTATATGTAAATACTTTTGTTTGAGATATCTGAAAAGACCCATTCATATCCAACTTTTAATCCCAGGTGATGTTAGATAATGAGATACATTGTATTATCTTTCCTTAAATTTCTCTGTTAATTATTAATAAAGATATTTTTGGCACTCCTCTTATATCAACATGTTTTCTCTTTATATTCAATGCATGTTGGGCAGTGTGGGGGCCCGCGGTGTAGAAACATAGGTCCAGATATTGAGTAATTTAGGAACAGATGGACAAGTCAGATGAAGAAGAAATCGTTTCGAGCGTGGGTTCTGGAGACGGCTGGATCTGGATTATCAACTCATGCTTGCCAGCCTGGTGACTGCACGCAAGTTACTTAATCATCTCTGCCACTCAGATTCCTCATCGTAAAATAGTGATCATAATACCTATTTCCAGAGATGCTACAAAGATTAAATAAAATATATATGCCATCCACTTAAATTTGCAGCCTGGAATATGGATAGAGACACAAGACAAATATTTGGCGGTGAATGAATAAGCTGGGTTATCTTGGGCAATTTATTTAGAAACTTGTGCTGCTTCATCTATAAAATGGGGAAAATAGTGCTGAACTTCATAGAGTTTTTAAAAATTAACCACAAAAAATTAATATGCTTATGTACATGGGACATAAGGTATCCCCAGTATACCATAAAAACCTAATAATTTATATTCATTAGAAATACTATGTTTTAGTAATGAGCAAACAAATGCCAAGGTGCATGGTGTAATATGAGTTCAGAAAAAGGGCAGACCAGTGTGGGTGGGAGTCAAAGGGAAGGCTTCATCTCGAAGGTGCAATTCTGAATTATTGTCATATAACTCTGGGGGAGTCTAATGGAATTCAGCCTCTCCATCTACTCTCATAGCCCCTTGGGACCAGCTGCCCTGTACCCACTGAGACAGAAGGTGTTAGGAATTAGTTCACTGAAAAATCTAAAAGGAGGCACACATATACAGGGCAGGACTGATGTGAACCCTACTGGTGGTCTCCGTGTTCCCTTGGCAAAGGGCAACAAAGCAGGAAGGATTGCTTTTGTGAATGTTACCTCTGCAAAGGTATTCCTTTGTTTCTTCAGTTTCATCTGCTTCAGTTCTGTAGTTCACACTTGGTTCCTTGCTTTTGTTTTTGTTTTTTTTTTTTGTTTTCCCAACTAAATATATAAATAGATCTTCAATTAGGAGCCAGAGATCTTGGATTTATTTTTTTCCCCCAAACTAAAGTAGTTCTTTTTTTTTTTTCCCCTGATGATATAAGTGACACATGCTCATGGTAATTAAATCAGTCAACAGACAACATCTGAGGAACATGTAAAAATCTTTGGAAATTTCCGCCATGAATCAAAATTTCTTTCTTTCTTTTCTTTCTTTCTTTTCTTTTTCTTTCTTTCTTTCTTTCTTTCTTTCTTTCTTTCTTTCTTTCTTTCTTTCTTCTTTCTTTCTTTCTTTCTTCTTTTTTTTCTTTCTTTTTCTTTTTTAGAGAGGGGGCAGGGGAAGGGGCAGAGGGAGAGGTAGAGAGAGAATCTTAAGCAGGCTCTATACCCAGTCCAGAGCCTGATGCAGGGCTTGATCTCAAGACCCTGAGGTCATGACCTGAGCTGAAATCAAGAGTCCATGCTTAACTGACTGAGCCACCCAGGTGCTCCCAAATCAGAATTTCCTAAAGGGAAGTAACAGAGGATGAGGCTTCATGCAAAAATCAATTATAATTAACTTCAATCACCTAGAGCAGCTAACATCATCCATCTAAAATACAAGTCGGGTCATGCCGTTCTCCTGTGTAAACTCTCTCTCTTTTGTATTCCATTGCTTTTGCAAGAGTATCTGTATTCCTGAACACAATATATGAGGCTCTTCATGATCTGAGTCTTGCCCAAATTGCATTTCCCAACATTTTCCCTCCACTAAGAACTTTATGTTCTGGCCACAGAGAAGTACTTCATATTCTCCAAATCTTAGCTTTAAAGCCCTTTTCACTTCCGGATTTTACATAATGGAAAACTGAGCTCACAAGAGCCCCTTTCACTACAAACACATACGAATGCTGGATAAAATATAACTAAAAGCATTTTTAATAAATGCTGGGCTTTAAAAAAACAAGACAAAATTTTCAGGTCCCAGAACCTAAGAAGAATTTGATGTCAGAATTGTTAACTTCCTGAAGCCTGGGATAGTGGACATGGATATGGGCCTAATAGTCAAGTAGCAAGGGCTAATTATCCACAAAGGAGCAGGAGATGCAGCAGAACAGAGGAGTAAAGATGGAAAATGGAGAAAATTTAAGGAAAAGATAATTAATCCAAAGAAATATAAAAAAGAAGAAATAAAAAATAAATGCATAGACCAAATGCAAAACAATGAACAAAAAGGTAAATTCAAACCAAACTAGATCACCAATTTCATTAAGTATAAAGGAGTTAAGTTAAAAGATAATGATTGTAAGGGGCACCTGGGTGGCTCAGTCAGTCAAGTGTCTACCTTTGGCTCAGGTCATGATCTCAGGGTCCTGGGATTAAGCTCCACATCAGGCTCCCAGTCTACTTGTCCGTCTGCCCCTCCTCCTGCTCGTGTCCACATTCTCTCTCTCTCAAATAAAAATAAATAAAATCTTTTAAAAAAAGAGTGTAAGACTGTTTTAAATAGAAAAGTAATTATGTCCTATTTAATTTAATTTAAATTAAGTGCTCTTTGAAATGCAAGGTCACAGAAAGATGGACAGAAAAAGACATACCAGCACTAACCAAAATTAAGTTGGTGTGATTATATTAAAATCAGATGAAATAGGATACTTTTCTTTTTGTTTTATTAAGCTATAAAACACATACATTAAAGTCACTTTTTTTTTTTTTACTGTACTAGTTTGTGGGTTTCGACAAATACATATAGTTTCTAATTACCTCCATCATCAAGATAACAAACAGTTCCCTCCCCACCTCCCTTCCTAAATATGCCACTGGCCTACCCCTTTACAATCGTCTCTTTTCCAGTAGCTCATGGAAATCACGGATCTGTTCTATGACCATATAATTTTGCCTTTTCCATGAAGTAATATAAACAGAACAATACCGGACGTAAACTTTGAGACTGACTTCTTTCACTTAACAGAAAGCATTTAAGATCTGTCCACACTGTTGTGTGTATTACTTGTTCGTTTCTTTTTATTCCGGTAGTATTTTGTTATATAGCTGTACCAGAATTTGTTTAACCAGTCCCTAGTTCAAACATTTGGATGGTTTCCAGTTTTGTGCAATTACAAATAAAGTCACTATAAACATTCACATATAAGTTTTTGTGTGAACATAAGGTTTCAGTTCACTCGAGTAAATAGCTAGGAGTGGGATTGCAGGGTTGTATGATAAATGTATTTTTAACTTTATAAGAAACTGCCAAATTGTTTTCTCAAGTGTCTGGGCCATGTTGCTTTCCCACCAGCAATGTGTGAAAGTTCCAGTTTCTCTGCATCCATGTCAGCAATTGTCAGGGTAAGTATTTTAAAACATGTTATCCATTCAAATAGGTGTGTAGTGGTATTTCATTGTGGCTCTAATTTTCATTTTCCTAATGACTAACTTCCCTAATCTTTTCATGTGCTTATTTTCCATTTTGGCCAAATGTCTGTTCAAGTGTTTTGCCTGTTGCTTAAGGTTTTTTTTCTTTTCGTTATTGAGTTTTGGAGGCTCTTTATATACTCTAGATGCAAGTTCTTCATCAGATATGTGATTTATAATATTTCTTTCCAGGTTGAGGCTTAGATTTTTCCATCTCTTAAAGTATTAATCAAATGTATTCATTTTTTATAGACCACGCTTTTGTTGCTGTGTTTAAGAAATTGTTGTCAGCCCGAAATAGCAAAAATTATGTCCTTGTTTTTTCTAGACATTTTACAGCTTCAGATATCAGACAAAAACCTATCATTTATTTTCAGTTCATTTTTTTGCATAGATATGAGGTATGGACCAAGGTTTATATACATATGTATATATTTTGCATCTGAGTATTCTAATGGTTTCAACACTTTTGTTTTGTTTTGTTTTTTAAGACTTCACTTTCTCTATTGAATTACATTTGCCCATTTGGACAAAATCAGTTGTCCATAGCTAATTTTGGATTCTATTGATCTTTTCATCTACCTTTTTTCAATACAACACTGTATTTATTTCTGTAATTTTATAATAAATCTTGAAATCCTGTGGAGTGACATTAAATATGATGTAAAATAGAGACCTATCACTGATTCATGAATTGAACAATTCATACTGCAAAGATTGTCACTTTTTTCCACATTAGTTTTATGGCTAGTAAAATACCAATAACATTTGCCTTTTACTGATCTTTCATCTTTCATTTTGGCTTTTTTAAAAAGATTTTATTCATTTATTTGAGAAAGAGAGAGATAGCGAGAGAGAGCACATGAACGGGGAGGAGAGGGAGAAGGAGGTTTCCCACAACAGGGAGCCCGACATGGGGCTTGATCCCAGAACCCTGGGATCATGACCTGAGCCGAAGGCAGATGCTTAACAGACTGAGCTACACAGGGGCCTCAAGATCTTTCATTTTTTGAAGTATGATAAATTGTTTCTAAAATTTTTATATGAAATTAAAAGGTCAAAAATAGTCTAACAACTGAGGAAGAAGAAAATGTTAGGGACTTGCCCTCCATTTATCAAAATTATTATAAGGCTATGGTAATTAATAAGCTATATCACTCACACAGGGAGAGACAAATAGACTAATGAACAGAGTAGATAGAAATTCCCAGAAATAGACTCAAACATAAACAGACAGTTAATATGACAGATGGCATTATAGATTATTGGGGAAAAGATGGCCTTTTCATAAAAAAGTTAGGACGATTGGCTATTATATATAAAAATGAATTCAGACCCCTCTTCACACCAGATATAAAATTGACTACAGGTTGATTAAAGATTTTAAGCAAATGCAAAATATTAAATCTGCTATTACGCAGAGTACCTTTACAACTTTGAGGCTGGGAAATTTTTCTTAAACAAGTTGGAAAAAATGCGTAAACCAAAGAAAACACTAATTTTGATGACACCAAGATTAAGAACTGTTTGCCAAGTGAAAATATAAGGAGACTTAAAATACAAACACAAACGTGGATAAGATATTACAGCACATATAACTAACAAAATACTCATGTCCTGAACCCTTAAATAAATACCAACTCTCCGGAGAATAATGGGCAAATCACTTATACATGCATTTCACAGAAAATATGAATATCCAATAATCCTGGGAAAAGTTGCTCAACCTCAGGGAAGAGTAAATTAAAACCACAATGTGTCATCCTTACCCACCAGTAGGTCAACACTTAGAAACGCTGGCATGGCTAATCATTGGTGAAGATGTGGCTCAGTGTTGAGTTCTCATGCTTTACTGGTGAGCACTGGCACAGTCACTTTGGAAACATTTTCTGGTAAAATTGAGATTGAGCATTCTAGTCCCACTCACATATCTTCAAGAATTCTTGTAAACGTGTGTCAGAATACATAATTTATAAAAGTATTATTTGTTTTTTTTTAATTTTTATTTTTTGTTATTTAAATTCAATTAGCCAACATAGAGTACATATTTAGTTTCAGAAGTAGTGTTCAGTAATTTATCAGTTGCGTGTAACACCCAGTGCTCCTCACATCACGTGCCCTCCTTAATGTCCCATCACCCAGTTACCCCATTCCCCCCCCCCACCTCCCCTCCAGCAATCCTGATTGTTTCCTGTAATTAAGAATCTCTTATGGTTTGTCTCGCTCTCTGATGACTTCCCCTTCAGTTTTCCCTTCCTTCCCCTATGATACTCTGCACTGTTTCTTATATTCCACATGTGAGTGAAACCATATGATAACTTGTCTTTCTCTGATTGACTTATTTTGCTCAGCATAATACCCCCCGGTTTCATCCACATCGATGTAAATGGTAAGTATGCATCCTAAAAATATGGAACGCTTCACGAATTTGTGTGTCATCCTTGAGCAGGGGCCGTGCTAATCTTCTCTGTATTGTTCCAATTTTAGTATATGTGCTGCCTAAGTGAGCACATAAAAGTATTATTTGGAACAGCAGAAAATTAGGAACAACTTGAATGTCCATCAATAGTAGGTAAGTAAATATAAATGAATTATTGTACATACACACAATAGAATATACAAAAGTGAAAGTGAATAATGATAGTCCTGCATAGCAACATGCTATGAATCTCAAAATCATAATACTGAGAAAAAAAAATTACCAAGAATACTGTTTGTGAGATTCCATTTGTAGGAAGCTTTGCAGTAAGCAGAACTAAACACTCTATTGTTTAGGATACATACATATGATACGTACAAAAAGAAAATCAAGTCAGTAACTATCACAATGGTACATAGTGCTTATTTTTTGGGTAGTGAAGAGAATATGATTGTAGAAGAGGATTCAGGGTCTTTAAAAATACTGTCACGGTTCTATTCTTTAACCTGGGTAGTATTTACAAGGGGTTTTGTTCAATTATTCTTTTAAAAACTACATATTTGTGTACACCGGCATATTTTATGATAAAAAATTAGGAAGGAAAGAGTCTGGTCAAAGTCTGACATCCATTCATGATGTAGCAAAAATAAAACTACTTCAGATACCCTACTTGATGAAAAAAAATTTGTGGTGGGGCGGGGGGCGGGGCACCTGTGTGTCTCAGTCAGTTAAGCGTCTGCCTTTGGCTCAGGTCGTGATCCCAGGGTCCTGAGGTTGAGCCCTGCATCGGGCTCTCTGCTCGGCGGGGAGTCTGCTTCTCCCCCTGCTCATGTTCTCTATCCCTCTCTCTCAAATAAATGAATAAATAAACCTTTAAAAACTTGTGGCATTCTCTTTTAAATAAGTCAGACAATTATGCCCATCACAATTATTTGTATTTAGCATTGTTTCAAAAGTCCTGGGTGAATCAGTGGAAGAAAAATCAAAACAAGTAAATATTCACAAAATTAAAAAGGAGTAATAAGCCGAAGTGTCATTATCTAAAGGTCGTATGACTATTTTCATTGAAAATCCAAGTCTACTGACAAACTATTAGACCCAAAAAAAACTTCGTCATAGTTCCTGGAAAAAAAGATTTATATAAAAGATAAATAACCTTTAATAGACCATTCATAATTTAAAAAATCATTTCTAATGTAACTAAATATTCCATTCAAAAGAGTAATGAGTAAAACATGTACAAGTCCTTCTGTACAGAAAATTTAAAATTTTGTGGAAGCATCTAAAATAAAACTAATATAATAGATACACTGTTTTTATGAATAGAAAGACATCATGTTAAAGATAAATTCAGTTTCATTATTCTGGCAGCACTTTCATAGTACACTGATGTTGATGTTAAAACTCATATGGAAAACGAAAGGACCAGAAGGATCCAAGACAACTTCAAAGATTGAAAAGGGGCAATTGTCTCCAATGAATTTGGAGATTTACATTTAGAGTATGAATTGCTCCTCCCTGGTGTCACCTACAGTAAGATTCTGTTGGTATACATTCTACTGCGTGGATCCTTCTCAGCCTGCAGGTTTCCCTCCATATAATTCCATTGCATTCTGTGCTTCTCTCTTGCATAGCATTTGCCAGAGTGTTTATTAGAACCGCACGGAGATTTGTGTTCACTCCTTTATCTCCTGCACCGTGCTATGAGCTCACCTTTGTGTAATCTGAGTGCCCCACGGCGCCGGCTTCATAGGAAGCAGTTAATAAATGTCAGCCCCTTGCGGTCTTATTATTCCACAATCAGATGAACCTACCTTTCCCACTAAATTCTCACCAAGTCCACAAGCTTTGGCAGAGGACTTGAAGGTTTGGTTATTGTCCACACTCAACTCCCTGGGACTCAATTTTAAAGACATTTCTGAAAGCAGCTACGTGTTACTACCCTCATGTTTTCTCTAATATCAAGTACAGTCATGCAAAAGCGTGCATTATGGAATTTCTCACCTGAAAAGGACCTTAGGTTATATTCTTTCCCTCCTCCTTTTAAAGATGAGGAAACAGGGACCCAGGGCACTCAGACGGATATTCCATTTAAAAACGTTTCCAATTATATTTTATCTATTGCACAATATTTCTACCTTCTGACGTGCCTGAAATTAGATGAATTGAAATCTTGAAGGATGATTTGTGATTCTGACGATGAAAGAGTCAGGAATTTGATAGTACAGAAAAGTATGTAGAAGCTAAAGGGATAATCGAGCACCGTCTGTGATTTTTAAATATTTACAGCATGTTCTTTTTATCCACTATCCTGTTTTACCGCATTAAAAGTTATTGGGAATTGGAGGAACATCCTTAGGGCACTGTTCAAGAGAAATTCAGTTTATAATCGTGGAGCATAAATAAAAATTTTCTGTATTTGTGGGCAAGCTAGCCTTAGGCAGTTGTATACGTTTAGCAAAGAGTTATCTAACCTTCTGACTTTGATTTCGGCTCCTTCTTGCAGTAAAAAATAATTCTGAATACCATTATTTATTTCCTTTTGGTGTCTTACCAGATGAAAGGAGAATATGAATTCTATGTCTCTTGGCTAGCAGAAAACTCTGGTGTTGGCTTCACAATTTACGCATCCTGTTTGTATTCTCTCACATTCTGAGCAGGTTTTCTATTGTCTTATACCATATCCCCTCCACACCTACACTCTTCCTTGTTGTTGTTGTTTTTAATGTAATTACAGCTTACCTATTTAAAAGTTCAATCAATGCCACAGCCAATATATTTCTTTTTTTTTTACTGATATTCTTTGGAGGAAGCCTTTTTAATGGTAACATAATCAACTATTAATTTGAACAGAGAAAGGAATAGTTACTAAATCTTAGTTCAGAATAATTATTTATTTATATATTTGGGGGGAGAGGGAGGGAGAGAGATGTAGAGAGAGAGGGAGTGGGGCAGAAGGAGAGGGAGAAAAAGAATCTTAAGCAAGTTCCATGCCCAGTGTGGAGCCAGGTACGGGTCTTGATCTCACAACCCTCAGACCATGACCTGAGCTGAAATCAAGAGTTGGGCACTTCACTGACCCACCCAGGCACTGCCCAGCCAGACTTATTTTTAAATGGAAGCCTTACAGGCAGGAAAGAGGCTTGGTGTCTTTATGTCTGAGAAATCAACTCCAGTGACAAGAGAAAGTTTAAAACTTTTAACGAACTCAGCCCTTGCTGAAATTAAAAGGCTTTGCTATTAGAAATTAAGGTATAGGGTGTTTTTTTGTTTTTTTGTTTTTGTTTTTAAGATTTTATTTATTTATTTGACAAAGACAGAGACAGCCAGCGAGAGAGGGAACACAAGCAGGGGGAGTGGGAGAGGAAGAAGCAGGCTCCCAACGGAGGGAGGAGCCCGATGTGGGACTGGATCCCAGAACACCGCTGGATCACGCCCTGAGCCGAAGGCAGATGCTTAACGACGGAGCCACCCAGGCGCACCCTAAGGTATAAGTCTTTAAAGGGTATGGTCAAAGGAGCTTGTGGAGTAAAAATGCAGTACTGAATATTATCATAGGTGATCAAAACCAGTGGGGACAAATTGTGTGCTGATACAAATAGCAGCTGCAATTTGCCGAATGTGCAATGATACAAAAGAAACTGATTGTCTTTCCCAACAAATAGGAGATAGGAATGCTTTCCACCTAAGTGGGGGCCATGGGCAGATCATCACTGGAGAAGCTTCCAGGCTTTTTGTCCTGTGGGAAGACCCACGCATCTGCTTCCTACTGCTTTACAGAAGAATGTGGAAGTTTGGAGATTTGTTTCGCTTTTAAGAAAGAACCTGCATTACATGGAGAAAGATGATAATGAGCCCATCTACCATAGAAATTATAATAATTAGCCAAAGGTGACATGAAATTAAAAATCCAAGGGCTAGAAAATGTAGGCACACTTTCATATATAAAAGACTGTGGTTCCATTACTCCCGTTTTTCTAAAAGTCTGCACAGGGTGGATGATAAATACGACTGCATGAATAATTAATTTTAATCTATTTTCCTTGTTTCTCCTCAATGGGCAAAATTCTTCCTGTAACTTACCAACATCACCCCAAACGCATAAAAGAGCATTTTTTAAAAAGCCAAATCTTGTTGCTCCAAATTGAATACACGCTTGACTTTTTCTATGTTCATCTTCATTTCGGTATCGCCTGTGTCAGAGATTGAAGTGGAAAAAGAACTGTAAGAATGACACGCTCTTACTAAATATTCATCTTCTGTAAAGGGGTTTCAAAGCAAAGCCCAAACAAAAGAGGGGGACACACTCGACAAGGGGTGTGATGTAGTCCTGATACATTTGGGGCAGGTTGTGAGGGCTTTGGGGTGTGAGATGGCAAGAGGAGGAGTGTTTCTCTTCTCTCTCCCTTTCATAGAATTTCAACGGCAGATTCAGGTTTTTGGATGATGTTCAAAACATACAAAATTAAAAGACTGATGATCTAAGTCCCATCATCAACAATTTCATTTCATAAGCCTCGCCTGAATCGATGAGTTTGAAAACGTACTTTTGCTGACCTATCACTGTTTTTGCTCATCAGTTCAATTTATAGCACATGCGTGAATTGTGTATTATTATTTTTTTAATTTTATTTATTTATCAGAGAGAGAGAGAGCACAAGCGGGGGAGCAGCAGGCAGAGGGAGAAGCAGGCTCCCCACTGAGCAAGGAGCAGGATGCGGGATTCGACCCCAGGACCTTGGGAACATGAGCTGAGCGGAAGACACTTAACTGACTGAGCCACCCAGGCATCCCATGAACACCATATTATTATTAGTAGTACATTTTACATGTCTTTCAGAGGTTAATCTTATTCATGTTTTAGACTTCTTGATGCTTATGTGTTTTAAATCGTACTCCAAATCCCATGAACTATACCTAATTTAAGATCTTTTTCAAGTGCTGAATACTAGGACATATTATTTCCTACCAGCTTGTCCGCAAAGGCGTGGCATCACTCTGCTGTACTTGGCATACAAATGACAACCAGGAGGAAGAGGACACAGATCTGCCCTAGGCAGCTGCCTCTTGTCTCCTTTTGTTTATTGGTTGATTTTTCACCACACTCCTCCCCACTTCCTTCAAGCTTCCTTAGAACTTTTTCTAATTTTCTTACATGCGATGCAGCATACACCAGTCTGAAGAAAGGCATTGTGCAATTGTTTTAAAAAACTTCCCCGCCTGGTTCAAATTGGCTTTTAAAAGTGTTTTTGACCCTTTAAAGAAAGAGAGAGAGAAAAAAGAAAGTTGACCTAATTCAAATCGTAAAGAGCAGAGTCTGGTTTTGATTGTTGAACAAATTATTTCTGTATAAATGGAGCACTGATGACGGGGTGATGCATCAGCCAGACTTGTGGCTTTTTATATTTTCCTTATTTTTCTGTTCCAGCCACAGAAGCAACACAGTCTTAAAGAGAAGGCTCTCACGAAGGGTGTGATACGAGGACTTGGAGTCCTTTGGTCTAGGAGGACACAGAAACAGATAAGTTTCTATTTAGAGTAATTAGAATAAGTAGCTAATTAAAGGGTTCTTGGTCCCTAAGTGCAGAGAACAGGCTGAAATGGTTCTGCTGTCCTCAAGCTTGAATTACTACCCATGTGAACAGTCCAGACAGTCTTTGATGCGAGGAAGGTGGTCATACCATGTTCTCTTTAGCTCTGAGAAGTGAAACCACCTTGTGGCGTAGATTAAACAAGAATAAATAGCAATGCTTTTTTTTGCAAGTATATGTAGTGTGTAGCTAGGTATTTGAATTTCTTCCAGTCTTGCTCTAAATTGTATTTTTCTTAAGTAATATTAAGCAAGTTGGTAATTCAACAGTAATTTTTATCTATACATGATACTTGCACCCCAGATGGGTAAGGCCAATCGCCTTCACTTTAAATTCTTCAAGACCCTTAACATTTGATTTGCTTTGTAGGGACACTGGGTAGGCTTTGCTGGAAACTAGTCATTGGGCTACTTAGTATTTAGGAGGGCTGATGTTCTATCCAAGGCACCATGAAGTTGGAAGAGCCATGGAATGGTTCCAAATAAAAGTCTTGGTGGGAATTTGTGATTTGACTCTGATTCTGAGTGTAAACACTATGTGCAAAGGGAAAAAGTCAAACCACAAGTGGCAGGTCCTTCCTTTCTTTATTTGATGTCCCTTCTATGATTGTTTGCGGATTCTTTTACACTCGCTTCTTCTTTTTTTTTTTTTTTTAAGATTTATTTATTTGAGATAGAGAGCACGAGTCGGGGAGGGGGTGGTTAGAGGGAGAGGGAGAAGAGACGGTGACCGGAGCCCAAGGCAGACGCTTCACTGACTGAGCCACCCAGGCACACCATCTGTTGCATTCACTTCTGCAGACCTTGTTGCTGCCCAGCCATTCCTCCTCGCTCTGTCCTTTGCTCCAGTGCCAGGCGGTGTCTGGACCAGAGCTAATTCTCAAACGTGGGCTGGCCAGAGAGGAGGGAAAAGGAGGAGGAGGATGAGAACCTCTTCTTTCTCTACCTACCACTGTACTTGACTCAACTTTAGTATCCCCAGTGAGCAGGGCAAGCCAGGGTTTTTCAGGGACTACAAGTTTGGTGGTGTTGGGGGGAGAAGCATAGCACACAAAGGGGAATAGCCCTGAGACATGACATGTGGGGAGAAGACCTAGCCCCTGCACCCTTGGGGAACAGAACTCCGGTGCTCCTGGAAAACAGGAGAAATGGTGAATTGTCCTCAGTCCAAACTGACACACGGCACTGAAGGAAAATCCATCCCAGGGCAGAAATCCATAATTTTGCTGTAAAGCACTCTTGCCCCATTTAGTGAAGGAGATGCATACCTCTATCAGACACAGTAGCAGGGGTAGTTTTAATGGTAGAACTCCTAACACTGATTCTCTTTATTGAATGAACATCAATGGGTGAGGCAACATTTAAAAGGCCAGGCCAAAAGCTGGCAGAACTATGAGCAACAATATGGCAAAAGGCATCATTACTGCTTGGAGCCAAAGACATCATGTGAGTGGCACCAACAGTCAGTCGAGGCTAGAGGGGTTGCCAAGGCAACAGTGCAGCACCAGCGGTATTATTGTGATGAGGAGAGACTGGTTGTTAACCAGGTTAATGGATAGAGCGATGAAAGTTTGTGAGTACCTCCAGGCTCATCCCAACCTGATCTTCTGCCCTTGTCAACCTTCCACCAAATTAGGCCAGAGAACAGAAGATGCTAAAAGAACTAGAGTTCCAGCATTTATTCTAATGGGGGTTTATCTGCAAGGGAACTCTTTGTTTGCCTTTCCATTGTTTCATTCCCCACACTTACTCAGTTGTCCTGCTCAACACCTATGGCTTCATTAACGTTCCAGTTATGTAATTTCCTTGAAGGGAATCATTTTATTGCTGTGGTTATATGCCGGGGCTCCTGAGTCCCAGAATTCTGAATTCAAATAAAAAATTCTTGCCGGAGCACCTGGGTGGTTCAGTCAGTGAAACGTCCGATTCTTGACCTCAGCTCAGGTCATAATCTCAGCTCAGGTTTTGATCTCAGGGTCTTGCGTTCAAGCCCCACATTAGGCTCCATGCTGAGCATGGAGACTACTCAAAAAAAAAAAAAAAAGATAATTCTTGCTGACTCTCTCAAGCCTTGTTTTTTCCAGTTGTTAAGTGACAATTATAAATGATCATAATAACAGTACCAACCTCACAGAAATGTTGCAGAAATTAAATATAATAATAAACATAGGAGGCTCAATACAGCAGATGCTAGCTAACAAAATTGATTCTATCTTTTGTGTGTTATCAAACTCGTGTTATTTCATGTGTGCCTTTTCTCATTACTGGTTACTAGTGGAAAAAACAAGAACGAGAGTGTGCTGAGGGGTGGCGGACTGGAGTGAAAATTCATTGATTATCTACTCTGTGCCGGGCACTGCTGGAGGTGCAGAGGGACAGCCCGAAATAAGACCTAGCCTCCAATTGATTTTGAGTCCTCATTTAAAGAAGTTTACCACTAAAAATAAAACTTTTCATACGATTCTTACAAACCAATAATTCAGGGAAAGTCAAATAGAATGGAATATATTTGGCACAAATAGAAAATGACTTACGTAAAACCAAATTAGAATCATATTTACCAAGGAATAAAATAAATTTACATTTTGGAAATGTAAAGTACAGTGACTCCAAGTCGTGTGTTAAGCATTAAAAAAGAAACATATGCAAAAAGTACCGGAAGAAACTGTGGCCAAACATTTCTCTTTTCTGAACAGGTATGAAACAGGTAGTAAAAAAATCTACTGATAACTAGAGAACAATTTCCATTTGATTGCAGATACTAAGTAAGGGGTAGAAACACAGATGATACTTCTGCTGGATAAACACACTCGAATACTCTTTATTTGTACATAGTGATTATAAACGAGAGCGTGGACTTGTAAGCCAAGACATACCCGAGTCTGTATCCTGTAGGACTTGGAGGAAATTTACTTACTGTCTCTGAAACTCAGTTATACAATCTGAAAATTGGGATAATCATAATAGGAAAAAAATCATTGCGAGTATTAAATACATATAGCTTCATATGGTGCAAAGTACCTGGTAGAGTCAATAAGTATTAGCTTCCCTTCTCCCTCTCCCTTTCTTTCTGTATCTGCTCTCCTTTTCAATCACCCCACTTCTGCAATACCCCAGAGAAGATGGAACAGCTGCTTCCTTACAAAAGAGGAACTCTAGCAAAATCCCATTAGGACTGGATCAAGATAACACTTCCTCTCACATACGATGATATTCATACGTTAAGACAATTGTTCAAATCCATTCGTTGGGAAATAATCCATTGGCACATGGGCTGATCTGACCTGCTTCAGCTCAGGAAAAGAAATTCCTCTTTGTATCTAGTGGGCTAATCTGTGAATATACAAAAGTGAGCATTGTAAAGACACTCTGCTCTATTTCCTTAAAATGAGCTTCACTGTGTAAAATGAAATCACCTTAAGTTTAACAAAAACAGCATACTTTCATAAATTGTTCAAGGGGCTTTTAGTTCTAAAAACTACTATGGTGTTGGGTATGCTTTCTCTTAAGTGACAAGGATAGAGGCTGAAATAGGGAGTATTTGCCACTGGGATCTAGTTACTTCTTTAAGAGCACAAATGTAAGTATAAGGAAAAGTTGTCAAAAAAAAGAGAAAAGTGGTCAAAATGTGTGTGCATGTATGTGTCTGCGTGTATGTGTGTGTGTATGTCTTTAAAAAAATTCTTCAGATTTTAATTCAGATGCAATGGAGGGGGTGGATAGGGATGCTGGACTGGAAAGCGACTGTGTTCAGCAGTGATTTCTTCATTTCTTGATACACATTTGGGAATTGTGTCCCCTCATATGAAAAGGAGAAACAGAACTGTTTATATGAACTTTAAAAACAAAATGCGTGTGAGTGTGCGCGCGTGTGGCATGTGAGGCGTGTGTGTGCATGTGGAGAGAGAGAGAGAGAAGTAGACAGATAGAACGAGTCTCCTGTTCCAGGTGTGGGCCTTTTATTTTTTCCTTTCTCCATATTTCTTGGATAATCCCATCCGTCTCTATATTTGGACTATTAGGCTAACAAATTCCTAGCTGTAACACAAACTGAATTCCATCATCTCTATTTGCTAGCCACATTTTTACCTCCAACTCCACATGCCTAAAGTAGAGCTCCTGTGTTTTCCTCCAAAGAAACTCTTCCTGACGTTAAAAAGTCAGAGACTTGGCGCTAGAAGGCAAGTTCAGTTTACAAAGCCCAACCTCCCACAAACCGCAGTGTAATGCCGCCCAAGCAACCTTACACTTGGTCCTCTGTTTACATTTGCAAAGCGGAGGAGCTCATTACTTCACCAGGTAACCCATTAAGTTAAAAAAAGAAAAAAAAAGACAAGACAAGACATTACCTCACACGAAAACCCTTTTTGTATGTATGTCTACAAGTAGTTAAGAGACAACCGTATAGACGTCTGCTTGGCCTCAACTCCCAGCTCTGCTCCTGACTTACTAGATGTGGTCTCAGAGTTGTCATCGAACTTTCTTGGACTTTGATGGTTGACTTCTTTGTAAAATTAGGTTAATAACAGTGTCCATCTGAGGGGGCTTTTGTGAGGAGGCCATAAGTTAATACACGCTAAATCTTTAGCATATTGGCTGCCCATAGTAAGTGCTAAGTGACTATTAATATTGATATTATTAGGATCCTTCCTAGGAAATATTTCATTCGTAAAGGCAAAAAGAATCATGTGACTCATTTACCCACCATCTAGAATAAGAAACAAAACATAACTAATATAATATAATTCAAGTCTCTGGGTAACTTTCTCTAATTTTTCTCCTCTTTTCTGAAAGCTGACCTCTATCCCAGATTTGGTGTTCCCCATTCCTACGCATCGCTTGGTAACTGTGTTAAATAAATACATACCCATAAACAGTGCAGAGTATTGGGTTACATGTTTCTTAATTTCACATAAATGGTATCATATGTATATACTTTTGCAACTTGCTCTTATTGCTCAGCAATATATTTGTGAGACTTAGCACTGTGGATAAAGCTAGCTCTCGATCGCTCGTGTCACGGTTGTATTTGTACTGATACATCACACTTGACTTCTTCAGTTCTCTGTTGTAAGGCACTTAGGTTGATTTCAACTTTCTTTCTTTCTTTCTTTCTTTCTTTCTTTCTTTCTCTTTCTTTCTTTCTTTCTTTCTTCCTTCTTTCCTTCTTTCTTTCTTTCTTTCTTTCTTTCTTTCTTCTTTCTTTCTTTCTTTCTTTCTTTCTTTCTTTCTTTCTTTCTTTCTCCTTCTTTTTCCTATATAAAAAATGTTGTTAGTCTATTTGATCATTGGGTAGTAAAAAACTTGTCTTATACTTTTCTAAAATTTGCCTCCATACAATGTCCACACGTTGTTTCTATCTCCCTTGTAAATCCATACAGGACTCTCATAGGTCTTGTATATTCAGGTCTTCCAGCTGTGATTCAAAAATGAGCTCATATTATGTTATATAAAAACTCTCATTTATTGACCCCACTTTTATTTATTACCTTTTGAAATTATATAAGTAACTCATGCTTGTCATAAAAATTATCACAATATGAAAGGATATGAATGTAAAAAGTGGAAATCACTATTCTCCACTTGCGAGTGATTACTGCCTATTAGAGTGGTGAGCATTTTTCCAGTCTTTCCTAGACCTGCACCCATATGTTCAAACATACATGTGTTCTCATGGTCTTCCATCTGTGTCTGTCTCCTCTTATAAGGACCTCAGTCATATTGGAGGAGGGTTCACACTGCTAATCTCATTTTAGTGTAATTTAATTATCTCTTTAAAGACCCAACTACAGTCATATTCTGAGGTAATGAGGATTAGGACTTCGACATACAGATTTTAGAGGTAACTGCTGAGTTTTAATAATGAATATAAACTTTTTTTAAAAGATTTATTTATTTATTTATTTATTTATCTTAAAGAGAGAGACAGCACAGGGAGGAGGGGCAGAGGCAAAGGAAGAGAGAGAATCTAGAGCAGACCCCCCGCTCCAAGCACACAGCCCAACGCAGGGCTTGATCTCATGACCCTGAGATCATGACCTGAGCAGAAATGAAAAGTTGGACACTTAACTGACTGAGCTACCCAGGTGCCCCAGTATATAAACTTTAAATGAGCACTTATTCTTTAATTATTCCTTTATAAATGTTGTATTCTACGTGGAAATTATTCGAGTCCCAGTTATACAGTGGGCCATGGTCCAGGCTGACTCAAGTTAGTAGTAGTTTGAAATTCTTAGAGCTCGTTTTTGCAAAGTTCATTTCTCCAGCCCCTGTGGTACCATATTTCCTGGCATTTACAGAGCAGATGTGAAATAAAGAATGAAAGTCCAGTGATCATGAGCATGAAGTTATAAATCTTAAGTTACTTTCATAACTGGTGGTTAGGAAAATTCTTAAACCAAAGGATAAGAACATGTATTTAAAATTATTTGACTTCAGATATTTGAAAGCTGCTAGAATTGAAACCAAAGACATGAACAGTATTGTAATATCTGGAATTTGATGTGTTACTTCATGTTACTTTATGTGAAAGAGACTTTTTGAAATTAAAATTTAATAAAATGTATTCTTGGATTAACTACACATAAAAATAGATGGACAAGTTTGTCTATTCTGTATATTGAACATGAAGATGTGAAGATGAATTTTGACAAAGTCATTGATGAATTAGCACTATTTAAAGTTTAAGGAAAAGGCTGTAATATTATGATTCATTCCTACAACAGACTCATGTATAAGTTTTTATAAATTTTTTAAAAACATTTGTGAATGTTACAAGATTCAAATTATTACTTTTTATTTTGTCTTTTGTTTTTTTTTTTTAATTTTATTTATTTATTTGACAGAGGGAGAGAGAGACAGACAGCGAGAGAGGGAACACAAGCAGGGGGAGTGGGAGAGGAAGAAGCAGGCTCCCAGCAGAGGAGCCTGATGCGGGGCTGGATCCCAGAACGCCGGGATCACGCCCTGAGCCGAAGGCAGAAGCTTAATGACTGAGCCACCCAGGCGCCCCTATTACTTTTTATTTTGTATTAAAATATCTATTTTCTTTTTCTTTTTCTTCCTACAAGTATGTTCTGACCATTCTTCATGTCAGATACTAGTTATACCACTACATCTGCTTCACCTTGTCCACTTTTCTTCTTTTATCTTCTTTTATTCATTTTTAATTTTTATTTATTTATTTATTTTTTATTATGATATATTAATCACCATACATATTCATTTTTTTAGAGGATAGGAAGGTGCAGAGGGTGAGGGAGAGAGAGAATTCCCAAGCAGACTCCTCACCTAGTGTGGAACCTGACACAGGGCTCGATCTCACAACCCTGAGATCATGACTTGAGTTGAAATCAAGAGTCAGACGCTTAACTGACTGAGCCACCCAGGGGCCCCACCTTGTCCACTTTTCTACTTACATTCATTGGCCATGCCAGTTATCAAGCCCATTTTCTCCACAGAATGATTAGAATCAGAATCTCAGGCCATATTGGTGTTTAACACTATAAAACATTATGACCGTCTCATCAAACAAAAATATTTTTATAAAGAGTGCCATGGTGCTAGAAAAATAAAACAAAAAATCATCATACTTACTATACTCAGTAACCAAACGCTATGCTTATTACATGCCTAGCACTATTCTAGGAGGAAAAATCCAAAGAAAGGTAAATACATGTTTTATCATTATTATTATCATTATTATTATCATTATTATTTATTATTATTCTCCAGGAGCTTCTAATCCAGTGAGGGGATAAAATATGAGCAGATGAGAGAATAGGGTGCAGCAGAGAGACCATTTGGTACAGCAACCAAGGACGTGGGTCCAGACAGGTTTTGTCACCTTTTAGCTTTAGGACCTAGGGGAAATCACTACTTTCTCTGTACCATGGGGATGGTATGATCTTATAGGTCTAGCGTATCTGGCACATAGTAGGCATCCAGTGACTGGTAGTTAAATGTGAACAAGTCATAACAAAGCAAACATGGAGGAAATAGTTAAAAATTTGGTGCAACAATACATAATATGGCCTAATGAATTTCCTAATAGAATATACACATGGTAGAAGAGTTCGAGAAGGGAAAGAACACTTGCAATTGAGAGATCTTGACAGGTGTAGGCCCAATACTAGATTCGGAGCACACACTGGGGAGGTGGATAGGAATGGGTCCTGCAGTCACCAAAAAAGCTCTGATTCAGCAAACTGCCCTGCACGAATGGTCTTAACTTCCTATTAGCACCTCTTGGCTAAAACAGCATCTTTTCAATTTTGAATGAAAAAATCTGGACAGAAATGATCAAATACCACAGGCTTCCTTTATTTAAAATATACGAAAGGCAAGCCCCATCGACAGTGTTACAGGCTGGGTACAGTTTATTCTCGTGAGGGAACACCGCGGCTGGTAACGTTGTTTTCTTGATGAGAGTGCTGGTGATGTGGATATCTTCCGTTTCTTAAAACTCATTAAGCTGTATTCTTATTTGTGCATTTTTCTATATACAGAATACTCTTCAACACAAAGTACAAAATTTGTAAACTTTCACTTTGCAATTTTTGAAAAACATGAGGAATATGGGGAAAAATGAAGAACACAAATCACCTGTGATCCTGAAATTCAGAATAACTACTGTTAACATTTTGGAATAGCTGCTTCATACACAATTACGATCATCCTATATATACTATTTGACAACCTCTTTTTTTGTTGTTGTTGTTCTAAGAAAATATATGCAAGGAGTTTCCCATGTCAGAGAATATTTTTTGAAAACCTAATATATGTATATACCATAATTTCCTTAGTAAATCTCTTATATTTGGTAATTAGCATGTTTTTATTTTTAAATATTTAAATATTGCCACAACGAACTTTTTTATACATAAATATATTACATCTCTCAACATTTGAGAACATAAATTTCTGTTAAGTGGAAAAGGTTTTGATACACATTTTTCAATTTCCCTTCAAGATTTGAGCTCATTTCACTCACACCCTCAGGAATACTGAGAATATATATTTTTTAATCTGCACGTTTTGTAGTTGAACATGCTTTTTCTTTCAAATGCTGCTTTTTTAGTCCTGAGCTTGAAACTTGTTTTATGTTATTAGCTATCTCTGCTTCTTTTCTTGGAGTGCCTCTTCCTACTCTTAGCCAATTTTTTTATTTCTTTTTTTCTCTTCCTATTAGAGAATTTCACTTCTCTCTGACTTCTCGAAACTTTGCAGTCTCTCGTTGTCCCAACTTAATATTTCATTCAGATTAGAGTCCAGACTCTACTTACTTTGTGAACTAAGTTCCTTTTCATCCACTGACTCTTTGGCATATGACCCCATTTATGTTTCTGATTTAAGGTGTTAAACTTCCCTTTTGATTTTAAAAGCTGATTATAAGCAAACCTATAGTGGAAGAGACAGTAGCACTTGGTGGTAGAAGCAACGGAGATTGAATATAAATTCCCCGAGTGTAAGGTCATGTAACAAACCTAATTCTCGCTACCATTCCCCAGCAATCACGATACTTGTCCATCTTAAATGGTAATTAAAATTGTTGACCTCAATGTCGCAGCATCACAGTTTTAATAGATTGAGCTCTTTCTAGTTCGGGCAGAGCATCTGGCTTGTAGATGAACTTGCTATTTCTTTTTTTTTTTTTTTTTTTAAGTCTGTAAAAACAAACTGACATACTTTATATTTCTCCATTTGTCGTAATGTCCATTGGGGGGGAAAAAAACCAAAAAAAACAAACAAAAAAAACCCACAGTGTATTTTCAACCAAGCACAGATTGCCTGCTGTTTCCTCTTGTCAGGGTTTGCTGTCCCTCTATCACAGTTGTGAGAAGGCTGCGTGTGATCTGTATTTTTGTCCTATCTCCCTGAAAGATGACTTTCACATTCTACAGCGTGGGAGGACAGTCACTGACGAAGTCCATGCTGCGAACGGCTCAGCCGTGCAGGGCAGCGGCGGGGGCAGATGTCTCTCTGTTTTATTCTCGATTTTTACTGTGCCCTGTGGCAAAGCCTTAGTTCTTTTCCTCTGTTGGTCCTGAACCCTTACCTTTATTCCTTTTCTCTTCTGGTTACCCCTATTGTTTTTCCCTGCTGTCACTCGTGGTGGACTTGGGGAACAATGTTGCAGGATCATAGAGCTTTGGAGGGAATGTAAATTTCAGGCGGCACCACGTCCGGTCTGTTTTCTCATCGGAAAGCGGCATTTCGCAGAGTTGAACTGGCACCGGGGCTCAGCAAAGACACGCCGAGTTCAGGAATATTCCCTGTTCCCAGGCCCTGGTTCTGCAGAAGTGGGACTTTCTGAAGAGGAGGCACTTGGAGAGGGAGGGGAGGAGAGAGGCACTCGCAGAAGCAGATGCTCCTGGCTTGGGAAGGAAAGCTGCTCTAATCAGGGTTCAGCAGTCTCGCAGACAATCCACAGCTTTGGAGAGAGACAAACAAAACACAGTCTCTCAGTCCAGCGCATAAATGTAAGAGGCTGGTCTTAAGTGTGTGTGAAGGATTCTAGTGGGCTAAAAATGTTAGGCAGAGTTAAAGTGAGGCATTGTTTAGGTTTTAATGAAGGCAACCAATTTTTAACAACAGAAGTTCTGTTGCTGAAAAGCCCCCTCCCCGCTCCCCCCTTCCCTAACACTCCGTTCCTCTGCCCCTGCACCTGCTTTCATTTTTGGCTTCTTGGCACTGATGTTCACAGAGACATCAGCTGGCAGTGGCGAACCGCTAAAAGCTCCCCTGCAACGCCGCTCTGCAAATGCCAACCATTTATCCACTGGTGCATGCCGGCTGAACGTAAGGTCTCCCTTTCTCCCTCCGACCCCAATCCCCTCAGCCCCCCAGCTTTACTTCCAAATGACAGTACACGTTCCAAGCCAAGCAGTGGTCTGGCCCTTTGAGTCTCCATTAAGTGTGGCCGCATCTTTATGCTGCATCTATTTGCTGCGATTATCATATTTTGATCCAAAGGGCGTTGCAGAAAATTTAGACGACAATACTATTTCTTCTATTCAATAAAGAGCTACGGGCCCACAGGCTCATTTCTTTCTCCTCAGCAGATGGTGGGATCGTTTCTTGAGGTCTCTTTGACTCGAAACAGCCTTTTTGTTTTTGTTGCTTATTGAGAGCCAGTTGCCCCAAATTCATTGAATAAAGACATCCACTTTTCAGTTTAAGCTAAGCCCCAATAGATAAATACTGACTTAGATTTGGGCTGATGGACAAGCTAGAAAGGCAAAGGGGTTGCTGGAAGTTAAGTATTCAGCACAAGGCTTTGCAGTTTCAAAAACGATGGCTTTAAGTTCCCCATTCAGCACAGCAATTCAGGCTGTATACTGAGAAAGTGTGAGAAATCTGTGAGAAATTCGACATATATTTATTTTTCTTGGAAATTAGAGAATATCTTCACAGTGTACACTCTGAAGGGCTTTTGTTTTGTTTTGTTGTGTTTTTAATGATCTAAACCATCTGGGGAGTTGATAAAGAATGTGATTTTCACAAGCTGAGCTAGCAAAGCCTATTGCTAAATCCCAAACCTTTATCCAGCCTACAGATAAAACCAGGGTGGGAGAGCTTCCCTTCCAGCTCCAAAATACTAGGATCCCACGTATGCCAAATGCTTCAGTCTCTGGGTGGTAAGAAAAATAGAGAACTGACTAAGGGAGCCTGGCCCAAACATTCAGAAATGTATGGTAGTTTTTTTGTTTTTTTGTTTTTTTGTTTTTCCCTGAAGATTGGTGGAGGTCACAGATTTCCAGAAAATCTGTCTGAAAACCGAGTCAGTGTCATATTTTATCTAATGCCTCTTTGGTCTTTTTTGACTTAGGGACGAGAACTAGCACTTGCAAGAATGTCTTAACCACCTATTTTTCTAGCCTAGAGTCCATCTAAAACCTGTCTTACCAGACAGCACAGAGAAGGCGTTGCAGGGGCTGTTGACTGTGGTGGTCATCTGGCGATAACTGTGATCTTACATTAGAAGGTGTGTGCATACGTGGGGTTTGTGACAAGTGACCAGTTAGGAGTGTCAAGGCTCACTACACAGCATTTAATCCAGCAACGTGGTTAAGATAGAGAAAGCAGAGGGGAGCCGGGGTGGTTCCGTTGGTTCAGCATCCAACTCTTGATTTCAGCTCAGGTCATGATCTCAAGGTCTTAAGATTGAGTCCTATGTCTGGCTCCCCACTCAATGGGGAGTCTGCTCCCTCCTTCTCCTTCTCCCTCTTCCCCTCTCCCTGCTCGCTCTGTCTCTCTCAAATAAATGAATAAATAAATCTTTAAAAAAATGACATAGAGAAATCAGAAAATGTCCTTCTCAGGAAGAGGCCACACACTGAAGGTATAATCATGTCATGGCCTTCGACTTAACCCTCTCCCCCCGAGTCCAACTTTTTGGTTTTCCGCTTATACACCACAGAGGTACACGAGATCAAACTGGAAAGTGATCTCCTTGCATTTTAATACATTCATGCTGTAAGTTATCATTCGCTCACGGTATGCAAATATCTCTAACCAGAAGTCTGATAATACTTCCAAGCCTTGGTTATCAATTACTATTCTCTATGAAATCTACATGTTAATCAATCAGTCAATCAATATTTCATGCCTATCAAATGGTACTGGCTCAGACTTTACTCAAAAACAGCAGATTATGGCAGGAATGTCATTTACTCCTTCTGTTTAAGATGGTTTTAGAATGAACGATCCAGTTCAATGTTCGGGTGCATCAAACTTCTACTGAATGGAACTCCCATCCGGGAGACTAAGGAACAGTTACACTGAGCAAATCAGGCAGCTGGGGCTTCCGGTCGCCTCTGCAAGCAGTTCACAGGAAATAATCCTCTGGTAATAAAGCTTGAAGAATGGGGAAGATTTTTAATAATAATTCTTACTTTAGCGGTTGTTGTCTTCTTTCACGCAGCCGGAAGGCTACATTATCCCCTCAGCCCCTCACTCGGGCTCCAATGTGCTTCCAACCCAGAAGGAGCAGTAAAGTGGGAAGAGACGGGCTTGACCATAAGACAGCAAATCAGAACCCCCACCCTGAAGAGCTTCTTCCCACAGCTCCCTCCAAGTCCTTGAGCCCCTCAGAAACTCGGCTTCCTCATCTGCAAAATGGGAATGGCATTCTATGGGTCCTGGCCAACTCACAGGCTTGCTGTAAGACACAAATGGCACCATCTATAAACTTCAGATCAGTATACAAATGTTCATTATTTGTGTTAGAATGCTTCGTGAACCACACAGGGCTACCAGGCTGTGAGGTAGGATAATTATTATTTGCACTACAGTTGTTTGGTCAGTGCCTACCCACATCTGGGCTTCCTCCTCTCCTCCCTAATTCAGAGAATGGCACCATCCAAACAGTTGCATGAGCTTTGACACCCCCCAATCCATTACTCATATTCGGTCTATCCCAAATTCCATTGGCTGTCCCTTCTTCAAGTCAAAGGAGTTTAGAGCACAGTACTGTATTAAGTTCTGATTTTTCAGGGATTTCTTGCTTCAATTCGTTGAATGCATGAGTAAATGGGATGTACACATACTAGTTTGTAAGTGTATACTTTTACTCCATCTTACTTCAAAAGAGGGATTGAAGGAAGGTTATAGGACACAGAAACACAACAAATAGCATATGTCAGAAGTAGGCAGGAAATGCAAAGGTAAAAAATGCTAGGTACTTTCATTGGAGTCAAGGATAAGACTTATACAAGAACGTTTGCACTGAATCCTTTCTATGGATGGGTCCAAATACAACGGGAAAGACACAAAATATAGTGTTCATGGAATGAAGGCAAAAATATTGTCTAAAAATCACAGAAAAATTACAGAAAGAAATTTCTGGGAAAATCTTCTAAAAAGGATACTGTGAAATGTAGTGAATAATGCTCTGGATGCTACCTTTATAGAAGATAGGGAACAATTTCACAAGGCTGTTTCTTTAAGCACTACGCTTAGTTGGTGTTGGAGAAAATAAGATATGTAAAACAGGCCTTGTTATCAAAGAATCACAGAGACAGATAAGTCTACTGTATACAAATCAGTGCCATTCACTAAGAAATTTAATGAGAGAATGAGGATGCGTGGTGCACTGGAACACAGTAAAGGAAGTAATCAGTTCTACTCAGTAGGCCAGGGAAGGCTTCTAGGAAGTGATAGCATCTGGTCTCCTGTGTTTATTCAACAAGTACTTATCAGTTGCCAACTATGTGGTATGCAAAGTGACAGGGCTAGGATTACAACCCTGAGGAGAACAATGCCTTGGTCTTTATAAGTAGATAACGCTTTGAACAGTGTTTCAGGGAGACTCTGTCTTGCTCCTGAGCCATTGCCCATTCCCCTACCCCAGCCTCAGCAACGGTGAGCCTTTAGTAACGCTCAGATCCCTTGCTTTCCCCTGCTTTCTGAAAAGGAACATGAAACAATGTCAGGAACTGCACGAGAAGCCCTAGCCACTGTCCAAAGCTGCCAGAAACTTTGGGAAAGGAAGTAGATAAGAAAACAAGCTTCTAGGAATCCTTGGGGAAGCCTCAACTCTGGACAGTTGGAGTTGAAACCCAACTCGCCCAAAAGAAGGACCTCGGTGCTCGGCATCTAGGAAGGCCAGTAAATATTACTGAACTCTAATTGAAATAACATGCTGCGAACTAGACTTGAAAGTCATTTTTTTTTTAAACAGGAAAGGAAAGAATATGCAGCCTGGTTCTCTTATTCCTGAAAAACTGAGATGAGCCAAGTTAATCCTAATGTCAACGGGAGATACCCTGATCTTTCCAGTGATCAAGCTCGCGAAGTAGTTCTCAGTGGTAGCAGAACGTCAGAGCAAAGGACTCAACATTAGTAGGAAGGAATCTTTTGTTTCTGCCCAAATAAGTACCGCTCTGATATATCTTCTTTAATAATATCATGTACAATTATTTACTAGATGTAGGAGCAATACTCCCCAATCAGTATTCCTCAGAGGGTAATAGCACATGCTGTTTACAAGACACTGCTTGGCACTGAGGGGGAAGCACAGAAATATTCCACTGAGACTCCATTAGCATGCTCCTTAAAGAATTAGGGAGACAAGATACATTCCTGAAGCAATGAATCAACATATAAAAATACACCAGAGGGGCGCCTGGATGGCTCAGTCATTAAGCATCTGTCTTTGCTCAGGGCGTGATCCTGGCGTTCTGGGATCGAGCCCCACATCAGGCTCCTCCGCTGGGAGCCTGCTTCTTCCTCTCCCACTCCCCCTGCTTGTGTTCCCTCTCTCGCTGGCTGTCTCTCTATCCGTCAAATAAATAAATAAAGTCTTAAAAAAAAAATACACCAGAGCATATGACACAGTATAGATAATAACTCACAGACAAAATGAAAGGTGGCCATGAATAGAGCAGGAGAGATCAGGGAAGATCTTATAAAAATTGGGACCTGAAGAATGGGAAGAATTTAGATGGATCAGGCAGGAACAGTCTAGGTCAGAAGAGGAAAGCTTACAAAGGTGTGGAAAAGTGATTTTAAAAACTAACGTGTTTTCAAATCAGGGAACCAGAAAATTAACTATTAACACAATCGCCAGAAGACATCTCTTGCCGTGCACACACTCACTAGAAAGAATGTTCCTGGGGAGTGTGACACATTTGAGAAAGTAAATCGAAGTGGATTCAGAAAGAAAAATATTCATGCTTATACAATAACATCAACCTGTATACATTCCTTTAAAGTCACAAATATTGCAGAGTAACTCTCACAAACAATCTTCTGGTGGGGGGTGGGGGGAGGTAGAAAATAACATTTCCCCAAATGTCAGAGCTGGTGGGTTAATTCTAGGTAGATAAAGTGTAAAACAGTGATTCTCAGGGAGCTGAACCCAAACAAACCCATTGCTTTCTTAACTCCAAAACTGATCAGTAGTGCTATATGGTAGACCAAATCACAATTTGGGTTATATATAAAATTCAGTTGTACGTCAGTTCTACCTCAATAAAACTGAAAACACATACACACACACACGCAAAGCTAGCACCTGTTTCCAGATGTTTGCTTTAAACATAAACCAGAGTATGTTCTCTGAAACAAACTGCCATTTCCATTTATTCTAAGCCCAGATGAAAATTCCACCACAATTTTTTTAAAGCATAAAATGTTCTCAATGTGTGTACGTGTAATCTTCAGAGAAGCTGAGTAACTTACTCAAGGTCACGCTGAAGTCTGTGGTTTCAGAGCCCTGAGTTTTAAGTGATAAGAGCTTCCCACCTAAATCTGTGCAGTGCGCCAGATCCCTGGACCGCTTTTGTATTCAGATACCAGAACTAGCCCCGACCTACCGAATCAGGATCACCAGCATTGGGCCCAGCTACGTAGATGTAAAAAACCTACCTGACGATTTTGATGGAAATCCCTGGTTAAGATACTGCCTACAAAACCTGCAAATAATAATAATTATTATTATAATTATATAGCAATAATTATAATAATTATTATTATACACTAGGAGCCAAGTTTGTCACTGAAGTATAGCAAGATAAGATGGAGAAATATTAATCTTTGTATTTTTCTTACTTACCCTCACTTCCCAACCTTCCTTAAATTACTCAGAACTATTTACATTCCCTGAAGGAGAACTTGGATTATAACAGTAGGAAGGGAGAGGAAAAGATACCATTCATGTTTATTTTTGGTTTCCCAATGAGGCTCTAGAGAACCCTACGGAAAGGTCTGGAGGGGAGCAGAACATCGATTGGAAAGGTTCGGAAAGAGAAGACAGGGATTGTTTTCCTTCTTGGCCTGTTCACATAAGTTGTAGGTGGGGAAGGGGAGAGAGAGACACATACCCACATATTGGAACACCTCCTGCTAATGTGGATCCTAATGAGATAGAACACAGAGAAACGGTGCTAACGTGCCCTCAGCACAAGGCATTAGGGGAAGTTAGCTCTGCCTCGTGGCAACAGAGAGAAGGCTTGAAGAAGTTAGCCTCAGAATGGAGTGTTTATGATGGATACGAGTCTCTGTAGATGGGTACTGTGGGAACAGATTCAAGAGGAAATTACTATCTATCTGGCACCTAATTCAATTCTCTACCACACTGAAATATATGAGACCTGTATAACATCGTTACAGTGACTACTGATGATCTCGGTCCACATGAACTTAGCAACCTCAAACTTGGCAAAGGTTGGTGGGCCATGTTCACCAGGAAGGTCTCTAACCAGGATCACTTCAGTGTCTCCTTATTTTCCTCTGACGCTCTCCTCTTTGCTCCCCTGGCCCACTCTCCTGATTTGACATTCTCAAGTTGCTTTGTTCTCAGACCTGCTTCTAGTCACCCATCACTAACCTGAAAATACATACCTCTGTTAAAGTGTTCAGTGCATCTTCACTGTGGGAGTATAGACATAACGTTCCCATCTTTGTGGTCAAGCCTTTCAGTGACTCATTAGTAACTGATGGGGAAAAATTTCAGACCTGCTAGAACAATCAAGAAATAGTTTGGAAAAGTTACAAATGACCTTAAAGATAGTCTATTCTGTTTTTATAAACTATTGATATCGAGACCCAAAGGGAATGGATAATTTGTCTAAATCTGGAAGGTTCTAAGGGTTAGAAGTGAAACTTGGACCTGGATGTAAGTCAAGTAATCTTCCTCTGCCACCTGCTAAGGGAATGAGGAGAGTGTTCAGGAGCCACACCAAGGTAAGAGTCTGTAGGTTGTCACCTTTCCTATATCCTTTATCTGAAGGCCAACCCTCAATCTGGACTTGGTGTGGAATTTCCACTAATTTACTTTTCCAAATTAAGGACCAAATCCCACATATTAACTCTATACTAACTAGTGAACAACAATAATTTATCTTCCTTGGGCTCATAATATACTACACATGGGAGTGACTTAGGAACTGGATAGTCTCAAATTTAATGAGACTAAATTATAATTAGTAATAAGGGTCTTATCCAATGTCACTTTGAAAATTGTTGACAAAATGAGGAATCATCTCATTTCCATTTTAATACACTTAGTAAGGAGCCTGAATATGCCAAAGAATTAATGAAATTTGCAGAACTATTTTTAGAAAGCATAGCTATACAGTTGTGATTCAAAAATAATCAATGACTTAGAAGAATCTACTTAAAATTTTGAATAACTTATCTCAAATCACAGATTGATACACTTACAGGTAGAGAACCTTAAATATATTAATACAAAAAGCCATATCTGGGAAAAAGAGGAAAAAATAGAACTAATCTTTGGTTGATTTACAATATATTGTTACAGAAGAGGATATAAGATGCAATTTGGAACTGGTGCAAGAAAAGTCAGTGTTGGGAGCTAAGACTGGATTTTCAGAAAAATGTAGAGAAAAAAGAAGTCATTCAAAACAAGGGCAATAGAGCGATTGTCTCATTTGGTGACTAAGGTGCCTGAAAGTCAATATGAACATGATGATCAAAGGCTCAGTTAGGTAAAGACTAAAGTAATAAATGATTAACAGTCATGGTAAACACAAAGAGAAATGCACAATGACATAAATAATAAGAGAAGCTAGAGAGAATTTTCTGCACCAGTTACAATGAAAAAAAAATGTAGAAGGCTCATACTTGAAGACGTGTTTCCAAAAATGAATTGGAATCCTAAAACTTCCAGTTAAAGAAAACCTAACATGATGATAGTGATTTATTTAAAAAATGAGTTGACAGACCAGTAAGTGGCTACAAATATCTGCAAATTCAGCTATGAAGGTTGGTACACTTAAAACGAGCCCTTTCCATCATTTTTATTCTGTCAAAGAACATAAGTAATTGGAAATGCCTAGCATATGCCTTCTCTCAGTCTTCATGGTAGTTGAAGAATACTAATCCAACAAAATTGAACCTAAAATACAGTCTTTGGATAATACTTATGAGGAACTATATTATATTTGTCCAATTTTAACACCTTGCTTGTGAACACTGCCCTCAGATCCCAGCAAGAGCAGCCCCCATTCTGGCACCATGTTGGAAAAGCCAACTTTTGGCTTTCCTCAGGCCATGCCCCTTCACCAAGCAGGTGTCTGAGGGTCCAAGGGTTATTCTCACCTGTAACCCGTGCCTCCCCTTTTAGACCATACTCCAGGTACCCAAGAATCCAGAATTTTCTTCCCAGAGTACCCTGAGGCCACTTTTAGGCCTGTGCTGGTCTCTTCTTTGGGTCTTTCTCTCCAGAAGATGGAACATGCCACCAGTACCTGGCCCTAGGAAGCCGAGGAGAGGCTGGCTGCAGTGGTATGTGGAGAAAAGCAGTGTTCAGAGCTTGTGATTAAAGGCAAAAGTGTCTGCTGGTGTCTGAGGCCCCCATGGGGCAGGAAGGAGCCCTGAATGGACTGGGAGCCCATGTCCCATTCTCTGAAAGCCACCATGTTCTTTGCAGAGCTCTGAGGAATGTAACACGTGTAACATGAATCTGGTCTTTCAGTCAGCATGAGGACTCTTTGTTTTCAAGATTGTAAGATAGAACAGATTTAATGTAAACGTTATTAGCATGATTTACATACATATTTGAAATATTTAAACATGTGGTAAGTGATCTTGCCTTTGGCTGGCAAATTTCTAGAGGCATGCTTGTTGCTTTCCCCCCTCCAGGCTATCTGAGGTATCTGGGGGCAGACTATACCTTATTTCTCCAGTGCTTTTTATCATACCTGACAAGATGCCTCATACAGGCCTGGGGCTTCAAACTGAATTGAAGGAAAATTCAGAGACACGTAAACTGAAGGTAGGAGAAGGTGAGGCACATATTTTCAGCAGTTAGACTTTTCATCAATCTGCCCCCTTTCTCTGACTCTCCCACCACAGAGAGGAATAGTCAGGAACTTTATGTCACACTAGGAACCTGGGGTCCCTGATGAACAAGGTCACCACAGCAGCTTCCGTATTTTGTATTTTACAACCTTTCATCCTGTGCTCCATATACCACCCAGGTCCCTGGAAAATTCCTTTAGAGTCTGATTAGCATTTCAAGGACAAGGCAGTTGGAATTCCCCTTGGCTGTTTTTGTCCCTCCTCAAGGAAATCAACAAAGGCTCCAGAACTTTATATTTCTGGATATACAGTATTTCAGAAGAAATTTATTGCTTCTTTTATTGAGGTTTTAAAGGACTGTTGATAATATCCTGTCAATGCACAGTTTTTAACCATACAATGGAAAGTGAACTTTTTTCCAATGGCTCCTTATTATCCTCTTCCTTCCTCTCCCCCTCCTTCCCTCCACCCTTCCCTCCTTCCTTCCTTCCTCCCTACTTTTCTTTCAACATAAACTATAATCATTTAAATGCAATTATCATTCTTTTGAGTAGAACCGCACGTAATTCTCATTCCCTTACAGCGCACACATAATATAGACATCACATTATTCTGTATCATATTATTTTGTATAAATTACACAATTCTGAAAACAGTGTGTTTCTTCATCTTTAATTCACCCTGAAAAGCAATGATATTTTCTTCTGTCTGTTACTATTTACGTACGTCACTATGACTCGAAAAAAATGGCCAACTTGGGCTAGGGTCACAAATGCAGTAATAATTATGAGCAAATTAAGGAACCCGGGACATATTTATGTTTTTGCTATTGTCAGTCATAATCCCTACCATGTTTATGAAACTAGTAAGCCTTCTTTGTTTTTATGGTAGCTCTGGTCGGCTGTCAGAGACGATATTTTTAAAATTCCTTTGCAGGTAGTTACATTCCTACAAGATTTACCCAAGCTAAGAAATCATTACTCGTTGACAGGCTCTCCCGAAGACCTCCCATTCACAGATTTTCCTTGAATCCCTGTTTGTCAGCCATAGGTTAGGGCAAATTCTGGAAGCTCTCTGAGCTTCAGTTTCCATGTTTGCAAATAGAATAGTTTTACCTATTTTACAGGGTTCCTGTAGGCATTCGAGATATCAGTTAAGGTGCCTGCATGCCATGGGTGAACAGTAAGTGTGGTTTCCTTGACCTTGCTGTCTCTCTTCTCCCCAGTGGCATATTCTCTATTAGCCATTTGATGTCTGAGTTTGATGTTAGCCCTGAAGTTGAAGAGTCAAGCTTCAGTTACCAAATCTATTTCTTCTTTCTGAATTGGTCCCCTTGCAACTGGTTTGACTTTTTGGTATTAGGGTTGATAGAGAAGTGATTTTTCTCCAGGCATATTCTTTATCATTTTTTTTCTGCTTTGGTCAAAAATTAAAAAAAAAAAAAAGATACCCACAAACATTGATTTTTCCTCCACAGCAGATGGTAATAGCAATTAGAGGGAGTTAGAATCCTGACCCTCGGTGGCAGGCAAGTCCTCACTGTGTGGCAGAACTGGGTAGAAGATGATCTGGACATCACAACCAGAGTGCACTCGTCCAAAACAATCCCTCCTATCAGGCAATGATTCACCAGGTGTCTGCTCCAAAGTTAACCTGGCAGAACACAGAGAAAGATACATTAACACCTGTATTTTCTCTTATAATCCACTTCCATAAATTATAACATTTAGATGCAACCCTCTGCCCCAACGAAGCATTAAAAGGCACCATGATGGTCACTTCCCAAATCAGTTTTAAATAGTAAAAAGGAAGGCCAAGTTTCTTGAAGGCCCATGATATATCCCTGAGTGAGGGTTTACTGATACCTGACTTACTCAGCAACACCAAAAGTTTCTGTCAAGAGACTTTCCTATTGTAAGTTCATCTGGAAAATGGCTTCTTGGAGGGAGCCTATTTCTTTTGTGAAAATGCTTCATCGTTTTAACATGAAATTATGGGCATTATCCATAATCTTAAACCCAAATTATTTGATTTTGTATTGAACACAAATAAAAAATGAGAGCGTAATGTTGTTTCCGGATTTTCAGGCATGACAATCCGGTTACCTTAGTTTAACCTTCTATTTTCTATTGATGGAATAGAAGAGCAAGACTGATCATTTGTAACTCTCCACTTCTATACATGCTGTCTGTGGGAGCGAGGGGAACCTCCCATTCTGTATCTCTTTGTAACTTATTATTTTTAGAAAATGGAACCACATCCCTTCTCTTATATAACCCTCATTTGCACATGTCTTACAGATTGAATGGCTAATTTGCCGGCATCAATGTCCCTAACAAAGTAGTGCTAGGTCTTCTGCAGCAACAAGGGATTACTTTTAAATTGGTCCTTCATTAAGAAGGATAAGTAATATCACTCTGTGTCCTTGGCTTTACAAGGTTGGGAAGAATCACAGTAATCTGAATCCCAAACTGGCCAGACCAAAACAAGCTTAGCTTTTCCTCGAGTTTCTTACCATAGCTATTTCTGGGATGTTCCTCCAGAAATTCAAATTTATTCTTCCAACCCATTCTTGTTGCTTCTTGCCCCCAGGTCTTGTGGGAATGCCCTGGAGCATGATTACACTGCTTTGGATTCAGCCTTCCCAATCCTCATGTATTGCCCAGTGATAGACAATGGAAATGTTTTTCTAGACAAACTCCACCACATATGGACGAGAGTTTCCATCAGGGCAAATTTTCAGAACTCCATAATCAGATATCAGTGTAGTTCCGAAAGAATGGGCTCTTCAGTCTTGAATAAGACCACATATGGGGCCTCAACACTATAATCCACGTTGGAATTCATACACTGGAATGAGGTGAGCAAATGTTCCCATTTCCTTCTGCTGTCTGTGTACAAAGTTATAGCAAGAATAACATATACAACTCCTAAAAATAAAGAGTAAATCTCAGAGACAATAATAATCAAAATTGTATTTAGGAAAGAAATCATTCTCAGAATGAGACTTCGGATTGTACAGTCAACCCCCTACCTGCTGACTTCTCAAGCATGAATCACTGTAAGACGCTCGAACCTCTGTAGACCCATCCTCCCCTATGAAAGAGAACTGGCAGGGAGTTCTGGCTGTCACTTCTACATATGGTGCCCAGTCGACAAAATATGTTTCAATGCACTGCTTGCCTCCCTGTGATAAAAGGCATTTTGGCACAAGACTCTATAGAAAATTGGGCACCAAATAGGCCTTTGAAATCCATGACCATCAAGAGGCACAAATTCTACTCTTTCTAAACGTAATGTGCTCGGCCATTTATTTGCCAAAGGATCACCCATTACAAGACTAGACCAACATATACTGTAACAGTGCAAATATGGACCAATTTTTTACATTCAGGGTTCTTATTTGATTTTTTTTTAACAGAATCAAGAAATTCCAGTCACGTGAACAGGTTGGAGACTTTCTTTAGTTGAACTAGTTTGTTGCTTGTTTGTTCTCGGTTATAAGATATAACTGTAAGATGAGGAACTGAAAAGAATGTCATTGGAACAGTGACATTTTCTGAGAGTTAGCGAGCACTCTAACCTGTTGAACATGTTACACCTAGAAGAGGACAGATCCAGTGTAGGGGTTGGCAAACTGGCACACAGACCCAGTGGGCCTGCTGCCTGTTTTTGTAAATAAAGTTTTATTGAAACATAGCAATGCCATTGATTTCCAAGTTGTCTGGGGCCGTTTTCATATCCCAATAGCAGAGTTGTTGCTATAGAGACTGTATGGATCACAATGCTTAAAATATTTAGTCCTGGGGCGCCTGGGTGGCACAGTCATTAAGCGTCGGCCTTTGGCTCAGGGCGTGATCCTGGCGTTATAGGATCGAGCCCCACATCAGGCTCCTCTGCTAGGAGCCTGTTTCTTCCTCTCCCACTCCCCCTGCTTGTGTTCCCTCTCTCGCTGGCTGTCTCTCTCTGTCAAATAAATAAATAAAATCTTTAAAAAATTAATTAATTAATTAATTAAATTAAATATTTAGTCCTTTACAGAGAAGGTTGCCAATCCCTGATCTAGTGTACCGCTATCTTTCCCGTGAAATTATTTTATAAACTTTCTATTAAAGGTGAAGGCGCATAAACACTGGTTTGAAAAGATGCTATACTCCGGGATTAGGTCATCCTGTGAACTTCCCTCAGTGAGAGTCCGTATGAGGATATGTAAAGATCTCAAGAACAACAGTACAATGTTGTTTGTGTATGTGCTGATGGGACAATTGTCTCATTTCAGCGTGTTGTGACACAGACTGTGTCACCCCAAGGAAATGTTCTGGGGTTCAGCTCTATTGAAAGTGGAAGACATAAGGCCCACTGCTTGCTAATCTCATTGCCTGGAAAAGAGGGGAAAATTTTTTTTAAAGAATATTTCTCTCTAATCATCTTTCCCTTTAAGTGGATTGTTTGAGAGACATTAAAATAGCTGAAGCAGCCTGGAGAATCTAGTTTAACAAACAAACAAACCCAGCATGCTCTAAGTTCAAAAGGTCTGCTGCATATTCACGATCTATCTCTCTATACATATTTTATTTAACCTTCTGTAAATATTGTCATTGTGGAGTGCTTTGGACAGGCTAATGCGTTGGGATGTTTTGTTAATGGAAACAGAGACAACAATGCAGAAGGCAACCCCAGGACGGGAAGAGGAGGAGGCAGACGGAGAGAGGAAGGGGCAGACTGAAGGCAGAGCCCAGGGTGTTAGAGAGAGAGAGGTGAGGCCCAGACCCTGCATAGAGCTGACTTCTTCATTAGCACGACCTGGAACCATGCCAGAGCATTCCACAACTTCAGGAGCTCATCGGGTTTCCTCCCCTCTCCCCCTTCTCCTCTCCCTCTCCCTGTCTCTGCAAACTTAAAAAGCACAGACAGAATGGTATTTCTCCCACAGTAGAATGCACTCCTCTTCATTCGAAAATCAGTCTGCAGAAAAATGGGAATTCGCTTTTAGTTCTGGATAATAACAGACTAACTTTCCTTTTAAGCATCTTCTGTTCCTTAGTAAGAGTTGAAGCTTTAAAGCTCTCCCTGTGTTCACGATTTCCTTCCTCCACAGTGTATGCAGTTGGCGGCTCTAGGTTATGGGTGACCGTCCCCCTGCTTCCTGTCCCACCTAAGCAGCCCCGCTGGCTCCCTGGGCTGCCACCTGTGTCTTGTGCATTCCTAGCTCCTTTTATTAAAGAGCAACACTGCCGTTGCTTGAACTGGGAATATATTCTCTTCCTTTTCTGCCTCCTTGTTTCCTTCTCCTCCTCCCTCTCCCTCTGTCCCTTCGCCTTTACTCTTTTTGTTGTTGTGGTGGTGGTGGTGGTGGTGGTGGTAGTGGTGGTGTTTCCCACAGCAAAAAAAAAAAAAAAAAAACTGCCCGGGACGGCCCAAGTCCACGCTGGCGGCTGGGGGTGGGGGGGCAGGGGGGGGGGGGGGATGGCAAAATCCCTCCTGCTGGGCTTTGAGCAATACACCAGAGGCCGTGGCAGCTTATGGCCCTGTGTCGGGGAAGACAAGGGCAGGAGGTGCAGGAGAAGCACCATGGAGGGAGAAGGAAGGTTCTAGATTATGAGGTGAGAGAAGTGGTCATGGCCATATCCTGGAGGACCGGAAGTATCAGGGTGACAGGGGCCGAGCCAGTCCCCTCCCAAGTTCCGACCTCCTCCTTCCCCTCCTCCGCTTCTCCCATTCTGGGCCTCCCGAAGCCCCGCACAAACCCACATCCCACTCTGGCCTCCCTGCCCGGTACAGCCAGCCAGGGATCACCGACTCACACAGGGCGTAATTCCATCAAGTTCTTCTAATGACGTCCCAACAACACGTGCACGCGCGCGCGTGTGTGTGTGTGTGTGTGTGTGTGTGTGCATGTCTGTATATACGCGTGTGGATTCATGCCTGCGTGTAGGAGACTTGCACCTCTAGTCACCTTTCAGATGAACTGTGTTTACGTGCTACAAAGATCAAAATGGACAGAGCTGGTAGTTTGAAAAAGCAGTCCCTTGCCACTTGCATTAATTCCTGCGTTCCGGGCTTGCAGTGGGTTTGCAGGCCGCGGGCTCCCTAGCTCCATATCCAGCAGTGAAAGCTCCCATGTGTCTCACCACCGTCATGTTGATGCAGCTGGGTTTGACACTGCTTACCTCAGCAGTTTGTGGTACTGGTGGTGCTGGTGGTGCTGGGGGGGGGGGGGGGGGGTTGGTTGAAAGACAGAAGGCTTCCTTGTGATCCCAGCCTTTTCCTATCAAATGACACTCAGCCATGGTTTGGGTGACTTATTTACTGGCGCTGGACCAGGAAAAACAAAAATGAACGTTCACAACTAATAAATCCTCCAGCTTAGATAGCCCCGGCAACAGTGGTGGGATTACATCAAAATGTTCCGCCTGATACCACAGGGCTCCCTGGCAGTGTGGAACCTAATAAGTCAGGGGTAGGCAAAGGGGGTAAAACAAGACAGGAACAGAGAAATGTTTTATATGCGGGGTCTTAGACACACTCAAAACCTTTGAGCTTGAATCATAGGATGGGCTTCCCCAGGGGGAGGGTTCTAAATGAGGAAAGAGGAGGCAGTGTGCTGGAATCCCTGGACTAGGAGATGGCTAAGCCTGCCACCTTTTGCTTTTATCCTTGGAAATGAAGCCACACGCACATTAACCATGATGCAGGAGGCGGGCCTGCGTTGACTGGACAGCAAAATCGCAGCTTTCTCAGCTGCACTGGAAGAAACTATTTTTATAGAGGACACAAGGTCAAGAATGTTTAGCAAACAAAATTGTATGTCATCCACTCCTAGATAATTCTCCAAGGACCTTCCTCCTCCCAGGCCCTTATTGAAAGTGAGGGCATCTCTTTATGGCTAGTGCGACAGTGTTTTTTATTTGTTTTGGAATTGATCTTCTGGACAGAAGCACTTTTTTTTTTTCATCAGTAAAAATCCAGAAAAGCCAGCCACAAAACCACTGACTTTGGTTAAGATTTCCTCATTTTGTCCCCCTATGACCACCTCTAATTCCATAAATAACTATACTTTCTGTGATGATTAACTCTGCTAATTGAACTTTTGTAGTTAATGGTTAAGACTTCACATGCAAGGTTCAATCTTTGGATAGAAATGTGGACAAAAAGTGGGGAACATTTTAAACATCACCCAGATGTTTAGTCTACGTAGTGCTAAATCCTTGACTATTTGGAAGGATAAACGATAACTATGATTGATTTTGTTCTGCCCTTTTAATTTTGGTTTTGTTTTCATGACCCTCCGAGAAACAGTGAGGGACGGCTCTTCCTTCATGACAGATTAAACCACACCCACCCACTAGTTCTGCCTGCTATTATGCAGAAAAGCAATACTATTTTTGTTTTGCTTTTGCATCGCGATGCAACTGGGCTCTGACATCATGGCAGTGCCCGGAACATGCCTGTAGCAAGTAGGTAACATGATCTACTTGCTTTCCAAAGCACCTGACACAAAAGCATCTTATAAAATCCTTCAGAGTTCTGCGGAATGATTATCTTCGAAACTTGTTCTTTGGGATAAAAGCAGATACAGGAAATATACAAAGGTCGATTGTGCCATCTTTGTGTGCTTAGAATTTTCACTGTCTACCAGTGAAGTAGTTGTTCAAATTCTTCTACTAGTTCACAGGAAAGTAATTGAATCTCTCTCTGATTGAATCCAGCTCAATTATTCTCTCTGTCATAGAGATATTATCTATAGTCATTGTCTCCTGGGAGAATCAAGTATTGTCTGAATGCTATTTAGAAATCCTTAGGAAAAAAGGCATTATGCGATCAAATCAACTTCAAATTCTGTTTAATTCCTTGAATCCTTATTTTGATTACTTCATCTCTGTTATTACACTAATACTTTGGAGGCACCCAAAATGTGCCAGACACTATGTAAGCTCTTGGGATTCAAAGAGTTTGTGGTTTAGAGGGGGAGATAGGAGCATAAAAATTATGGCCAACTTTTATTGAGTGCTTACTATATGCCAGGTACTGCTTTAGACATTTTATATGTACTAATACATTTAAGTCTTAAAACAACTCTATGAGGTAGGTAACATTATTTCTCCTGTCTTTAAGAAAGGAAATGGAGACACAAGAGGTCAAATTACATACCCCAAATCACGTGCTACCTTCTTTTTAAAGCAGTGCTCGGAAAATATATGACTGCTTTGCGTTTATAACCCACTGAGTTCAGTATCCTCAATACACCGTTAATAAGCAAAAGCTTGCCAGATGGAAAAAGGGATGGCGAACATATTAGTAGAGGGAATTTAGAACCCCCAAATTAAGCCCTGACATCATCCTAACCTCTTAGGGTTTCTAAGAACTCTCACTTAGGTGATGGATAAGATCTTGCAGTAAAAATGTTTTCAAGGTTGTCTCTATAAAGTGCCACTCATGCATATTTCAACTTAGTTTCAGGAAAATTTGTTTTAGGTTGTTTCAAACTTAAATATATTAATTTTTCTAAAGTGCTTAAGAGAGCACATGGTATAAATGAACTTAATTGGGAGGTTCTACGCTAACTGAAAAAAAAATCTAAAGAAGAGTTGGGATGTGGGTGGCACTCTAAAGGATAGAGAGACAAAAGCCACCCTGTGTGAGAATCAGGAAACAGAAGAGCTAATCCTGGTGGTCTCTGAGCCTTCCCTCAAGTCTGTAAGACCTTCATCTAAAATACACGGGGGGAAAGGGCTACATGGTCCAAGGAACCATTAAATATTAAAGCAGGGCCCTGACACAATCAGATCTGTTTTACGTAGCAAGGTAATTTCTGTAACAATGCAAAGGATGAGAGAAGAGGTGAGAAGGTTGCAGCAGAGAGGCCAACTGAGACACCAGTGCAAAACCAGGCCAGGGCTGCTGCTGCTGCTGCTGAGGTGTCCGTGGGATGGGAGATGGGAAAATTTGGACAGATATTTAGGAAGTAGAATTTCCAGACCATTGTCCTTGATCGGATAATGAAATGTGGTCCCTGACAATGTGAGGAAATGGGGGTCCTGCTAGTATGAGGAAAAGTGATGAGTCCTTGATTTGGGGCATGGATGGCGAGTATATGACGGTATTCACTAGCAGGAGGATATTTGGAAGGCAAGGTGTTAAGTTAGTTTTAGGCTTGTTGAGTTTAAAGTACTCAACATGCAAGGGTGCATACAATAGGCAATTAAAGGCATGGTGTGGTTCCCGAAGAGATAGATTTTATTTTATTTAATTTTTTAAAGATTTATCCATTTATTTTTGAGAGAGCGCGCATGCACACGAGTGGGGGAGGGGCAAAGGGAGAGGTAGAAAATACCCAAGCACCCTCCCCCAGCTGAGCACAGAGCCAGAGGTGGGCCTTGATCCCCGACGCATGAGACCATGACCTGAGCCAAAACCAAGAATCGGTATCCAACTGACTGAGCCACCCAGGCACCTCCCCCCACCACCCAAAGGGATAGATTTTAGAGTCTTATACAGAGGGATTAAGTATTTCAAGAGATGGGAGTATATGGGAACACTAAGGAAAAACAGAGTTGAGAGAGAATATATGTGGAGTCAAGGACAAAACTTGGGAAACTCACGGGAAAACCCTTCGGGTCACTTTAAGTAAGATTTTAGACAGTGAGGGCGCCTGGGTGGCACAGCGGTTAAGCGTCTGCCTTCGGCTCAGGGCGTGATCCTGGCGTTATGGGATCGAGCCCCACATCAGGCTCCTCCGCTAGGAGCCTGCTTCTTCCTCTCCCACTCCCCCTGCTTGTGTTCCCTCTCTCGCTGGCTGTCTCTATCTCTGTCAAAATAAATAAAATCTTTAAAAAAAAGAAAAAGATTTTAGACAGTGAAAGAAGCTCGATCAGTTTTCTTTTTTTTTTTTTTAAAGATTTTATTTATTTTGACAGAGATAGAGACAGCCAGCGAGAGAGGGAACACAAGCAGGGGGAGTGGGAGAGGAAGAAGCAGGCTCCTAGCGGAGGAGCCTGATGTGGGGCTCGATCCCATAACGCCAGGATCACGCCCTGAGCCGAAGGCAGACGCTTAACCGCTGTGCCACCCAGGCGCCCCTCGATCAGTTTTCTAAAAACAGATCCAAAACTCTTTTCTTACCTCAGAAGTACTGTTCCTCCATGATTTCTTCCTGTAGCTTCTAATCCATCATCAAAGCTAATCTACATTTTGAAATCATCACCCAATTCAAGATAATGTTGGTCTTGAAACTTCACAAGCTTAGACATCTTGGCACTGTCAAGCTTTTGAAACATAACTCAGTCCCTCAACCCTGTAGAGGTCACTAAGAACATTCTCGTGCCTGAAAGCTGTGGGTGCTATCAATCACTGATTAAAAATGCCATCTCTTGCAAAGGCTGGCTCAGCAGAGGGGCTCAGCACCGTCTTGATGAGGAGAGAAAATGAATCCTAATTACTACCTTTGTTCTCTTGAAGCTGGTTTCAAGAAACACAGAAAGACTACCTTCTGTTTACTTACCTCTCCTGACTCTATTCTTACAGGAGGGCATTTAGGCGCTCGATTTGTAGAATCACTGTGGGGTGCGATATGCTTCTTTTACCCGTGATTATCATTGAAAAGTGTATTCAACCTCCCAATGCTCAATATTTAAAAATTAAAAAAAATTAAAATGCAGCCTCTGTGTGGTTTATTTATAATAGGCTGTATTGAAAAGACAAAGTACTAATTGGAATACGATCCTCAATAAAACTGCAATGAAATGAGTTGCCCTCCCAGAGTTTATTTTTTCTTTTATCCTCACTAATAGAAGCAACCATGTGTTCGGGCTTAAGGTCATCACTTGGGAGCAGATATTAAGTGACCTTGCTTAATTTTGTAAGTATAAGGGAAGCAGGCTGTTGGCCTTGGGGAAAAGATGGATGTGACCTTTTGTTTAACTTAATAAATAAGCTCTTCTTTCTGTTATATAAACCGATGGGGAGAAAACAGACAAATCTGAATAAGGAGAGGGGCCCAATAAATTCTCCGTCTCATCTCCTTGAGACTGAGATTAGAAAAAGGCTTGGGACAGACTAGAAGGGCCCTTACTCAGGATCCTGAAATAAAGTTACCTCAAGATAGTGATTCTCACCTGGGGCTGATTTTGTCCCCTGGGAGACATTTGGCAGTATCTAGAGATAGTTTTGGTCGTCACGACTGGGGAGCCGTGCTCCTGGAATTTAAGAGGTAGAGGCCATAGATTTTCTTAAACATTCTACAATGCACCTGACAGTCCCTCAAACAAAGAATGATCTGGTCACAAATGTCAAAAGTGGTGAGGTGGGAAACCCTGCCTGAAAGGTAGAGAGACACAGAACTGATGGCTTACACCTTCTATTGTTGGGAGAAAGAGAGGAGAATGCTGGCTTTGGCCCATGAATGGCAATCTCTGAAACCAGTTTTGTTCCAGTTCTTTGTGGCTGGCAAGTGTGCTAAGAAACAGCCCCTTTGGGAATAGAACTAAATGGTGACTAAAGCCTGTCACAGTTGTATGCGTGTGCGTTGCTAACGGAGGACAACCCAGAGGGATCATACCTCTTCTGTGCTCAGTATACAACTTTGAAGGTAACTCTGAATCTTCACCATGAGACCAAAACCAACTTTGGAATTACTTTGTCCACGATGAAAAGTTGCTGGGTGATGGAACTGGTAACTTTGGATCTTAGCAAGGTGCTGAAGGGAGACTCTTCTTCACTGAAAATAATCCTAGAAATTGGGGCTCATTCAACATCAAATAAGAGGAGTCAACACCCTTCCCAAGAACCTTAAAGGAGTCACTTTGCTTCCCACACTGCCCATGAGGCCACTTCTGTTCAGCAAGCAGTTTTTCTCCATTGTACCAAGCTCACCAAGGGAGGATTGAACCAGCCTGGAGTCTCTTGCTGCCTCCCGCATCGTACTCCCCCACATCCTCACACCCACCACCAACCTCCAGGAACATACAGAAGGAAAAAAGTGAGGACTACCATCTGCATGCCTGTGTGGAACCTTAACTTATATCCCATGACCCAACAGAAACATGCTATCTTTTCCCAGTAGGATAAAGAAGGCTAAGGCAATTATGGTTGGCATGACTTATCCTCTACTTTCACATGGACAAGACCCAGAGTGCAAGATTTTAAGGTATTAGGGCCAAAAGTGAGTCTAGAGAATTTTGGCCCAGTGTTTTCCAGAGTGGTACATATCACCGTGCTTGTATAAAGGAAGATTTTATGTGGTACATGGATATGACTTTCAATAGCACTAAATCCATACCTTTCAATTCTGTTTCAATCTTTCTAATTAGGGTCAAGTTTCTTTTTTTTTTTTATAATGTTTTTTATTATATTACGTAGGGTCAAGTTTCTTAATACTGAGAGGCAAGAGAGAACTTAAAATCTCGGGAATTGGGTTTGCATTATGACTCTGTAACATAAATTGACTCTGCGACCCAATGTTGACCAATGAAAAAGTAAGTGGAAGACTTTTGGGGAATTCTTGGAGAGATTTTTCTACTCTGAAGTTTTTTTTTTTTAATTTAATTTATTTATTTGACAGAGAGAGAGCACAAGCAGGAGAAGCAGCAGAGGGAGAGGGAGAAGCAGACTCCCACTGAACAAGGAGCCTGACACTGGGCTCGATCCCAGGACCCTGGGATCATGACCTGAGCCAAAGGCAGACCCTCAACGGGCTGAGTCACCCAGGCGCCCCTGAAATTTTTTCTTTCAGCCCCTCTATTATATTGTTATTGTGGAGCAAACTCTGTGAAGGCAGGAGGACTCCAGCTTTTCCTCCACTGTATGTCCAGGTCTGGTCCTACCCAGCACTGCTGCCATCCACAGGCACTTCATACATATTTGCTGGGTGAACAAATAAAAGAATCATATGAATAACTTACTAGTGATCTTTTTTTCATTGTAATGATGGCTTTCAAGTGCACAGATTTGCCCCCAGGCTTAATGTTAAATCACCTGTGATTTTCCCACTAAACTTTTGTTTGTTAATAGATTCGTTGGGGTATGATTGACATAATATAAACTGCAAATATTCAAAGTGTAGAATTTGATCAGCTTTGACATATGTGTACACCTGTGAAACCATCGCCACAATCAAGATAATGAACACATCCATCATCCTAAAAATTTACTGGTTCCCCTTAGTAATCTCTACCTCTTATCTCTCTACCTCTCCTCCCCAAGAACCATTCATATGCTTTCTGTCACTACAGAAGCATCTGCATTTCACAGAGTCTTACAGAAATGGAATCTTTTTATCAGGCTTCTTCCACTCACAATAGTTATTGAAAGATTTGTTTGTGTTGTTGCACGTATCAGTAGTTCATTCTTCTTTGCTACTGAGCAACATTCCATTGTGTAAACATACCATGATTTGTTTATCCATGTTTACCTTTTGAGTTTTGTCCTGTTTTAAGCTTCTATGAATATTCACGTACTTGTCTTTGTATGGATGTATGCTTTCTTTTCTCTTGGGTGAATACTTAGTAGAGAAATGGCTGGAGAGTATGGTGGGTATATGCTTAGCATCGTACAAACTACCATAATATTAATCAATGGTGGCTGTTCAATTTTCATTCCCGTCAGCAGTGTTTCAGAGTTTTGGTTGTTCCCTATCCTTGACAGCACTTGATGTGGTCAAACACTTTAATTTAAGGTGTTCTAGTAATCATGTCATGGTATCTCATTTTGGTTTTGATTTGCATTTCCATAATGACTGATGATGTTGAAAATCTTTCCATGTGCTTATTTACCACCTGCATATCCTCTCTGGAGATGTGTCCCTTCTGATCTTTTGCCATCTCCTTATGGGGCGGTTTGTTCTTCCATGACTGCATTTTTGAGTTCTTTATATATTCTGCATACAAGTCCTTTATCAGATACATGCTTTCCAAATATGTTCTCCCAATCTGTGGTTTGTCTTTTTCTTATTTTAATGTATTTTTTGAAGAGAAATTTTTAAATTTGATAAAGTCCAGCTTATCATGTGTTTCTTCCGTGGATAACAGCGTTGGTGTCATATCTAAGAAATCTTTGCCAAATCTGTGGTCATGAAGAGTTTCTCCCATGTTTTCTGCTAGAAGTTTTATAGTTTTAGGTTTAAAATGTAAATGTATGATTCATGTGATTAAGTTTTTATATGGTATGAGATATGGATCAAAGTCCATTCTTTTTTTTTTTTTTTGGCTTATGGATATCCAACTGTTCCAGCATTATGTGTTGAAAAGACGATCAACTATCATTTGCCCACAGCATGGTATTTACATCTCTGTAAACAAACAAGTAAAAACATATACATGAGGCTTTAGTTTTGGACTCTCCATTCTACTTGTCAATCTGAATGCAAATATCACACTGTCTTTATTACTACAGCTTCACAATAAATCTTGACATTAAGTAGTGTAAATCCTCTCACTTTGTTCTTCTTTATAAAAGTTGTTTTGTCTATGCTAGGACCTTTGCATTTCTATATGAATGCAGAATCAGCTTGTTAATTTTGGGAAAAGATAAATAAAAAATAAATAAATAAATAAATAAATAAATAAATAAATAAATAAAGCCATGGTTTTGCCTGGGACTGTGTAGGACATACAGGTCAGCGTGAAGATATGAAGAAACTGATGACTTGCCCAGGATCATCGGTAAAGTGGATATCATTGTAGCCCTTCCCTCATATGGTTATAATGGGGATTATATGAGGGAATTTCTCTAGAGCACTTAGAACAATGTGTGGCATATGGTAAGCACTCAATAAAAAATCCTATTATTCCCTTTCTTTAAACCTTCAAAGGCAAACTCCATTGTTTAGAGAACAAAATCCCAAAGCCTTAACATTTCATCTAACATGCATTATCACCTGGATGATATTTTCTTTTCCGGACTCACTTAGCATCACTCTATCCATTGAACACTGCCTCCTGTCCATACCAAAATACTATCTATGGCCCAACCATGCCATGCTATTTTTGGTCACTGTTTCTTTTTTCACATACTGTCTCCACTTCCTAGAAAGAGTGCTTTTTCTCCTTGTTATAATTCAACTCACCCTTCCAGACCCACATGAAACACTGCTTACCCTATGCAATTGTTGTAAGACACAGTACTCAGAGCTTCCTGTTTCTCTGAGCTACAATAGTATATACATTGCATTATAATTATATTTTTGCATACTTGTCTCCTCGATACACACATTTCCCAGGAGACAGTGTGAATATTTTCAGAGTAGAACCAAGTGTTACTTATTTTCACAGTCTTTGTGCCTAACACAGTATCTAGTACACAGTATATACCTAATGATTTTATACTGAATAATATGTAAACTTTTATTCCATATATGGTAAAATTGAAATTTACTTTGATAAGCATTCATACTTGCTATCTGCATCGACATTGCCATTAAAAAAATAAAAGCAATAATATTTCTACTTTAGCAATACGCATGATTTTTGTTTTTGTTTTTGCCATTAAAGTTTGAGCTTGAGAAGTAGTGCTCTGAGACAATAAAAACTCCTAATTTTTTCCCAGTAGAAAAATAAAAACAAGACAGAACTATAAAAGTGCCTGGCACAAAACTAAAAGGGAATCCCTCTCTTTTGCTCTCTTGGCTCCAGCAAACATGGGGGTATAGACAGGAGGCAGTTCAGCAATAGCTCAGCCTAGGGCATTGCCAAAGAAGCCCTTAACAAGAGAATGGGCTCCTTGTTAGAGCAACACTAAGGGATATGAGTGAAACTGAAAGGAGGCACTCAAATAATTCCCTCTGCAACCTCAAAGGGCCACCACAATTCCCCTGTGTTTAAGAGGACCCCCACATCCAGGAAAAAAAGATTCCAGCCTGTGGAAACAACCCCTAGCCAAAGGCCTGAGCCTCCCCCATGGGAGGGCCCAGCAGGAAATGCCTCTTTGCCTTGCAGGGGAGTTCAACACTTCAAGTTACCAGAGATATGTGTTTGTGGTTTATATAAAGGTGGGGAAATTCTACTTTGGACCCACACCTTAAATAATTAGCTTTCCCAGTGGTAAATTTTGCAATTAGACCAATATGTTTACAGTCAAGTATATGGCATATATATTTGACAAGAGAAATTTTCCATAATTCAGGTCTAGAAAAATTATCCTTAATCCAGATGTGGGAGAAAATAAATTGAGAACATAAAATATTTTAGGTCTAGTCCCATGATAGGCCAAACCCAATATTATGGTGAGCCAGGGCCCCTTTTTGGAGCGAAGTACTTTCCTGCATGAAGTAAATAACTTCTTCCTAAGCATGAAATGTTACTCTCCAGAGGGTATTTTAGTTGCCTGGAGTTTCTGTACGATGGAGATTGTTTAGTAAATTTGAGCTGAGTCCTGTTTCTTTTTCCATCTCTTAGACTCTAGTCTAATATTTATCTAATGCTGCTTAAAAAAAAAAAAATCCTGCTCAATTTGATTCTTCAGAAATGAGGCAAATTATCTCAGTGGAACAAACAAGCAAACAGAAGGTAGTTTTTAAAGATACTCAAAAGTTGGGGGGAAAACATCCAAACTTAAAAGGAGATATTATAAACAGAAATCATCTCAAGTGTTTCAACATTTAGGAACTTTGGGTTCACTTCCACCTGCTGTGTCTTACTGGAAGGCAGACTAAGGAAATAGCTGCCCAGAGGGGGAAAGAAGGCTATGCTAGAAACTTCCTGCTGGAGAGAACATTCATCAACCTCCAAAGCAAGCATTATCCACTCCTTGGCTTACGCTGTTTTGCTAAGGGTTATACACAGTGAGTTAGGAGTTTGTAACCAGAATCTTAATATTTATGTGATAAATAAATCATGAAATTAATGATTTATGTCAAACTGAAATACAGATTTTTATATATTTGGTGTGTGAATGAAATAGAAGGAAACTAAAGAGTTAAGCATATCGATGTTTTATCCCCAAATGTAAATAACATGGTAAACCTAAGAAAATAGCATTCTTTTTTTCCCCAATAAAAACTATTTAAACTGATATGTCTTCATATTTGTAATAGTTCTCAGAAAGCTTGGATTCAAATTTGAAGATCATCAAATGTGAAGCTTACCCAAGACACACTAATCACATTCATTTATGTAAGTATTTTTTAATTTTTCTGTCTCCTCCATTTGTCAGATATTGGGAAATGTGTCTGTCAAACTCTTGACCTAGGATTGTAGATTTATTTATTTTTTTTTAAAAGATTTCGTTTATTTATTTGACAGAGATAGAGACAGCCAGCAAGAGAGGGAACACAAGCAGGGGGAGTGGGAGAAGAAGAAGCAGGCTCCTAGCGGAGGAGCCTGATGTGGGGCTCGATCCCATAACGCCGGGACCACGCCCTGAGCCGAAGGCAGATGCTCAACCACTGTGCCACCCGGGCGTCCCTAGGATTGTAGATTTATTAACCATTCTGTAAAATTTAGTCCATTTTGCCTTATGTAGTTGAAACTTACATTATTGGGTACATACAAGTTCAGAATTACTCTGTTTTCTTAATGAATTAATAACAGCTGACTCTTACAAAACACTATGTGGTACACGTAATCTAAGTATGGTTACGTATATTAACTCTTTTTCAGTCCTTACAATAACCCTAAGAGGGAGATATTATTATCTCCATTTTATAGTTGAGTAAAGAGATTAAGTTTGAAGAGCTTAAATAATTTACCCAAGTTCACACATCACTATGAGGCAAAGTCAGGATCTGTGACTAGATACATGGCTCCTAAAAAATGTGCTTTTAACCAATATAATGTATTGTCTTCCTGTCTTCTGTTATTATCTAGTGGCTCTCTTTATCACTAAGAATGAATTTGCATAGTTTATACTGTTTGGAATTATTACAGCCATGTAAAAAAAAGTCCAGAATTTGGCAGCCTAAGGCTGGTAAGGGGATTACATAGGTGTCCAGAAACAGACATCTTTTATCTTTCTTTTCTGCAGTTTGCAACTTCAAGGAAATTCATGGTCTAAGAAAGCTGCTGAAACTCCAGCCAACACAAATATATTCCATTTCAGAAAGAAGAAAGGCAGAGGGCAAAAAAATGCTTATCTATCTAAAATTGTGCTCTCTAATACAGTAACTGCCAGCTACATGTGACTATTGAGTAGTTGAAATATGGCTAGTCTGAGCTGAGATGGGCTGAAAATGTAAAATACACACCTAAATTTGAGGACTTCATACAAAAAAAAGTTTATAAATTATCTCAATAATTTGTTTTATTGATTTTGTGTTGAAATGATAACATTTTGGATATATTGGGTTAAATAAAGTATATTACTAAAATTAACTTCATCTGTTTCTTCTTACTTTTTTAGGAATTGTTTATTTATTTTAGAGAAGAGAGAGAGAGAGAGAGCATGCACAAGTTGGGGGAGGGGCAGAGGGAGAGAGGATCTCAATCAGATTCCGCACCAAGCATGGAGCTCTACGCAGGGCTGGATCCCACAACCCCGAGATCAACCCAAGCCAAAATCAAGAGCTGGCCACTCAACCAATAATTGAGCCACCCAGGTGCCCCTCTTCTTACTTTTTTATATAGTGACTAGAAAAATTTAAATTACATATGTGACTCCCATTGTGGCTTCCCTTATATTTCTATTGAAAGTGATGACTTAAAGAGTTTCCTTGGAATTCCTCCCAACAGTTTCTGCTTATATTTTATTGACAAGTATTTAGCCCCATAGATAACTAATAAGAGAGACTGCAGAATGTAGTCTTCCGACTAAGCCTATTGCCATCTCCAACTATCACTATAAGGGAGCATCAGAAAATGGAGACTTGGAGAGACAGCTGGCAGCCTCTCTCTCCTTTTGAAGAAACTACAAACTATCTCCAGAGCAGCTGTCCCATCGTGCATCTCTACATCCTCACAGCACTCGGTATTGCCTGCCTTTGATTTTTGCTGTTCTAGAAGGTATGTAGCAGTATCTCATGTGGTTTTAAGTTCATTTTCCCTGATGACTAACGATGTTGAGGTTCTTTATATATGCTTATTTGACACCTGCATCACTTCTTTGGTAAAGATTCTTTTCATATCATTGCTCATTTAAAAAAATTTTTTTCTTATTATTCACTTATAACAATTATTTATCTATTCTGGACACAGGTCTTCATAAGGTAAGTACTTTGCATAAATTATTGCTCAGTTTGTGACTTACGTATTTATTTTTATTCCTAGTGTCTTTTCTGAGGTTCTATATTTTTGATGAATTTTAATATATCAATATATTTGCTTAATAGTTTGTGGTTTTTAGGGACTTTCTAAGAAATCTTTGCCTAACCCCAAATCAAAAAAATTTTCTCCTATGTTTTTTAACAGATTTTTTTTTAAATTTTGGCACTTACATGTAGGTTTATGTTTCTCAAATTAATTTTTTATATAATGTGAGATAAGGAATCACAGCCCAATGGTTCACCTCACCCTCTTGAGTCTAAAATATAATGGAAGATTTCTTCTGTGCCCAGTTGCTGCCTCAAGACAAAGGAAAAGGAAAGATGGGGAAGAAAAGCCAAACAACTGAGGATTTACCTCAACAGAATGATTTTATGGAAGAGTCTTACTTAAAACTTAAATCTAAGTTTCGATAATAGATCAATTATTTGATTGGGAAATTTAAACTTCTTTCCATAACTATGTAGAAATAGAAGCCTCTGAACAAGTTCTAGCTATAGAAAATAAAATTATCCCTTTATATATCTGTTACATAGCATTGATTTCTAACCTGCTTCAACTGAATCAAATCATGAAAAATAATAATCATATTGTTTATAAGACTTCAGTATTATACATCTTTCAATAAGAATTTAAAAAGGAAGTGTTACTTGCCACTTTTCTTATTTAAATTAAAAGTCATGTAAAACTCAGAACTCTTGATTTTGTCTTCTCCTGGTGAGGACGAGAGTTGGACAAAATATTTCTAGATTGATCTGTCTCTCCATCCACTGTTGTCACGATCATATTGGTCACCAATGGGAAAGACCCTCTTCTTAACAAGGGACAGATGACCCTTCCTTTGACTTCTTGTAGGTTATCTAGCACAAGACTGTAACATTCAATGTGACTTTCCTAAGGGCTTCAAGATAACAAAAGGAAATTAATAGCAGAATCTAGGCAATCTGGGCTACATAATAAGGTTAATTTGTTGAAGTCAGCTATCCATTATACAGGCTCTTTCCTTTTTGGGTTCTTTATGGGACATAGAGAAGCCCTGTAAGTAAGAATACTTTCTTGGATGTACAGAGTCTTGAGTTGAGAACAAGAGAAAAAAATAGCAAATCTTTTTTTCTCTCATTTCCATAGATTTTGCCCCTCATGTCTGGTTCTGGTTGAGAGAGACTGAAAATGGTCTCACTCTTTTGGAAGCTGAAACTACCTCCACAAAGAAATGTTCTTCTTGATAACCACATGTTAATATAGTAGCTCAGACATTCCTAAGGAAGGGATTGTTTTATCACACTAAGTGTGGACATACGCTGTCTGAGGAATATAAAAATTTGGAAGACCCAGTTCCAGTCCTCAAGGAATTTGCAATCTAGTTCAGGTTATGAGCTACGTAAGCATGCTAAACCAATAATTCAAAGTAAGTGATGTATTATTTCATAGCGTTTCAGAAAAACTAAAGGTCATTGTGGAATAAGGATGGTCTTGAATTAGACCTTGAGACATCAACCTGAAGAAGAGACACTCGAAGCAGGGACACCGTGTAAATAAAGGTGAGGGCAGTGGATCATGAGAGAGTTTAAAGGATTGTTCCAGCAAGTTTGGTTAGTGACATGAGTAGACATGAAATTAGAAGAGTGGAGAAAAGTCAGAGGTTGGGCTTCCTCCTTTAGGAAGCAGGTGCCAACACAAATTCTGAGCAGGATGAATTCATGATATCAAGCATGATTTTTAGATAATTAACCCAAAGGTGGGGATGGGGATATAGTGGCAGGAAGAGCTTCAAGGCAGTCAAGCCAGCTCGGAGGCTGGATGTGATAATGATACATTTCTGAAATGATAAGAATTTGCCCTAGGGTGGTGGTAATAAAATAAAGAAGACAGAAACCAAAGAAATTAGAAGGAAAATGGACTAAGATTCATGACAATGGAAGGTGGGATCTTTGCAGTTTGTACTCTTTTTTATTAATCCTCTGAAATTGATTTATATGCATAAGCTATCCAAATATGTAAATTGGATCACTTCTTTGGACACTAAAAGTGAAACTGAGCTCAATGACGGTTTGAAACTGAACTCACTCAAAAGTGAGTGCTCAAAATATATAATACAGGGCCGCCTGGGTGGCACAGCAGTTAAGCATCTGCCTTCGGCTCAGGGCATGACCCCGGCATTATGGGATCCAGCCCCACATCAGGCTCTTCTGCTGGGAGCCTGCTTCTTCCTCTCCCACTCCCCCTGCTTGTGTTCCCTCTCTCGCTGGCTGTCTCTAGCTCTGTCAAATAAATAAATAAAATCTTTAAAAAATATATATGTATATATATATATAATACAGATCCATCTAACACCTCCCCACCACCTCTTCCCACTGCTTGAATTCATCTCAGTAAAATACGGTTCCAAAAGAACGTCTCAAAATGGTAAATTTCCTCCATATTATTGAAAAGTGACTCAAGCTATTTCACAGCACTGATGGGTCAGTTACATCTTGACCAAAAAATAAGTCTTGAAGCATGTCTCCCGACTACTGACAACAGCTGAATTCACCGCTGGGAGCCAGATACTGAAAATGTGTTCCACTTTGCCATATAGGCCTGGGCTTCAGACAGAGGCTATGAATATTAGCACTTGGCATGGAATGCTCCCGGCGTCCTCTTCCTCTCCTTACCACTCTTGAGTCATTAGAATGACAAGTAAGCTCGTTTTCTCCTGGAATTTCAAGGGGCAACAGTTAATTTCCTTTCAGGTGGGACTTTCTGTGGTTTTCTTGTTTGTTTGTTTTGTTTTTAAACTTGTCTTTGTTTTAACGACCTGTTTTGCTGAAAATGCTTTTATGCTGGTGCAAATCTAGACAAAGAAAACTTTTATGCAAAATAAACAAAATAGAATGTACTGAGCCAGGCTTTCTTTGCAGGACATGTTCCTCAGGCTATTTCTGAGAGGTTATTTATGGACGGTTGTTTATCCCCTGGAGCCTGACTTCATCTCTTGGTGAACTGAAACGACTCTGTGTTTAGTACATTGGTCTGCCACCCCTGGGAATGGCTGGATGTCAAATATTTACCCCTGTGGGATCGAACAGAAATCAGAGATGCACAGAAAAAATAGAAATCAAATCCAGTGCCTTTGGGAATTGGTAAAATTTTAAAGTAAATGAATTTTTAAGAAACACCATTTGAAATAAAATGATAGCACAGTGAAACTTTCTTTATTGGAAGCGGCGGGTGGGGAGGGGGAGACCCCTCTGAAATATAAAGTTACTTCAAGCAGAAGGGTATTTTCATCTTATTACTTTCTCAGTGACTACACCCATCCCATTCCCTCACCTGGCTCAGTACCAGGCCCAGAGGGAGAGGTTTTAAATTTTTATTTTTTTAATTGAAAACGGATGCTACACCTTGTTTTTCATGCCTGCATTTTTCATCAGAAAAAGAAAAAAAACACCTAGCCAAGTACTAGTTTTGTACTCCTGCAACCTCATAAAACCTAGGAATCAAAACCTGGCGTTCAGCTCTTACAGATAGTCACATTGGAAAAATCGAGAAACTCCCAAACTAGTTTACTGTCTTCCCAAGACTTATTTCAAATCGTGTGCCCCTCTCCTGTGCCTACACCGCCCCCCCCATGCAGAGTGTTCCTTTGGCATTCTACTTCCTGTATTGTCAGAAACAAAGCTACATTTAAAAGGTTAAGTCAAATAAACCCAGCTACAAAAAAGGTTGTAAAATAATCAGTCGTGAAGAGCAAGGAAAGAGGACAGCCACTGAAACCATAAAGGGACTACTTCGTGGATAGCTGTGCTTTAAATAAAGTTCACATGAGCTATGTAACATGAGATGCTTCTAAAATGCAGAGGACAGAGCACAGACATGTTTGTGCATTTCTCTTTCCTTTGACAAGTCTTTTTGAATTGCGTCTGGACTGCGTACTCTCTGCGGCTTGCACACAGGGAGCTGGGAAGCTTGCTTTGGTGTTCTCCCCTTTCAAGCTCGTGCACGATCAGGAAACAAGAACAATTCTATCTCCCTCTTCACGATGAAAGTGACACCAAATTCTGGCTGAATCTGCTCAGTCTCAGAACCAGCCTCCCTGTGAAATTTCGTCGGAGCTCACTAGAATTTTGGGAAGCTGGTAATCACAGGTTGCCCTGCCCTCTGTGAGAATGACAGCATTTGGAAGGCAGCTTGGCAGACGAAATATAAAAGTAAATGTTTGGCAGCTTTGGAGGTCCTCAAGTTTGGCAAGGCGAGTATAATCAACAAAGGGGCATTGCTTTGAATTGTATTTAAAAATATAAGTCCCTGCAGACTGGAGAACTGTGCGCTCCGGGAGGATCTTGTGCTGTTTGCCCCTCGGCACCGAGGGGAGGACACCGCTCACACAAGCCGGCTTTGTTTTAATTAGTGCGCTGAGCAGTCCTCCCCACCACACTCCCTTTTCAGCGCGCCGTAGTTTACAATGGTCGCTAACCCCCTCAGCTAAAAATTGTTACTAAGAAAAATTCCACAGAAACCAAAAGAAAAGAGCCAGGCAGAGACTGTGCTTTTAAAGAGTTTTTCCAGACTGACTCGGCAGAGCTCTCTGCAGGGAATGAGTTGCTGAACTATTATTACTTGAATGGATTTCAGCTCCAGGGATGTCCCCCAAGGTTAACAAGATAGTTCAGTTAAAAATAACATTAAATTCTTTACCCTTCCCCTTACCCCAAGGAGGTGGGGGGGGGGGTCACATTTAAATCACATGAAGGATCTGGTTTAAAGTGACAAGAGCCAAGAAATTCAAAATGAAGGAAGGGTAGAGCTCTATCTATCTCTAAGATCTGTCTTTGAGGGTGAAAAATATAAAAGCTCAGTGCAGTGAATGAAGGATGAAGTGCCAACTTTCACCCAGCATTAGCGTGCTTTTGTGCCTCCTGAGGCAGGCGCTTCGGGGGTACCGAAGCAGTAGATACGGAGGAATGGGGTTTAAAGGACAAAAAGGAAGTTAAGGCGGGGATGAGGAGTACAATTATGAAATAACGCCTTGGACAGACGTTGATTTCAATTTAGTAAAGAAAAGCGTTTGGTTCTCATGCCCTTAGCAAGAACCTTGCCATCTGATTAATTACGCTTGGGGTTTTCTGGGCTCTATGCGTCTCCTTTTTATTTTCCACATTGCACGCACACACAAAATTCCATTCTTCATTTTCACCGAAACCTTTTTCTTTTAATTAAAAAAAGAGGTGCTCAAATGGAGTGGTAATTTTGGTATTTGAAATTCATGGCTTATCAGACCACTAGATTCCAACAGCTGTGAAGATGTCATTAGCCACTGTACGTGGCCAATGGCTGAGTGTAAACCAGCATCACCCGCTAATTCTGAGGGAAAGAGGCTGGCTTTGGACCTACGTCCATGGTTTCCTTCAAGGTATACAATTATTTCAACTAAGTACTTTTCAAACTCGGATTTTAAGCTAAGGGGTTTTCAAGTTAAAACTTGCAAAATGTTTACAGTGTCAAGCTACTTTGATTCCATTATATTTGTGCATATTTTTACAACCAAATGTAAAATTTAAAGGTTTTTGAGAAGAAACGTTATGTGCTATATTATTAGTGTCATCTACATTCTCATGCGATATCAGAGAAGCTTAATTTTTTTTTCATTTTGAAAACTAGTATAATTTTCAGGCAATTACCCATGTACTTTTTATCTCTATCTGAATAAAAAGGAAATTTGTTTTTTATTTGCCTCACTCTGACTCCTGTTTGTTATAAACACCTCAAACTGACCTTTTAAACTCTCTAATCTTATGCTGAAACTAATATTTCCTTATTTCTAACACTGATTTAATATTCATCGACCTAAAGGAAAAAAGCCCATTTCCTACATATTTGTTGGTGGACATTTTAATAAATTGACCCATTTTCATCAGTGTGCGAGCCAGCATCTCCTCGTAGCATGCTTGGTGCCTGCAACCACATTTGGTAAAATGTAATAACCGGAATTTTCGAAATGCGGACAGATATCCACAAGAAACAAGCTGCTCCACTAAAGTCATGTCATAAACAAATAGAGCTCTGTGCTTGACCCTCTGGGTTCCTTAGTGTTGGACTTAACTTCGAGATTTTACATAACCCTGTCCTTCTCATGCAGCGCTGATGGCATTGACCAACAATAGCAGTACTTTGACCTTATGTCATTTGTGTGTGTGTAATTTTGGTGGATTTCACAAAGCCATCTACAGTGTTTTGCTATCTAGTCTCTTAACAGCACATTTTTAAATGGTGGCCAGCTGGCCGAGATTAGAGACCCACTCTGGGGCCAGAGGAAAGAAATCAACAAGCCCACACACGAACTAGAGCTCTGATGTCTGGCTCCATTGATGCCATTAATTTAAGAACTAACCAACTTTATTGATACAAAACATACCGCCATCTTAGCTTTTGAGGAGAGGATCCCACCGTGAAGTTCTGGAAGTTAGTAACGCAGATATTAAGTGTGTGGCTTTAGGAGGAACGCAATAGAGGGGTTTCAACCTCTGGCGCTGACGCTTCATGAGCTGGGTAACTTAGGTAGGGCTGGATAGTTATTACTCCCTTAAGCCTCATTTTTGTCACCTGTAAGATGGGGATAAGATCTGTTTCATAAGGTAGAATCATTATATAAAATTGTGGAAAAGTGTTTATTGAGTGACTGACAAAAAACACTCAGTAAATGGTAGCTGTAATGATTATTGTTTTATTTTGTTGTTATATTTTGCTCCCTATATATTTTTTAAGATTTTATTTATTTGAGAGAGTGAGCACAAGGTGGGGGAGAGTCAGAGAGAGAAGCAGACTCCCCTGCTGAACAGGGAGCCAGACGCTGGGCTTGAGCCCAAGACCTGGGGATCATGACCTGAGTCAAAGGCAGCCGCTTAACCGACTGAGCCACCCAGGTGCCCCTCTCCCTATAATTTAAAGCAGCATTTGGCCATTTTAAATTCCCTACCTAAGGAATTTTGAAAGATTTAAAGGGAAAAGCACCCTGAAGACACTTGTTTTTTCTGTCTTTTGTAAAATCTAAAACCATTCAAGAAATCATTGAGGCATCCCAATGAAGAAGGCAGGAGTGAGATTTCTCTTTAGAAGCTGTCACTGGCCAAAGGAGATTCTGTGAAGTGCTAAAAGCTGTGTGTCCTGCTCCTGAGTGTCTTTGATGCGGGAAGTGGGAAGAGTTATCTGCTCCAAATGGGTAGGGGCCATCCTGGCCATCCTGGCTTTCTTTTTTTTTTTTTTTTTAAGATTTTATTTATTTATTTATTTGACAGAGAGAGACAGCCAGCAAGAAAGGGAACACAACCATGGGGAATGGGAGAGGAAGAAGCAGTCTCCCAGCGGGGTAGGGAGCCCGATGTGGGAATCGATCCCAGGACTCCAGAATCACCCCCTGGGCCGAAGGCAGACGCTTAACAACTGAGCCACCCAGGCGCCCCTCCTGGCTTTCTTTTATTACTTTATTCATGACAGAATAATACACCTTGATTTAAAAACTGGAACATCGTTCAAATACCAATTCCAAGGACAGCAGAGCAGAAGAACTGGGTTTGAGTTCTGCATCTTTAGTGGCTGACTTGGTGACTTTGGGCTCCCACAGGTGGACACAGGATCACAGTGACTGAAAATGAGATGGAGGGGGCTGGAGGCTGGCTGTTCTCCCACCCATGTCAGCTCAGATAGCCACTTCCATTTCTTCCCTTCCAGAAACAAAGAGCCAAGAAATCTTGGATGAAGACTAAGCATAGCTGTGTGGCCCTGAGCATGTCATTTAACGTCCTTGCTTTTCTCTTGGAAATGAGGTTAAGAATGCTCATCTTTCTGTCAGTTAAGTGTCTGGCTCTTGATCTCGGCTCAGATCACCGTCTCCGGGTCCTGAGATGGAGCCCCGAGTTGGTCTCCGCGCTCAGGAGGGAGTCTGCTTCAGGATTTCTCTCCTTCTCCCCCCACTCATGTTCTCTCTCTCCCAAATAAATAATTTTTTTTTTTAAGAATGCTCAGCTCTCTGAAGACACAAGGGTTGAAATAGAAGACCATTTTAAGGTCTTTTTCAGTGATGAAATCATTACAAAAATGTAGTGAGGTTTGTGTCCTTCTTGCTGTATTCAAGACGCTGGGTGGGAATAACAGATTTTTCAACTCACTCATTTGATCCATAGATGTTAAATTATTACTATGCTGTTCTCTCTGTATTCCGACACAAAGAGAAAGTGGGGCTGTAACCAAATCATGAGTTTTCTTCCTCCAAAACATAGTGATCAAATTCAGTGAACTAAACTGAATCATTCTCAGACTATATCCCAGCCCATGAGTAAACAGACAATATGATTTGATCCTGTTAAGAATCAGGTTTCTAATAGAAGTAAAATGGAAACATTAAGTTAAGTCATGGTTGTACTTTTACTATCAACTTAAAAGACTTTAGGCTTAATCTGAAAACATTTCCCCCAAGCACTCCAGTTTTGACAGCCCTTTACGGATTTGTTTTTCTCAAAATCATCTAATCCTATACTTTGCAGATTGTTTCCCACGCAACTCTAGTGCTGAAGAAATGTTACAAGAAAGTATGTGAAGAGAAAACAAACAAAAAAGCTTTTTCTCATCAAGTTTGGTATATGTTGGGTAAACAAGTTCACTTCATTTTCTATATTATAGTACATCTTGGAAACCTGAACATCTTACTACGCGTTGCGGCTTTTAAGAGGAGGATACGCTATGTGGCATTTCTCAAATTTATTTTACCAAGGAAATATTTGTTTCAAAGAGTGTCTCCTGGAAAAACAATGAGACAAACTGGAAAACTCTGGCAAGGACCTAAGCATCTTTTTAAAAATGTCTAAATTCTTAGGCTGAAGACAAGTATAACTTCTGGATCTAGACATCAGCTGGACGAATATACGGAGATGCTATCTGCTTGAGCTAACTCGAGACTTAAAAGAAATGCTAAGTTTCCACCCCCACGAAGGGGAGCCGTCTGAGGAGAGTCAAATATTCACATTCTTTACTTTTTAATATATAAAAGTGATAGGTTCTCAATGTGGAAAAATTTTTAAAAAATAGCATGAAGAAAATAAAAAAAGGTCCCTCTACTATTCAGCTATTTGGTGCTATCCCCTCTCAGTTTTTATTCCTTAGGTATGGACACATACATCTTTTGTATATTTTATATATATAACTTTTAGAATGTTTTCCCATTTTATTTGAACTCATTAGAATTCCCCCTTCTTATTAAAAATCTTTGAAAACTCACAGTTTACAATGGTTGCAAAATATTCCATCATATGGATGTACCATAATTTCTGTTGTTGGACATTTAGGCTGTTTCTAATTTTTCACTATTATAAATAGAGCTATTGTGAATATCCCTGCACATAAATCTTTGTCTGTGTTTGTTTATTTCCTTAGGATGGATTCCTAGAAGTGGAATTATTGTGTCTAATGGCATGGATTTTTTTTCAAGGCTCTTTAAACACTAAAGCCTAATAGCTTGCCAGAATATTTTTATCAATCTACACTCCAATAGCTCATGAAAGTGGACAGTAGAATAATGACTGTGGTCGTTTAGGCATCTCTGAATAAAAGTATCTAAAGGAATTCTTTACCCTGAATTTTATGAAGATAAAGAACTTACCCACAATTATTATACTCACACGTTGTATTAAAATTCTAATCATTTTTATCATATATAAAAGGGTATAGAATATCAATTTACGGGTCTACCACATAAGGCGTTAGTAATCTGCAAATAATAAAGATGAGTAGCTAGTTTTAATTCTGACATCTCTTCTCTTGGCTCCATGAAACTCTGTTCTCCATAATCTGCTCTTAACTGGAGTTTCACATTCCTGCTTTGAGGCTATCATTACCAAATTTTCATTTTTATTCATACATTTGAATGGAAATTGAAAATACAATCTTTCTGTTGAATAGCTTTCACTTCGAATAGTTGGTATCCCCTGTGTTCATTCCCTGATCTTTGCGCTGCTCCTAGAGCTCTCTTCTGTTTTCTTTTCCCAGAAATTCTTCCTCCATTTAGGTGTTCACTCACTCTTTTATTTTATTTGGATCTCTGTTCAAATATCACCTCTGAAAGTGCATACTTCCTGCTTTCCTCTCTTCACATGACTTGGTTTTTCCTAACAACTATTATTATTTGACTTTATATTATTTATTTTTATTTATATTTGTGTTTTGTTCTTTCCCTTTTCCCAACAAGAATGAAAACTTCATGAGGGCAGGAACTTAACCGACTACTTTATCCACTAAAGTAGCCCTATCAAACCCAGAGTGTATCATAGAAACTCAATAAATATTTGATGAATGAATACAAGAAATTTTCCTACATCCAACTTCCTTTGACCCAAACTGCTTCATTTGCTAATGAAAATGTCTGTGTGATTGCATAGCCATAGCTGTCTCTAAGTCCACATTCTATGTCTGCCTTCTTCCTGGACCACATATTTTTTTTTTTTTCCTGTGGGATCAGAGGTTTTAGTCACAGGCAATGCTGAAAGGAGGAGCACTTAGACACCATTTAATGAGAAGAGTCATTTCCTGCTTAACCTCTAATCTGTAAATTGATCTCCCACTGAGCAGAAATATGAACACTAGAATGCTTTCTGTTCAACACTTTTACATCTGCCTGAGCTCAGGGGTCCTATTATTTACTTAAACCTAATATCGTGAGGCTGGATAAGAAGCTAGTTCTAGAACAGATCTGTGGTGACAGGTGTACTGAGAAGGTGGACAGGCACGGGGAGCTGGTATGAGTAATATTTATTTAATTTATAATATTTGTCTATTTATTTCTTAGTGTTCTTGGTGCTTTTGCCATTTTTTACTTCTCTCTCTTTCTCTCTCTTAATCTCAAAGAGTGTTCTCTCCTACTTCCATGTTGGTTTGAAATTGACCTTCAGCCAGCACCGTCGTTCACTATAAAAGACTGAGGAAATGTGGCCTAGAGAAATGGTGTAGGGTTGAACTTATGAGTTCCAGTTTTGTTGCCTGTACCTGGGAAACTGATAAAAATCACTTAAATCTTCAGAGCCCTAGTTACTTCGTTAGAAGATGAGAAATTGGACTAGATGATCTCTGAGTTCCTATCGTACAAATATTCCAAAATTATGAACCATGGAAAAGCTTCCTAAGTGTTTTCCATGGAATTCTGAACCCCACAAATGTCCCTAGACATCATAGGGGTCCAAGAAGTTCCAAAGGACCAAGGCAACTAAGTCAAGGAAAGTCAGGGCACCATAACCCCTTAAGAAATGCAGATTACATGTGAGCATATTAAGTGCTGATCTGTATCACCTCCCCATCTTATTTACCCACTAAAGATTCTTAATCTTTTTTATTTGTCCTAGAAAGGAGTAGCACCACTTCCTTGATCATTTTACTCTTTCTTTTCTTAACTCCTTCAGATAAACCACACATTTCTTGAAATCCAGTAGTTGAAGCTCTATATGTATGTGAGAAAAAGATACGTTGTGGTTTGGATACACACAGGGTTTTGTGTATCTCTCCTGATTATCACCTAAATTGTATTAGGTCTTTCGGGAGGCAGCAGAACCAGCAGTTCATGGAGGCAATGCCTCTGGAGAACAGCTTCGGACATCTCTCTTAGAAGGGTCTTCCTTAGAGTCTACCTTTTGTGAGTGTCAGTCGGCATTCTGCATCTAGAACAAGTAAGTGATTCCTTCTTTCACCCAATATCCCTTTTTAAAAATGAAGGTTACTGTTAGCATTCTCTCTTGTTCAGAATAAACAGCCCTACGTCCTTGAGTTCAGAGGTAGTGAATTGTTGGCTTATGGGCTTGATCAAGTTTGGAAAGAGTGTATTCATTGTACACACTGATTTTTGTTGTTGCTGTTGTTGTTGTTGGCTTGTTTAATAACTGGGCCAATGCATAAAAATTGGGCCATTTTGCATAAATACCCAAAGTTCAGTTTTCCCTTGAAAAAATGAGGAGTTCTGGTAGCCGTGGGTAAGTATTCCTACACTGTGGCCAGAGGTGGGTGGTGCTTGCCTTTGTTCGGACAGGCCTAAGTTCTGTAGTGTGCCACAGCCCAGTCATTCTCTGCCGGGGTGCGTGACCCAGGGCAGACTGCCAGTTTTTGTTTCTCATCAGGCTTCCACTGATTTTTTCCCCTAGTAGTAGAGAAATATTTCTCTGCTCCTCTTCCATTTCAGTTATTTATATCAGTAGACTGGGTACTTACTGTAAGTGCTTGAATGAGCAACTCATGCTTTACAACTTGCACAGATGACGTCGTTTCAAATCTTAATCCTAGACTCTTTTAAATGAGGTTTATAGCCTCCCTTTGCTTTAAAGGTGACCCATAAGTGATACAGTGCTCTTGAAATTGTCTAGCTAAGTATAATAGAACAAGGATCATCAAAGATTGTTTATACGATATTGAGTAAGGAATAGAATAAGCCTGTGGAAAAAGCTAAGTTATTTTCTTTTCTTTTTTTTTAAGATTTTATTTATTTATTTATTTGAGAGAGAGAGAGCATGAGCGGAGGTAAAGGATAGGGGTAGAGGGAGAAACGGACTCCCACTGAGCGGGGAGCCCAACACAGGGCCCAATCCCAGGACTCTGGGATCATGACCTGAGCCGAAGGCAGATGCTTAACTGACTGAGCCACCAAGGTGCCCCAAAAGCTAAGTTATTTTCAAGCCAGGCTCCCTTATGCAGTACTTGTTTATTTTATTTTATTTTTATTTTTAAAATTTAAATTCAATTAATTAACACATAATGTGTTATTGGTTTCAGAGGTAGAGGTCAGTGATTCATGAGTCTTATATAATACCCAGTGCTCATTACATCACATGCCCACCTTGATGTCCATCACCCACTAGAGTACTTGTTTAGTTGGGGTTTAGTCCTAAGAGCAGCACCTTACCTGTTGTAAGTCACCTGGTAAGATGGTCATCATTTCAGCAGTGAAGAAAACACAGGACACACATTCAGAAGAATCACAATGTGGCTTGGGTTCTTACATTCACCAGCTGCGTGCTCTTGGTTATATCTTTGCCTTCTGGGGCTCCATTTCCACATCTTTAAAAAAAAGTGCACTCCATTCCTAAGATCGAGAATAAAATAGCTTTGTCCTGTGCGGTTTGTTTCAAATCTAAAAATAATTTTATTGCTTTAAAAAACATTCTTTTACATTTTCCCCCTAATTTTCCAATGCTTCAGCACATCCTACAATCCAGTGTCTCTGACACTCTCATGAAAGTTTGTGCCATTTCTAAAGTCTTTCTGGTCACCTTTTACACATATTCTTCCAAGAGATTCTCCTGCTTTATAAGCTTCTGCTTTCCTTCCTTATTGTGATCAGGTATGAAAAGATAATTAGGATTTAAATTTTGGCATCTTTGTACCACTATCTGCCCCTTTCGTTTTCGAGATATTTTTAGGCCCTGGAAGTAGTCCTTTTTTGTGTTTACTTGTGTGTTTGTTTTGCCTTTTTCATTCCTACCCTCCTCCTATCTAGAGTGCCTATTTCATTTTGCTTAGTCTTTCCCTCCCCAAATTATTAAGTTACTAAAGGCTACAAGGTCACATTATCCCAATCTGCCAACAAGAGGATCTAAACATTCAGATCATTATACTCTCTCTACCTTTTGGGTGTAGAAATCTTAAGCTAAGTAAGTCAGGAACTCTCCAGATGCTTTGCTTTTAGCCAAATTAGATTTCCAGTAAATACTTCTAATCTTTCCTAGATCCTCTGATTTTAGTGAAATGCTATTACATACTCAATGGCCGATCAATATAAGCTTTAATAATAGTTAAGAGAAAGGATAATTAGAATCAGAAATCCGTAAGCCAAAGGGCTCAGTTTAAAGAAGAGACTCAGCATGCGAAAAAAGAATTTCTACCTTATTCTCATTGATTCTAAGCCCCAGTCAGAGTAATAGCAACTTAAATTTTGCCTGATTACAGATGCGAGAGTTGGTTTCATGAAACCATAAGATGACTGCTAAGCCAAAGTTTTCACCATTTCTTCTTGGGTTCCTCCCCATCGCTGCCCACCACACACCCTTTTCTATGGCAACAGAGAAGCCAAGTGCCGGAGCTTGCTGGCAGGTGATTGAAAGTGCTGTTTGCAACTGAGAAGAAGCCCAGGGAAACGAGCATCACAAGGGAACTCACAGAATCAGAGAGCTGCTTCCTTTGCTACTCAAATGACTTCGACTTGGGAATTTGGGTGGTGCTTGGGACTCTGCAAACGTTGCTCCTTTCCCCCCTCTCCATGCAGTGAGCCTCTTCTACGGCAGAGAAAGAGACAGCAGCCAAGAGAAAGGGTCTTGAAGACTAAGGTCCATGCTGGAAATGTCACTTTTGTGAGTTTTAAAACCATAAGACACGGTTGGAGAAAGCATACCTCTCTGACTGTCTCGTTTCTTACCTTCACATTTTCTTACCATAACTAATTCAGTTTCTATCATCATTCTTCTGCTCTAAGTTCCCAGCCATGACACTTGTCCTGGTTGCATGGCCCAAATGCCTGCTCTGGTCAGCAGGATGCACATGTGGTCACCGGGCTCCTCCTCCTCTCTGTTCTTCATCCCTGAGGGCAACTATATTTAACATTGCTGATTAGAGCAGACTTTCCAGTGACTAGCAGATGACAGTAATTCATATCGTAGAGCTGCTTCATATAATAAGCATGACCTAGCAGACAGAGCACATGCCTCTCTTCTCCAAAGAGAATGGTGCGGTTCCATGGCCTTGCCCTAGTGGTGTCAGGTTAAGATCACTGACAAGAGAAAGTAGTTCAGCTGCCATCGTGGTTGACCACACCATAGTCGGGAGCTCAAGAGTAAGAGCGGAGGGGCTCTATAATTCCCACCTGGAATATAAAAGCAGCAAGCAGCTACACTGCATAGCATATTAAAATAGTAATTATTTGCTGTCCTTAGGCTTAGCGTATGAAATAAATTGCCTAGAATAATTTAAATATGCTATATAGGCTGAATATAAAGAAATCTAACATTTTATTCCCTGTCAGCATGGCTCTATTAAATTTCAAAGCATGCTTTTCTTTTCTGGAAGCACATGCATGGAAGATGTTACATGTCTGTCTATGAGGAGAAAAAGGTTGTGTTTTTAAATTATCTTGACCAAACTGCTATTCAACATTGAAGCTAATCACTTATCCCACATTAATTTTCTCTTCAAGCCTACTATTTTCTTTTTGTCGTGAACTAACGGCAATTAGCATATTTTTAAATTTTAAACTAAATCTACCAAATAATTTATATTATAACATTCTATCATCCGAGTTTCGAAAGTTTGTTTAGAAAAGAATTGAATTTGAAAATCATTTTTAACACATGCAATGATTAAAACATCAAAAACCTTGATGAGTTCTTAGATATTTTTCATTAGGTTTTAAGGCAAGACCCCTTTAGAATAGAGATTCCAGAGTTTGTACCTTTATCTCAAAACAGGGCAGGATTTGATACTGGGTTAACAGATCATTTGTCGTTTAATGATGTCAAGTTTTAGTAAAAACATGGCTCCTGGAAACTCAAAATCTACTTAACACAACATTTTGAAAGGTAGGAATCTTATTTTCCTTCATGGGTACTTAGAAATTATAGTTGAATGAGTTCGTGAATATAAATAGAACTTTTTCTCTTAACCGGAGGTGTTACCTCCATCTGGCTAACTTCCGCTCAGGTAATTACACCAGGCCTTTTGAAATTACTCCTGAAGTTCTAATTAGACACAATCTTCTTTGCTTCCTCTTGTAAACTGCTGCCTTGAGTCTTGCTCTGAAGTGTGTTTCAACTCTATGCCCACTCCCTTCTTCCCGACTATTTTTGTGATTTTGCTAATTAATGCTCACAATAACGCTACGTGATCTGAAGGGGACCACGGAAGTGCAACATCTTCTCGTCAGCTTCTCTACTGACATTTCACAAGGGTTTCTGCAGTGAAACAAAGCAAAGTTGGGATGGAAACAATAAACATTCTGTGACAACCCTGGTGCATACCATTAGGGATGTTGCTTATTTTTCCCCAGAATAATTTCCTGGCACTTATCAGGCCCCCTAGAAGAGGGAGCTTTGAACCAGATGCTGAATCACTTTGCAAGTGTGAATGATTATGTTATTAACAGTTCACTGTATAAGAACACCTGCAGCAGTGAATTATCTTAATCAGCTTAATAGAATATTTTTAAAATCGCCTCAGTGAAGTACTGAAACCAAGAATTTCCCTTGAAATGTGAGGAGATGGAACAAAATCAAGAAATGTGCACATTCTCAAATTTAAAATGATTGTCCTGTGATTTTTTTTTTAATTTATTTTTTATTTATTTATTTATTTATTTTGCGAGGGCTATTCAGCCACAGGCTTTCCTAGTCTGGAAGCTTATGTGAAAATTTCTGAGAATGTATAGATTCAATATGTCATCCCTTATGTGTATCTTTCTCGCATAATGACTTTGAAACAATACCAATGAAGGAATTATATCCATCAAAACTATTGAAAAATTTTCTCATTAAAAACACAAAAAATTACTCAAATGAAGTTACGTCCTATGTATTTGACAGCCTAGGAAGATACATTATTCTCTAAAATACTATGTATCAGGTAAGAAAAATTGAGGGACGCTGCATAAGAGACTGTGTTGTTATTGAAATTAAATCTCTTTGAGAGTGTTAGAAATGGCTTAAATTACAGGGTTGAGATAGGTCAAAATAAGAATTAAAAAAAAAATCTCTATTTTTGGTAAGTGGCAAGGGTCTGCATTATTTTCAGTTACTTTTTAATAAATTCCAAGTTTGGGACACTAGGCGTTTCTAGATAACATTACTGATAGAGTTAAACGGACTCATCACAGAAGGAGGTAATTCAACAATTTAGATTCTTTCACAGGGATAATGAAGTGAGAGTTTCTGGAAAAATGTCAGACGTATTACTCCTTTTCCAGAAATCTCTTGCTTGGTGAAAGATCTGAACTGGTAGAGGTGTTAATTTTTCACTCAAACATGTGATTGTTTTTCTTATTTTCTGCTGAGGAAAAACCGATGGGCTATTCCTCAGTCTCCAAAGGTGGTCAGTAGGATTAAAGCATGGCAAGGTCAAAGCTGGTCCTCTGACAAGAAGAAAGTCGTAAATTACAGCTGCAAGTTCTGAGAGGCTGCTGTTGGGCATCACAACGATATTCCAGTCAAGAAGGTAAACCCATGGAAAACAAATGGGCCAAGCTTCTGAGCCACACTATGCTGTCATCAAACACTGGAAGTTTGTTCTACCTTCTTCCTCTGTCCTCAGACCCCAGTATTTCAAAACCAGGACAAGAACTGGCTGGTTACCCTGGTGATCTGGCACGCACATTGTAAATATTTACATCATAAAATTCAGAGCCTAACATTAGCTATGATGTTGACACTCCAGCAGCACACTTCCAAAAGTTCCTTCACATGGGACTAAGTCAAGTAATCAAAATACAGAAAAATATTTGAACGAGAAAAAGACATTATTATAATGAATTAAATGCTTCCCAGTACCTACACCAAGCAGGCCTTTAATTCACAATATTAAAATAGCTGGGCAGTTAAGGATCCCACATTTCCATGGAGAAGGCACTTGTCTACTTGGGAGGCAGCATGATGTAGTGGAAAGAACATGATTTAGAGGCTCGTAGACCTGAATTCACATCCTAGCTCATACGCTTAACAGCTCTGTAAACTTGGGCAGTCACTTCTCTCAGTTTTCTCATTTAAAAAACACCTACTTTGCAGTGTCTTGTGAGGACTGGACATGGTGACAGAAACTACACAGCAGCATCCCTACTGGATGGGGACAATCAAGAATAGCATCAATATGGGTGTTTTCTGTTCATTAAAATGGAATTATTTAACCCCATTGCTTAAATTGACTTTGTTTAGTCATTTCAGCAGGGCATTCATCCTTCTAAAGAACGTACCTCACACGGTAGTTCACACATACTGGTCTTCCGATCCATAGTCCCTTTTAAATGATATCTGTGCTTGCCTGACTTGCTGCCTCACATTCCAGCTTTCTTCTTCTGTTCTTGGCATATATTCGTTAATGATAATAATCTGATGGCCTTACTAGATGATGAACTTTACAAGGGTAGGGCCTATGTCAGTGTCCTTCACACTTAGCATGGTGCAGTGAATGAATACTTGTTGAATAAGCAAAGAAAGAAAAGCATGAGAAGTTCTCATTATCATCATGCTGTATATTAGCTTAAGAAGGCAACCCATCACTATGTATACACAGGAACTGAAACTACCTAGGAGATCAAATTAATTTCAATGACTATAGGAGGAAGTGAACTGGCTAAATTATTCATCTTAGTATCATTTAAATATACATAAAAGTAGAGGGAATTGTATAAGAACCTCTAAGTACCCACCATCTCCCTTCAGGAGCCATTATCTTCCAACTGATTTTGTCTTATCTATTTACACTTCGAAACACGAAACACAAAACCTCTCCAGAGTGACACTCTCTTGGCCCAGGTAGTCCAGGTCTGAGCCTCACTCTTAAATTACAAGATCCATATGATCCCAATCAACTTGAACATGAATTGACAGATTCAAAGAAATGCAGTTCAGATGTCCAAGAAGTTCAGTGAATGGAAATTGCTTTTAAAGATTACAATGTAACTATTAAAATTATTAAAGACAGGGGCGCCTGGGTGGCACAGCGGTTGGATGTCTGCCTTCGGCTCAGGGCGTGATCCCAGTGTTATGGGATCGAGCCCTACATCAGGCTCCTCCGCTATGAGCCTGCTTCTTCCTCTCCCACTCCCCCTGCTTGTGTTCCCTCTCTCACTGGCTGTCTCTATCTCTGTCAAATAAATAAATAAAATCTTTTAAAAAAATTATTAAAGACATAAATTAAGGAGTTGAGAGAAGCAGCTTGCAGGAATTGACCATTCTAAAATAGGGAGTAATACCAGACAAGCAAGAAATGGCTGCAAGTGAAAAGGGGGTCTGTGAGTGGACCAAAAGTGAAAGCCACTGACAGTTTTCAAGAATTAACAAAAAGGAAGAATTTTCCTATTTAAGAAGTACAGCAAGTTATACAGAATAAAAACAAATCCATACCCAAAATCATTTTGTGAAAATTTCTGAACATAAATGACAAAGAGGAAATTTTAAATGCTGGAAGAGTAAAAAGATAATTTTCAAAGGAATGTAATTATAGAAACAGATTTCCCACACAGCCTATGGAAGCCAAATAACAATGGAGTCATTTCCTGAGTGAGCTGAGAACAAATAGTTGTCAGCCTGGAATTCCTGGCCAAGACAGAGGGTGAAATAAAGATATTTTTGTTTATAGATTTAGAGGATTGTACTCAAACACTTGCTGAAGGAGCTACTCTACTATCTATTTCAGAAAGAAGAAATACAAACTCAGCAAGGTGTGTCGCACAAGAAACGACAGTAATACAACAAAAAATGACAAACATATGAGTAAATTTAAATAAGCAGTGACTATATAAAAATAATAACCATAATAATGAATAGTTTAGGGGAATAAAATAAAGGTGAAACTAAAAGAGCGAAGAACAATGAATTAAATAACAGGAAGGAGGGGGATGTCTGGGTGGCACAGTCAGTTAAGTATCCAACTCTTGATTTTGGCTCAGGTCATGATCTCAGGGTGGTGAGATGGACCCCAGCCTCCTCCAGCTCTGCACTAGATGGGCAGCCCACTTAAGATTCTCTCTCTCCCTCTTCCTCTGCCTCTCCCACCACCCCCCCCACCAGGTTCTCATGTGCATGCGTGTACATGCTCCCTCTCTCTCTCTCTCAAAAAAAAAAAAAATTCAGGAAGGAGGTAATTGGAAGGCAAATATGCTAACCCCTATACCACCAATGCTCCATCAAGAGGGAGTAATTGGTTTTGAAGCATTTAAGATACCACTGTGCTGAGAAGGGGTTGTGCTGTATTTTCTGTTCATCCCACCTGATACACTCTTCACTCTATACCTACCCTCTGCCCAGGAAGGCTGACCTGAATATATTACATCATCCTGATTCTCAGCTCTCTGGCTTCTTGTTGAGTTCCGTCAACTGAAAATCCTGGCAGAAGATCAAAGAGAGGGTGGGAAGGGAGGTCAAGTAAATGTATTCTCCTTGCTCTCTTCTTGTGGGTTTACTTAGGATTACCATGTCCTTTAACAAAGTTACTGCTGGAATCAAGGAAAGAGAGGCACAGTGATTCCAGGTTCCTATTACTTCTCTCTCTTTTCTTTGCTTTGAGACTAGAAATAGTGACACCCATTGCTGCTTGACCCATGTTCCTGGACCCTCCAATATGAATCCCCTCACCTACCTCATCTTTGTAAATAAGCTCTGGATGAGTCAACCTTCTTCACGTTATCTTAATTTGACAATACCATTGTTTTCCTTTTGACCCTTGACTAATACAGAGGAAAACGTATTGATTAAATTTATACTTTTTAAAGTTAAAAAATAAAAAGTTAATAGTAGCCACAAAAAGAATGGAAAGAAAATGATCAATTTGCAAAGAAGAGGAGAAAATAAAGTAGATTCAACAGTAAAAATCCAATCAAATGCAAGAAAGGACAGGAAAATTCGTGCTAAACTGAAAACACAAAGTAACATTGTGGAAAATAATTAAGCCAGAGTTCCAGTGCTGGTCATAGTGAGGTAGCATATATTAGACTTACTCTTCATAGATAGAGTTATAAAAGTTGGACCCCCAAAATAAAACCAAAACAAAGGAACAACACAACACAACCCTCGATCCTCTGAAGGCATTAGAGAACATCCAAAGTAGCCAGAAATCGTAGGTAACATCATTCTTGAAAGGAGGGATGTTTTCCAGGTGAGCCCCCCACATGTGCCTGTCCTCTCCTCCAAGGGCACTTCCCACTTCGCAGCAGGCCAGTGAGGCATCTTATTGCACTGGGAAGACTAGGGATTTGGGGCTGCCAGAGAGACTTGAAATAAGTAGGGAAAAACCCTGAAAAGCAGAGTCAAGAGGAGAAAACTGTATCTACTTACAAATGCCCTCAAACCACTGGCTGACTTCTGGACTGTCTCAGGGCCAGACTTTGAGGAACCGAGTGGAAAGCATTAACAGGAAGGCTGATGGGCTGAATAGAGATCTCGACAGCTGGGAAGACAGAGTTTAGAGTTCAAGTCCCAATAAGATTAAAGAGCATGGGAACCATCTCCAGCATTTTACTGGGATTCCAGAAGGCCACCCACTAGAACTAAGGGCAAATTACAACACACCAGCCATTTATAAATCCTCTATAGTAATGTCTGCAAACTTTGCCTGTTTTTGTAAATAAAGTTTTATTGGACCACAGTCACCATATCCACTGCTTTAGTTATTGTTTACAGCTGCCTTAATGTTACAACAGTTGAGTACTTGCATGCCCATATCCTTCTACCCTCTGGAGGAAAAAAAAAAATTCCCAGAAGGTTTGCTATTTGACCCTTTTATTGACCACCTCTGTACAGGAGCTAAGAGATCCCCTTGCGTTGTATTTGCCTGCAAGAAAAATGAACCTCCACTGGGAGAAAAGAACATCTTCAAGTGTCTTAATTTTTCATCCACATTGACATACATCAAAAATCATGAGGCATGCTAAAACAGTACAAATTGACTAGAAACCAAGAAAAACAATAAGAGAGACAGATTTTGTTTCTGTCGTGATTTAGATATTTTAAGAAGACAGGCACTTAATGTTTTAGCCATTTTACTTGACAATATTATAGACTTAGAAAACATTGTAAAAATAGTATATCAAAGTTCTCTTCAGCCTTCACTTTTCTTTCCTCAATGTTACCATCTCATCTTATATAATCATAGTATAATTTTCTAAATCAGAAAATTAACATTGAAGCAATATTATTAACCTCAGACCTTATTTGAATTTCACCAACTGTCCCATTAATTTTTTTCTTTTCTGATTCAGGATCCAATCCAGGATCCCACAATGTATTTAATTTCACATCTCCTTAATTTCACCTGGTCAGGAACAGTTTCTGAGTATTTCTTTGTCTTTTATGACCATGATATTTTTGAAGTACACTGACTAGTTATTTTGTAAAATGTTCCTCAATTTGTGTTCATCTGATGTTTTCTCATGATTGGATTGAGATTATACATGTTTGGCAAAAATATCACAGAAGTCATTTTGGACCCTTTGCAGTGCATTGTGTCAGTGGGTACATGATGCCTTATTACTGGTGATGTTAACTTTGATTGCTTGATTAGAGGTGTGTCTGTCAGGTTTCTCCACTATACAAGTATTATTTTTTTTCTTTGTAATTAGTAAGTATCATGTGGGGAAATACTTTGGGGCCATGCAAAAGTCCTGATTCTCATCATAATTTCACCTACTAATTTCAGCAGCCATTGATGTTTTTATCTGCAACAATTATTAATGGGTTATTCGCCAAGTGGGGATTTTCTATTGCTATCATTCTTTCTGCATTAATTAGCTGGAATTTTACTGTATTGAATAGTTTATCCATCTCATCATTTAGTGATTGATCCAGCTATCTATGTATATCACCAGGAACTCATGTATATGTATTTTATTTTATGATACATAATCCAACACTGTCATTATTTATTTTGTCACTTAAATTATCTCATATTTGGCCATTGGCAGCAAAGTTTTTTGGCATTTCCTTACTTTTTGACACATGAGATGTCTCAAGCTCCTCTGAATACAGGCAAAGAGAAAATATCCAATTGAGAAACAGAAAGTCTTAAAAAAAGAACAGAGACTAAGATATGGAGATTATGGACAAATGATTTAGCACATTAGTAAATGGAATTGCAGAAAGAAAAGATAGGAAATGGAGCAAAAATAGTGTTTGAAACAATAGTGGTTGAGAATTTTCCAAAAAATGACAGAAATCAGCCCATGGATTCAAAAACGTCAGAGAAAACTAAGGATAAATAGAAAAATCACACTTAGGAACATCATAGGCAAATTGCTGAGAATTGAACAAAACAAGAAAAATATAACATCATCCAAAACAAGATATATTACCCTCTAATAAACAATAATAATTCTAATGGTTTCACAACAGCATCTATAGAATCCATAACTCAACGAAATGACATTCTTAAGATTCTGAAAGAAAATACAGAAATTACCAATCTATAATTCTAGACTTAACCACCCCCCCAAATCCTTAAACTGAAACCAAATTAAAATGCTTTCCTACCAATAAAATCCAATAGAATGTATTGCTAGTAGGTACACAGAGCAAAGATAAGCAAGTTTTTCAGGCTGAAGGAAAGTGTCCCAAGATGGAAACAAAACTGTATAAAGCAATGAAGAGCAACCAGTGGCAAATATGTGGGTAAATACAAAAATATAAGAGAATACTAGCTGTTTAAAACAATTAGAAATACGTTGAGGTGTTTATACGTACAGAGATGTTAAACATACAACACAAGAAGCACAGATGGTTATTTTGTGACTTTTGTTTTGTTTCAGAAAAGTCAAAAATCATTAATTTGACTTTTCAAATTAAGAAACCAGAAGGAAATAATAAATGTAAGAGCAATGCTAACTGATTTTAAATTTCATCTATTCGACCTCTTAGTCTGAGTCAAACCTGGGCTCAGCTCTTCATCCTTAGTGCCACTGACTTTGTTTAGGACTCATTTCCAGCCTTGATTATAGTATCCTCTGTAATTGTAGTAAGAGGTAGCATGGTTATTATGGTCAGAACTTGGTGAGTTAAGGCAGACCTGGGGCACCTGGGTGGCTCAGTCGTTAAGCATCTGCCTTCGGCTCAGGTCATGATCCCAGCGTTCTGGGATCGAGCCCTGCATCCAGCTCCCTGCTCAGCGGGAAGCCTGCTTCTCCCTCTCCCACTCCCCCTGCTTGTGTTCCCTCTCTCTCTGTCAAATAAGTAAATAAAATCTTAAAAAAAAAAAAAATACAGACCTGAGTGAAAACTTTGGCTTTTCTTTGCCACATACCATGTGAAAGCTTGGGCAAGATCATTTATTACTCTGAGACTTAGTTTACTTATATATAATATGGTAGATGAAAATAGATTTCATGAAAAAATTTCAAATTTGAAAATTTGACCTCTTGAAATTGTTGGGAGGGTTAAATGAGATGATATGGTTTAGTATAGTCACTGGCAGATTGTACGTGTTCAGTAAATGTTCTATTTATTCTCTCATTGCCTCCAGTCTTTTCACCTCTAATTCTGTATTCCTTTTTCAGAAAAGACAAATTCTGATCATATTATGCCCCTGCCAATATTCTTCAATAGTTGCCTTTTGGTAACAGGATAAAAGGTAGATTTCTTCGCATGGCCTACCAGAAATTTAATGATTCAATCCTTATCTAACCAGTCAACATTTGTGTTCTGCAATTCTCTAATGTGAACTGTAAGCTAGAATAATTCTGAGAAAATTCGTATTTTCAAAAACATACCATGCTCTAATGTCTATATCTTGGGAAATGTGTTCCGTTTTCCTGGAAGGTTCTCTTTCCATTTATCTGATAAGAAAATTCTTTCTTATCCTCCATGTCTCAGTTCATTTACAGCCTCTTTTGTAAAAGCTTCCCTGAAGTACGTATGTACCTTCGTTACTGTGCTTATCATATTGGATTGTGATTACTGACATGACCATTCCCTACTAAACTGTAAAATCCAGGATAGGGACCGTGGCTTTTCTACTTTGTATGTGTGTAACAATTAGGGTAGTACTTGGCATGGTAGCAGAAGTTCAATAAATGTTGGTTAAAAGATGGAAAAAAAAGTAATTGACTTCAGAGAAGAGTTCTCAGAGAAAATCAATGAAGTCAAAGGTTGGTTTGTTGAAAAGTGTAATATAAATTAATTGACATATAATAATAAATGCTAGGTAGGATATATCTTACTATAAGAGATAGAGAAGATATATAATTATCAGTATCAGAAATGAAATAGGAGATATCACTACAGATCCTGTAGATATTTAAAAAGGAAAAGGTGCTATTATAAACTAATGTCTGTCAATAAGTTCAACAATGTAATGAAATAAACAAATTATAAAAGCACAAATTCCCAAACTAACACAAGTAAAAATTTAAAAATTTGAGTGCTATATCTCTTAAATTTAATTTATAATAAAAATCTTCCACACACAAAAACACTCCAGGCCAAGACGTTTCTATTAATGAATGCTTTTAAACATTTAAGCAAGAATTAATACCAATATTACTTTGAAACTCCTTCAAAAAGAAAAAAAGGAGGAACAATTCCCAATTCATTTTATTTTACTTTATTTTTTTAATTTTTTTTTATTATATTAGGTTAGTCACCATACAGTACATCCCTGGTTTCTGATGTAAAGTTCGATGATTCATTAGTTGCGTATAACACCCAGTGCACCATGCTATACATGACCTCCTTAGTACCCATCACCACTCTATCCCATTCCCCCACCCCCCCTCCCCTCTGAAGCCCTCAGTTTGTTTCTCAGAGTCCATAGTCTCTCATGTTTCATTCCCCCTTCTGATTACCCCCCCTTTCTTTATCGCTTTCTTCCCCTACCGATCTTCCTAGTTCTTATGTTCCATAGATGAAAGAAATCATATGATAATTGTCTTTCTCTGCTTGACTTATTTCACTTAGCATTATCTCCTCCAGTGCTGTCCATGCTCCAGCAAATGTTGAGAACTCGTTCTTTCTGATAGCTGAGTAATATTCCATTGTATATATGGACCACAACTTCTTAATCCAGTCATCTGTTGAAGGGCATCTAGGTTCCTTCCACGATTTAGCTATTGTGGACAATGCTGCTATGAACATTGGGGTGCATATGGCCCTTCTCTTCACTGTGTCTGTATCTTTGCGGTAAATACCCAGTAGTGCAATGGCTGGGTCATAGGGTAGCTCAATTTTTAACTTTTTAAGGGACCTCCACACTGTTTTCCAAAGTGGCTGTACCAACTTGCATTCCCACCAACAATATAGGAGGGATTCCCTTTCTCCACATCCTCTCCAGCAATTGTTTCTTGCCTTGTCAATTTTTGCCATTCTAACTGGCGTAAGGTGGTATCTTAGTGTGATTTTGATTTGAATTTCCCTGATGGCTAATGATTTTGAACATTTTTCATGTGTCTGTTAGCCATTTGTATGTCATCATTGGAAAACTGTCTCTTCATATCTTCTGCCCACTTTATGATTTGTTTATTTGTTTCTCGTGTATTGAGTTTGAGAAGTTCTTTGTAGATCTTGGATACCAGTCTTTCATCGGTAGCATCATTTGCAAATATATTCTCCCATTCCGTGGGCTGCCTCTTAGTTTTTCTGACTGTTTCCTTCGCTGTGCAGAAGCTTTTTATCTTGATGAAGTCCCACAAGTTTATTTTTTCTTTTGTTTCTCTTGCCTTTGGAGATGTGTCATGAAAAAGGTTGCTTTGGCCGATGTTGTTGAGGTTGCTGCCTATGTTCTCCTCTAGGATTTTGATGGATTCCTGTCTCACATTGAGGTCTTTCATCCATTTGGAGTTTATCTTTGTGTATGGTGTGAGAGAGTGGACAAGTTTCATTCTTTTGCATGTAGCTGTCCAATTTTCCCAGCACCATTTATTGAAGAGACTGTCTTTTTTTCACTGGACGTTTTTTCCTGCTTTATCAAAGATTAGTTGCCCAAAGAGCCGAGGGTCCATTTCTGGGTTCTCTATTCTGGTCCATTGGTCTATGTGTCTGTTTTTGTGCCAGTACCATGCTGTTTTTGTGCCAGTACCATGCTGTCTTTGTGATCACAGCTTTGTAGTACAGCTCGAAATCCGCCATTGTGATGCCCCCAGCTTTGTTTTTCCTTTTCAACAGTTCCTTGGCGATTCAGGGCCTTTTCTCGTTCCATACAAATTTGAGGGCTATTTATTCCATTTCTTTGAAAAATGTCCTCGGTATTTTGATCGGGATAGCATTGAAAGTGTAGATTGCTCTGGGTAGCATGGACATTTTAACTATGTTAATTCTTCCGATCCATGAGCATGGAATATTTTTCCATCTTTTTGTGTCTTCCTCAATGTCTTTCAAGAGTGATTTATAGTTTCTAGAATATAGGTCCTTTACGTCTCTGGTTAAGTTAATTCCAAGGTAACGTATGGTTTTTGGTGCTATTGTAAATGGGATGGATTCCCTAATTTCTCTTTCTTCAGTCTCATTATTTGTGTATAGAAATGCAACTGATTTCTGAGCATTGATTTTGTATCCCGCCACATTACTGAATTGCTCTATAACTTCTAAGAGTTTGGGCATGGATTCTTTTGGGTTTTCCATATAGAGTATCATGTCATCTGCAAAGAGAGACATTTTGACTTCTTCTTTGCCAATTTGGATACCTTTTATCCCTTTTTGTTGTCTGATTGCTGTTGCAAGGACTTCTAGTACTATGTTGAATAATAGTGGCGAGAGTGGGCATCCTTGTCGTGTTCCTGA
>NW_024424119.1:7484001-7484235 GCF_017311325.1 Ursus maritimus
TTCTGTATCACTCTTGGGGCCTTTTTACTTTTATAGAACCCCCCCCTTAATATCTCCTGTAGGGCTGGTTTTGTGGTTAAAAAAATTGGTCAATGACCACGATTCTGGAAGGTCTTTATTTCTCCATGAATTCTGAATGACAGCCTTGCTGGATAAAGGATCCTTGGCTGCATGTTTTTCTCTGAAAGAGATTTAAAAATGCCCCCCAACCCTTTATCTCATTCCAGGTCTGTG
>NW_024424119.1:7484495-7571393 GCF_017311325.1 Ursus maritimus
AGTCTCTCATGTCCTCTGTTTTTCTCCACCCCCTTGGGGATGCCGATGATTCTGACATTGGAACGTTTCATTGAGTCAGTAATCTCCCGTAACCTACATTCCTGAGTGTGGATTTTTTTGAGTCCAGATTCTATTTTAGCTTTTTCTTCTACTAACCCATCCTCCAATTCGCTGATACGTTCTTTGCCTCATTCACCCTGGCCGCCAGAGCCTCTAGTTTTGACTGCATTTGGCTCATAGAATTTTTAATTTCTGCCAGATTCGCTCTCATTTCCGCCCTTAGAGATTCTATATTCTCATTAACATTTTTGTTAATACTTTTTTCAAGTCTGTACATCATCTTGACCATTGTTACTCTGAATTCCACTTCTGATAATTTGGTTATATCCATATCCATTAGTTCTGTGGCAGAGGCCACAGACTCATTGTCTTTTCTTTGCTGTGGGGATTTCTCCTTCTTGTCATTCTGATGAGGAGAGGTTGCGGGGTTGTCCAGAGCCCAAATTATTGACCGGGACCCAGGCCATGCGCCCTTGTTTTATAGGGATCTTAGGGATGTGGGCTTCTTGATTTTTCAGCCTGCCTTCTGGGGGAGGGACCTGTCACGCCGATACTCAGGCAACCCTGTTTTGGTAGAGTCTCTGTGTCCCCTGCGAGGGGGGATGGGGATGGGCACACTCTGAGCCGGTCTTTCCAGGCTTTTATCCTCTGGCGGCTTTCCCTGGCAGTTTGCTGTGCCTCTTCTGAAAGTCAAAGCAGTAGTGGCCGAATCTCAGCCTCTGTCTCAGAACAGAGGAATTGCGGACAGTTCTCCACTGATGTTCTGGCCACTTTAACTCTGTTTCTGTTGGTGCTGCTCAACCCTGCAGCGTCCCGGGATGCGCACCCACACCCGGCGTCCCAGCCCTCACTTCCAGGGCAGGCATGTCTCTGTCCTTTGTGTTCCTAACACTGCCAGCCGCCAGCCGCCCCCGCGCACTCCCGGAGCTCCCGGTCTCAGTCTGGTTCTAGTGAGCCCACCAGAGCTCCGTTTCAGTCTGGTGGCACGCATTCCCTGGCTCACGGTCTCAGTCTGCTCTTGTGCCAGTCCGCGAGTCTGCCGCTCCCTCGTGCAGGTGGCTACTGCTTCCCGGCGCCGGAACGCGGTGGCTCCCTCTCCCTTCCGTTTATCTTCTGATATCTGTGCGCGGTTTCACGGCTCCCCGCTTCGTACCTCAATACTCAGCGCTAGAGATGTTCATTGTAGAGATCCAGATGTATCTTCCTGCGTCTCAGTCTGATTCCGTGGATGTTCAGGCTGGTCTGGTACCTATCCAGCTCGACTCCGGGGACCGGCTGAAAAAGGGGTCCCCTACTCCTCCACCATCTTAACTCCAAAAAAACCCCAATTCATTTTATAAAGGCCAGACAGTGATGACTGACATGGGCATTAATAAAAAAGAAAATTATGGGTCAATATTTCTTATGAAGATATATGCAAAAACTCCTGGATAAAATAATGGAGAATTGACTGCAGTGATATATAAAAAGCATTATACATCATGATCAGGTGGGATTTATTCCAGATATGAAAGGTTCATTTAACCTTTAAAAATCAATCATATTTTATCACATTAAACTAATAAAGGAGGCAAAATTTTATATACAGAAATGTTCAGTTTTATAGATGCAGAAAAATGATAAAATTTAGTACCTCTTCATAATAAACTGATCAAAAAATTAAGAATAAGAGTGACTTTTTTTAATCTGATAAAAGTCTTCTATTTGAAAAATCACACAGCTAGCACTGTAGTTAACAGTAAAATATTGAATGTTTTCACCCCAAGATCGGGAAGAGCACAAAGATTTCCACTTTTTACTATTTCTTTTTTTTTTTTTTAAGATTTTATTTATTTATTTGACAGAGATAGAGAGCCAACGAGAGAGGAAACACAAGCAGGGGGAGTGGGAGAGGAAGAAGCAGGCTCATAGCGGAAGAGCCTGATGTGGGGCTCGATCCCGGAACGCCGGGATCACACCCTGAGCTGAAGGCAGACTCTTAACCGCTGTGCCACCCAGGCGCCCCTACTATTTCTATTCAGTGTTACAATAAAGATTTTAGTCACTGTAATATGGCATAAAAAAGGGCAAAAAATTGGAAAGAAAGACATAAAGCTATATTTTAACAAAAAAATACAAAACAATCTATAAACTATTAGAATAAATGAACTTAGCAATGTTGTTAGGTACGTCATTTTAAAAATTAAATTACAAAAAATTTAAATTATATTTCTATATTCACTAGAATATAGAAAAATAGTGGCAAAAATTTTAAATAAGACTATGATAGCATTAAAAAAAGTTTATATACTAGGAATAAGGTTAGCAACCCACTTAAATTTAAAAATTTAAAATTTAAACTTCTACAATGAAGATGACAAATCATAATTGGAAAAATAATAAAAGATTTCAATAAATGGAGTAACATGCCATGTTCATGGATTGGTAGATTTAATATTATTAAGATGTCAATGCTCCTCAAATTGAATTATAGCTTTAATACAATCAAATCAGAATGCCAGTAAGTGTGTGTATATAAATTGATGAGTCGATTCTAAAATTTATGTGAAGATTAAGAGTACTTAGAATAATGGACAAAACGTTGGCATAAAAAAGTGAGGTTTTTGATCTAACATTACAGTATTTCAAGATTTACTACAAAGATTTACTAAATTAGCATGACAAAATAGTAATGTCATAAAATGGACAAATATTTCAATGAGACAGAACAGAGAGTCCAGAAATAGGCCCACAATCAAATGGCCAGTTGATTTATGAGAAAGACACTAATGGAATGTATTAAAGAAAGATTGGTCTTTTCAACAAATGATATAGAAGTATAGGAACCCATATGGGGGAAAAATCTCAATTTCTTCTTCACAAAAGTCATTTCAAGATGCCATAGACAAAAATGTACAAGCAAAAACTTCTACAAGAAAACATTAGAAAATACTTTCATAAACTCAGATAACCAATATTTTGAAATGCCACGCAAAAAACCACTAATCATTTTTAAAAATGATAAATTAAATTTTATAAATATTTTAAACTTCTGTCATCAAAAGATTCTAATACAAAAATGTAAGGGAATCCAGACCAGAAGAGGTACTAGTGAAGGACTAGTCTCTAGAATACATAATTTCCACAAATCCATAAGAAAAGCAAAAATAACTAAATTTTTAAAAGGAAAAGGACTTGAGCAGGCACTTCACAAAAGGTAGTATCCAAGTGGCTAAGAAGGATAAAAAATAATGTACTCTACATCATTATTCCTCAGAGAGGGGCAAAATAAAATCACAATGATATAACACTACGTATTAGCCAGAATAGTTAAAATGTGAAACTATTGGAGCTAACTGGAGCTCTCCTACATCACTGTTGGTAAGGTAAAATGATACAAGTACTCTATAAAGTGGGAAGTTCCTACTAAATGTAATAATGTATTTTCTATATGACTCAGCAACTCCACTCTTGCATATGTTCCCAACAGAAAGGAGAAATTTTAGAAAGTCCACTAAATACATGAAGTTCATGGTTCACAGAAGTTTGATTCAAAATGGCCCCAAACTAGAAAGAGCCAAAATTCTCAAAAAAAGAGGATCGATAGGGGTGCCTAGCAGGCTCATTCAGTAGAGTATGCAACTCTTGATCTTGGGGTTGTGAGTTCAAGCCCCATGTTGGGAGGAGAGATTACTTTAAAGAATAATCATAAAAAAAAAAGAGCACAGAAAAATTGGGACATAGTCATATAATGAAATACTACACAGAATTAAAGAAAACTATTAGTATATGCCACAGCTTGGATAAATCTGACAGGCATTATGTTGAACAAAAGGAGCCAGAACCAGAAGAGTATATATTGTATCATTCTATTTATATGAAACAAGAGCAGGTAAAACTAATTGATGATTACAGAAATCAGAGTAGTGGTTAGCACTAAAGGGAAGTATAGGTTTAGAGAAGGCAAGAGGGATTCTCCTGGGATTCTGGAAATGTCCCAAATCTTATGAGTAACTACAACTCATAAGATACATATTTAAAAATCATCAAATTTTATACTCAGAATTACATGCTAGATCTCAATTATCACAATAAATGTATGTGAACAAAATCCATCAGTAAAAATATGAGTACTTGCTGTATGACCAAGAGAGAAAGTATCCTCTATGTAAATTCTCTATGTTGAAGAAAAGAAACATGCTACTTTTAGTTCATATCATATGAAAATATTTTCAAGTAGGTAAAGCACCAAAATTTGAAAAGCAAAACTGTAAACATATTAGAATAATATGTAGAAAAATATCTTGGACATTTATTAAACAAAATAAAACAAACCCTCAAAAAAAGAATGATGAATGAATGCCTTAGGAAAAGCAATAAGATTAAATGCACCATAAAAGTGAAAATATCAGCTGCAATGGGGAAGGAATATCTTCAAGTATTATAACTGACAAAGGATTAATTTTTAAATTATATTTTTAAGAGATCCTAAAATCAATATCAAAAGTACAGATGACTTAGACCAAAAGGGTAAGGCAAAGAATATGAAAGGAAATAAAAGAAAGTTAAATTGGTATGTGTAATCAAAGTATGAAAAGATGATAAACCTCACTAAGTCAGGAAAAAATGCAAATAAAAAGTAATTTATGTACATGTCAGCTGTGTAAAATTATGAATTTTATTAACACAAGTGTTTGGAAAGAGTGAAACTCATCTATTTTTAGTATGAGAATACTTACTTGTAAAGAGTTAGATAGTAAAGTTGAACATCTACATATATTTATGACCTATAAGGGAGGCATAATAATGGTACCCCAAAGATGATCATGTCCTAATCCCTAAAATCTATAAATATGTTACATTACATGGCAAAAGAGACACTGCAGATGTGATAAGGAATCTGGATATGGGGAGAGTATCCTGGATTATCCAGGTGGACCCAATGTAATCATGAGGGCTTTTGAGGGTGAAAGACAAAGGCAGAAGAGTCAGGAGATGTGCTGATGGATGCAGAGCTCAGACTGTTAACTTGCTGGCCTTAAAGATGGAAGGGGCAGTGGTTTCAAGCCAAGAAATGTGAGCTGCCTCCAACAGCTGGAAATGGTCTTAGAGGGTATTATGCTAAGTGAAATAAGTCAGACTGAGAAGAACAAATATCATATGATTTCACTCATATGTGGAATCTAAAAAACAAAAAACAAGAAAAACCAAGAAATGCCCCCAAACAGATGAATAAAGAAAAAACAGAATCAGACCAATAAATAACAGAGAATACACAGATGGGGAAAGGATGGGAGGAAGATGGGCAGAATGGGTGAAGGGGACTGGAAGATATAGGCTTCTGGTTATGGAATGAATAAGTCACAGAGAATATAGTCAATGGTACTGTAGTAGCATTGTACGGTGACAGATGATAGCTACACTGGTGGTGAGCACAGCATAACGTATAGAGAAGTTGAATCACTGTGTTGTAGACCTGAAAATAATGTGACATTGTGTGCCAATTATTACCTCCACACACCCTTTTTTTAAAAAAACTGGAAAAGGGGGCACCTGGGTGGCTCAGTCATTTATGTGGCTGGCTCCTGATTTCAGCTCAGCTCATGATCTTGGGGTCCTGGGATTGAGCCCCAAATTGGGCTCCATGCTCAGTGTGGAGTCTGCTTGAGATTCTCTGTCCTTCTCCCTCTGTCCCTCTCCCTGCTTGTTCTGTCTCTCTAAAATAAATAAATCTGAAAGAAAGAAAGAAGAAAGAAAGAAGAAGGAAAGAAAGAAAGAAAGAAAGAAAGAAAGAAAGAAAGAAAGAAAGAAAGAAAGAAAAAAAAAAAGAAAGAAAGAAAGAAAGCTGGAAAAAGTAAGAAAATGGTCCTCCCTGGAGGCTCACCTCCAAAAGGAATGCAACCCTGCCAACACCTTGATTTTAGTTCATTTCATTTCAGACTTCTGACCTCTACAACTCTAAGGTAAAAAAATTTGTGTTGTTTTGAGCCACTATTTTTGTGGCACTTTGGAAAACTAATACAACCTAGCATTTCCATTTCTAGATATAACCATTTCCATTTCTCAAAGTATCTGAGGACACATACAAGACTGTTCCTGGAAATACAGTAATAGTAAAAACTTGAAACCAAACTATCTTCCATTAGGGAAACAAATAGATTGCAATTTATTTATATTTTATGGTTTTGGGTCACAGCTAAAAAAATGAATAAATTAGGTATATATTCAACATGGAGATATTTCAAAAGTATATTCATGAGTGACAAACCAAGTACAGATGACAAAGGCAATACATGTATTAGTTTCTTGTGGCTGCTGTAACAATTTATTATGAATTTAGTGGCTTAAAACAACCCAGATTTATTTTCTTACTCTTCTGGAGGTCAGAAGGTGAAAATGAGTCTTACACAGATAAAATCAAGGTGTTGGCAGGGTTGGTTCCTTCTGGAATCTCTAGGGCGGAATCCATTCCCTTGTCTTTTCTAGCTCTAGAAGCCATCTGTAGCTTTCTCCAAGAAGTACAACAAAAAGAAAGGACAAGAGAGTAAAGAATATATGTATGAGTGATTTTACTGACATTTCATGTGAAGTGAGCTCAATACTATGGGAAGTGAGGAGGGGAGGGGGCAGATAGATAGAAAGGAAATCATTGAGTTGATGAATTGGAGGCACCAAGAGATAAAATTTTGCAGGAGAAAGACACAAGGATGGGACAGCTTCATGTCGGAATAAGGATTTTCAAGGTAGAGCAATTTCAGGTGATAACAACGTCCGGAATATGACCATGGAAATAGGCAGGCATTTAGTTGATTCTGATAATGTCAGGAGCTTGGATGGAAAATAAAAATATCATTCAGCTGTTAAAATCTTCAGTAGATCATGTTAATAACTAGGGCAATACCTTGAGCAATTAAATAGATTATGGTGTCATTCTGTGATAAAGGGAACAGAAGACAGGAAGGGGTAGCTTTGGGCGGTAAGTCTACCAGCTTAGTTTTGTACCCATTGAGTTTGAGTTTCCTACATGGTGGCAAAATAGATCAGTCCGGTAGGGAACTGGCCATATAGATTGGACAGCAAGAAGAATAACAGGACATTATTAATCATAGATAATAATTTCATTAAGCAAACTAAAATGAGATAAACCAAGTAGATTGTACAGATTATTTAAATTCTGTCAGAAAACTTACGTGATATATCACTGTACTTTTATAATACCTGAAATTTTCACTTATAATTTATGTGGCATATGATTTATATATTCCTTATATTTTACACACACATGCACATACTTCATCAACTTTAGCATTAGCTTTTTGATTTCCAGGCCATATTTTATCATTGATTTTGTTTCTGCAGTGCTTAATAGAGGGCTATGAATATACTAGATAATATATATCTCTCTTTCATTTACTAAGTATACAAATATTCAGTCAACTTTTGAATCATGCTTCTGGGGTTTTCTCAAACGCAGATAACATTTGTCTATGCTCTATTTTGATGATATTAAAGTCTTCTCTGTTCACTCACTTTAGGAAGTGGATCTGATACAGTTAACATTTAATTCCCTCCTACAGGTATCTTGTCTTTCCACCTTTTGCTAGGGTAACTTAAGAATATTCTGTTTGTGACTGATTACATCCTGGCAGAGGAATAGGGTTAAGAAGTCGGGCAATGGCAATAATAAGGAAGTACAGCAAATTGATTAAGTTTCTGTTTAGAAATTTACTCTCGGACTAATTGCTTCTTTATGTAGGAGACTAAGCCCTGACCCTGGACTGAGTAAATAAGAACAAGTTTGAATTTTGAATTTTTACAAGCATGATGGAATTAATATAATCAATTTTCACACTGTATCCTAAAGCCATGTACACAGAAAGAGCAATGGACTTAAAAATCAGATAAAATCTGCTTTCAAGTTTTACTACTTTTTAGTTATATAGTTTTTGGCAAATTTGTGCTTCTCTGACCTTAAGTTTTTTTCACCTGGAAAAATGGTGATAATGAAATGAAAGATATAAAACTACGTGGTTTATGAAGGCTTTCCACAAGCATGTCAATATAATTGGAAAGAACAAGGAAGTGTAACTTCATTCAGCGTAGTCACCGCTGTGAGGAAATCTCAACTAAGTCACCAATGCAATTGAAGATCTAAGTTCCTTCCAGGGAAGTTTGACACAAATGGGTTAGTTCACCCCAAAATTTATTTTTCAGGAGAAAATTAATTAAATATAAAAACACAGTGGTCAAATAATACAAGAAAAAGTATGATCTGTGGTGGTGTTTTTTTTGCAGTTTTGGTGATTGGCTTGCATTTTGTCACCAAACCCCTCAGAGTTCTCAGAGACATTCCAAAGTTTCAATGAAAACCCTAGAAACCTTAATAAGAAAGTGCAGGTGTAAATCAGTCAATCAATCAATCAATCAATCAATCAATCAATCCCGGCTCAGTCAAGAAGAGGAAGAGGAAGAGAGATGGTTCAGTAACCCTCTCCTCTGATTAGTGCTTAAAATAAGCCCAGTGCATCCCAATAAACGGGCCCCAATGGGCGCTGCCTGTGACAGAGGTAATTGTTGACCTAGCTCTCCTCACAAAATATTGCTCTTCCATCTGCCCTAATTATTAGTCCTCATCTTTCTCCACTCTTGGGCTAAGACTTGGTCTGTTCTTAATTTGGGGTCTGCTGCATGGGAGTGCTTAGCATTGCTAATTTTGGAACGAATTCCTTGAAGTGGAACCTTTGAGAGAAACTAAATCCCAAACCCTGAATTCCTGGGTCGGTTGTCTGAAGTTTGCTACACTGTACTTTTCAAACCCAAGATGTCCTCTCAGGCTTGTTGGGAATCAGGAAACTATTTCAGAAGGACAGACGTTAAAATACACAGCCATGTCTCATGCAATTTCGCCAGGATTGGGTGTATATAAATGCGATCATCTTTAATATGGCATTAATATTTAGCAAAAAAGTACTAAAGTATGACTACAACTAAAATAAATACATAAATACATAAGTAAGTAAGTAAAATGAAGTATGACTAAAACTGAAAATCAAGCAAATCATCCCTTAGAGTATGAGTTGGTGGTGGAAAGCCTGTGATGTTTTTTGAGGGGATGACCGCTAGGCTTCCCAAAGGGCATGGGTTTTAGTCTTCCTGTTTGGAGGATGGGAAGCATGTCTTTTTCTCCCCGGTTGATGTACTCTGGATACGGTGTGTGTTCTGTGTTCCGGAGGTGGGTTTGGACATGGTGGAGGGAGCCCGGCTTTGAGCCATTTGCCTGTGTGGATTTAATTAGGCTCCATATTGTATAGGGGTTGCAGCAGTACAAATAGCTTATTTGCTTATGTTTAACTACAGGATGTGATTGTCGAAATGGAAGGAAAAAAATACTTTTTCTATTTAAAAATCAATGTTATACATTAAATTAGGGTAAAAATGTAGAGACTCTGATAGATTAGCCACTGGATAAAAGATTATTCAAGTGAGGCATACCTCTGATGAATCTTAAGAAGCATCTACATTATGGTTCATAACTAATAATTTCTGGGTTACTGAAAGATTGATGAGTTGAGACTCGGACTTCAGAAATTTTACCTTTTGCATCCAGTTCACTGAAGGGACCATGTATTTTGTAGGCTGCAGTAGAAAGGTGGATAGAAAAGGTGTGAGATATTAGAAAGGACCTTGGGCAGAACCTCAAAGGGCCAGGATGCTATTTTCCGTTCTTCTGCTAACTTATCATGTTAGCAGAGCCTGCTCAGGTGAACTTGCGAGATTTAATTTCTTGCTTATAGAATTCCAACAGTAGCGGGAGCTCTGCCAATGACCAGCTGTGGGGCTTTGGACAAGTCACTTGACCCACCTGAGCTTATGCTCACATTTACAAAGTGAAAATCATAATACCTTCTAGAGTCGCACGAGGATTAAATGAAAAAATATACATAAAAGATCTCTCAGAAAAAAACTGAAACAGATAGCTACCATTATGAAGGTGATTAATCATAAGCATATATAGTGCAATTAAATTTTATTTTAATGGTGTTCTTGTGTTTATAGTTGTTTCATATTTGCATTAAAGTATTTTGCAGGTCCCAGAAACTCTTATGTGAAGAAGTTACTTCCGTGTGGGGCTGCCTAATCTTACCCTTGACTTATCATACTTTTCTTTCTCAAAACCAAGCTGCTAGAGTGAGTTTGGATAGAGAAACAGAAAACATGAATACTCAGTGATTGTGGCATCTCTGTTGTACTTTCTTTTCAGCACAAGCTCTAGGAATAGCATGGAACCAGGAAATTTGTTACAAGCAGGATTAATTAAATGATTCACTGGGCCTGTGCAGAGTCTTTTTCGCTTTTCCTGTTGTACGTTAGAGAGAAAATCCAGTGTTAGAGAGAAAATGCTCTGCAGGGAATATACTCAAGATGTGGAAGTTCTAGTCTGTAAGTTAAACGTAGATGACTCCTGCGTACACTAGTCAGTGGAAGAGATCATTTTTGGATTTTCTCCCCCACCCCTCCCATTTCTTGGCTTTAAGTATTTTATTTTTGAGTTAGTTCATTTTTTTCCTTTTTCTTTTATCAGATGTGTTTTGCACATGAAAGGAGAGGATGCAGATAGAAAAGAGTTTAATTTTCCTATGGCTGAGAAGCGATATGTCTTTAGGGTAATTAAATTATGATTTTGTGACTCTTTCAATATGGATTATCAAACTTGATGCCTTTAGAGCCTACAGTAGATCCTTTGAAAGCCACGGCTAACATTTCACTTATTTTCCCGCCTGGAGACCTAGTCATCTCAAAAGGGAAAAATACGCTTTCTCCTTCAATTGTTGGATAGCATCTTCATATGTTTTATTTGTAAAACAAAACATACACATTATGAAAAGGACAAAACATGCACAGAGTGACAAGAAACCATGTAGCTTGCATAGGCACATATTTTTACATATTTGTTTCTAAATGTACAAACAGGATCTGCTCTACAAAATGCTCTAAGATGGTATTTGTTTCAAATTTATGTAACCAGCCATGTTGCAAGATGGTATTCAAAAAGAAGCTTAAAGATGTGTTATCCTCGCTTCGTATTGAACATCCTCTCTCTCTCCCTGCGGACCAATAAATAGCAGAGATGAAAAAATATTTAACGTCAAACAATACAGTAAACTACAGAAGTCTTTACGTTTCCAAAGCACAATCACAACTAAAAGAAAAGTTCCAGCCGGGAGAGAACCTTTTGTGCGCAAGTGGAGCTCAGTTAAAGTTCAGGGGGTTCCGGCTGTTTGGTAGATCTTAAAGTTTATGAGCAGATTTCCAGATGTGATACCATCAAACTGTACCTTGAGTTCAGTTCATTAAAATTTAGCTGTTGATCGGTACTCTCAATAGAATTCCCAACATTCTCTCTCTCTCATATATTCATTTTAATGGTCCTTTGGCAGGCTGGGTCTTGTACTTGCAGTGTACATGACAGGCATCGCTCTTCGGCACATGATTATCTGATTCCTGAACCAGTGCATGCAAAACAAGACATGTGCGTTTCTGGAAAACCAGGCCTCGCCAAAAGAGTGGCTGGCACAGCCTCCCACTGGCAATCAAACCCAAGGATCTTTTAATTATGAAACAGAGCTGGAAAAAAAAGGAGAGAGACAGCACGAGAGAGAGAGAGAGAAAGAGAAAGAGAGAAAAGAGAAGAAAAAAGTACCCTGAAAAGCTAAATTATTACTGTGCTTCTATTCTACTAGCATATTGCCAAGGGTTCCAGCAGCGCTTACTCTGAACATAAACGTGTCTCTTAAATATGATTAAGGTTTTCCAAAATAGAGATTATTCCAGAATAATAAAACCCCTGGCCTGCCTGAGAAAGACTGAATCATCTTTTATTAGGAAACTTTCTATTTTCCTGGGTTACTAAAGTTGTTACATAAGGTCACAATTAGCACATCAGCTGGCCCTAACCTCCGAGAGATATGATCAAACACCCAGTAGAGCAAGATAGATGGTATGCACTGATAGGGCAAGTTACTCCCTCTGCATTTGTAGCTGTGGTGGGAAAGCATTACCTGGCTACCTGTGCTGACCAGTGCTTTTCACAGACGGAACTCGACTTGAAATAGGCTCCCTGCTCAAGTTTTGGACGAGCTTCCCTGCCAGTATGACTACTAGAAGACATCATAGAGATTTCTTTCAATCAGAGGCCAAGGCAATATAGAGGATCATTCCAAAAGACTGATAAATAAGAAGGGGAAGGACTAGCTGACAGAATTAATGTATTAAACACCCTAATTCCTTTTAAATCGATTTCAATGATTGATGGGAATTTGAATCTATTCTTTTCTGCTTTCTGACCACATTGTATTTCACAAATCTTATTAGAAAAGATTTCAGTTTTTTTAGAATTTAGAAATTAAATTCTAAATTTAGAATTTAGGGAACTTTTTCCTGCTGGATTAACTTATAAAATTTTTGATGAGTTAAATTTGGGAAGCAGGAGTGTACATTTTATTTATTCTTCATAAACTTGTATTTGGGATGATACTAGAACAAATTTTAATTGGATTAGAGAAAGAGAAAGCAGATGATAATCCTTTGTGAAAACAGATATATAGCATTTTAAAGCAAGGATTGACAAAATGTAGGCACAGCCTATAGCATCAGCTCTTGAGCTGAGAGTAGTATTTACATTTCTAAAATGGTTGTAAAAAAAGAGAGAGAGAGAATATGAAATAGAGACAATGTGCCCACAAAGCCTAAAATATTATTTAACCTTTATAGACAAAATTTGTCAACACCTGTTCTAAATTAAAGGGTATCTTACTGGGGCGCCTGGGTGGCGCAGTCATTAAGCGTCTGCCTTCAGCTCAGGGTGTGATCCCGGCATTATGGGATCGAGCCCCACATCAGGCTCCTCCGCTATGAGCCTGCTTCCTCCTCTCCCACTCCCCCTGCTTGTGTTCCTGCTCTCGCTGGCTGTCTCTATCTCTGTCAAATAAATAAATAAAATCTTTAAAAAAAATAAATTAAGGATATCTTACTGTACACTTTTAAATTATTTCTCACCTATATTCTGTAATTGTCAATATATGAATCACAAAACTAAAGAAAGAACTAAGAATAATTTTTCAAAAGTTAATGATAGTATATTACGAATGTGCACACTGTGTGATTCCATCTGTGTGAAGTTTAAAACCAAGCAACACTAAATCTATGATGCTAGAAATCAGATTACTGGTGACCTCTGGATGATATTGACAAGAAAGCTGCATGAGCGAACTTCTTAAGGTAAGGAAAATGTTTTATATCTTAATTGGGGTAGTGGTTACAAAAGGATATATACAGACTCAAAATTTCACTGAGCTTTCCAGTCAAAATGTACAATTGACTGAATGTACTATAGCGCAATAAAAAAAAAAAATAAATCACTAAATAAAAACATACGTACATTCATGATTTACACACTTGCATTTTGTAGTATAGAACATAAAACAAAAGAAGAAGAGAGAAAATTTGCTTTGTTAGGGCCTACAAAGTTACCCCATTTAGACTGCCAAGAGATTTATCAACAATAGAGGCCAGGATACGATGGAATGTCCTTTAAAAACTAAAAGTCTAAATTAAAGCCTAAAATTCTTAACTAGCTACAATGTCATTCAAAAACACAAAATAAAGCCCTCTTCAGGAAGCATAATAAGAAATCTTTGGATATATAGAGCATCAGTGAAAGAACTACTAAAGAGTGTGCTTCAGGAGGAAGGCAATAGAACTGAAAAGAAAGAAATGGTGGGGCCCCTGGCTGATTCAGTCGGTAGAGCAAGAGTCTCATTGATCTTGGGGTCATGAGTTTGGGCCCTATGTCGGGCATAGACCTTACTTTAAAAAAAAATGGAATTAAAGAATCAATATAGAACTAGGAGAGAGATACATATGGGGATAAATATAATTAAGCATTTACTATAAAAAAGTAACCTTAATAAAATGATTAATTTAGAAGTGTTTGAAAAATAAGCTCAAATACCAGAAAGCTCATATAGAAATTCATTGAACTATATACTTAGTGTTTGTACATTTTACTGTGTATACTACACTGAAGTTTTAAAACACTCCTGGGATCAAAGTCCTCTTCTCCCACCAACATTAATGCAAAGGTAAGGGTCACCATTGTTTGATGGCCTCCTATTCACCCTATTGCTGAGGGATGGATTCCCACCCTAGCATTATGGGAATGGCTGAACACACGACACCTGACACTGAACAGATGAGATAAACAGCCGTTTATTAATTACATGGACCCATAACACAGGGAGGGAGGATATGGCTGCAGGACCATACAGGAGTTCCATGCTAGCATGAGAAAGATGGCTTTGATAGGAAGGTTTTGTTTGTAAGATCATGAGTTTGGGGTGCCCTCTCGTTCCCATGTGGGGGTATGACTTACTTGTTTGGATAATCCTATGGACTGGCAAGGACCTAAAACTCACATCTCAGGGAGAAGCAGGAATTGCACCTGTTCCTTTTAATGAAGAGTGTTTCTTGGCAAGGGGACCTCAGCTATGGGAACAGATTGGGGAGGAGAACTTGAAGGTAGGATCTTTAAGGCTCTCTCTTCTCCCAGATGTTGAGGCAACACATAACATCGGACCTTGATGTTCAACCCTATATCACAATGATTGCCTTGCCTAAGAACTCAACTAAGCCACGGGAGTGATAATACCCAAGCATTAGCATGCTTTGGGTAGTTATGAGAGGAGAATATCACTCAGTAAAATGTCTAATCCTTATTTCTAGTGGGTCTGGCAGAGTAAAATTTGAATGAAGGGACGTAGAAGTGAAAAGGCACTGTAATGTAGAGTGTACTTATATTGTTGATAATAAGGCAGTAAGAAAAAAAATGGTATAGTCTCTAAGAATTGACATTTGTTCTTCAAGGAGCATGTGCACACGTATGTGTATATTTGTGTGTTTCTGAGAAAAAAAGGTCCACACTGAGTAGACTCCATGGGTTTTCTACTTCCATACCAGTGGGACTGCCTCATGAGAAACTGCCCTGTGTGTATCAAAGCCCCAAATGGATTCTCCTGCTGTAGGACCAGGAGCCTTATCATCAACTACTCAGACTTAAAGAGCATTTTGATGAAGGGGAGGAGAAATCCTGGAGCAAAATTAAATTCTGTAGGTGGAGATGTCTTAAAAAGTGAGTGGAAAATCAGAGTGGAGGTCTAAAGAAGATGCTCTAGCAGGGAAAGGGGTAGATCTATGGGTAAGTAAGGAAGTTTAGGAATTATATCTTCTAGAAGTATACTTCCAGCAAAAGGACACAATGCTATGTTCTAATATTTCACTCCCATCTCTTCCTTACCCCTGTGTATACTAATTTCTTTAAAGTTGTTAAGTATGAAGAAAAAACATTCTTTCAAATCTTAGAAAATGATGTTAGAAGAATAACTTTGTTTTACAATATATTTTTTTAAAGATTTTATTTATTTATGTGACAGAGAGACAGCCAGCGAGAGAGGGAACACAGCAGGCGAGTGAGAGAGGAAGAAGCAGGCTCCCAGCAGAGGAGCCCGATGTGGGACTCGATCCCGGAACGCCGGGATCACGCCCTGAGCCGAAGGCAGACGCTTTAACGACTGCGCTACCCAGGCGCCCCTGTTTTACAATATTATTAATAGACTCTTCTGGAAAATATTTAGCATTTCTGATTTCGATGAGTTTAAGTTTTTTCCGGAAATTTGAATTTTCTTTACCCAGCTAATCACCATTCTCTTAGTAAGCCAAATGACTTTTAACTAAATATTTCCTTCTTATACCTAGCTAATAATATTTTCTGTCCACCTTTAGTTTCCTATAAAATCCAACCAAAGAGAAACCGAAGTGTACTCCCTTGCAGGCAAGTTTGAAATAAAATTTTGACATGCATTCACAATCAATTTGTCTGAAAAGTTGCTTTAAAAATAGACAAGTATCTATTTTTTTATTATAAAGAAAACATGGTAGAATGTACCCCATGACTGCAAATGCTTTCCTATAGTCAAATACAACTCTCTAATTTGAAATGTGGCAGAGAACACTTAGAGAAGCAGGAGGGGATAAATTCTTAGTTCAATAATTGCTGAAGAATAGATGTCAACTTGTGTGGTTGATCCTTGCAGATGTGTGTAAAAGCATTTAAATCTCTACCTGTCCATTTGTAGGCATATGTAGAGAAATCCTGTATCCAACTTGGTAGTCAAAAGCTTCATATATGGTCCTCAGAAAATGGGGGCGGGGAGCCAATTAAGGCCTGGAGGAGCCTCTTGCAGTCAATCCATGGCCATCTAAAACATTTTCTCTAGGTGTATCAAATAGAGTTCATCAGCTACAGTAGTTTTTAACTGGAAGTAAGTTTGCCCTCCACCCACCTCTTCTGGGACACTTGGCAATGTCTGGAGACATTTTTAATTGTCAAGACTGGGGACGGAGAAGGATTGTCACTGATATGTATTTGATAGAGGGCAAAAATGCTGCTAAATATTCTATAGTACACAAGATAGTCCCTTACAACAAAGAATTATCCAGCCCAAAATGTCACTAGTGCCAAGGTTGAGAAACCCTGAGCTAAAATGTGAATGGTAGTAACTTAATGATGACAGTGTCGAAGTGGGCGAGAATGGCTAGAAGTGAATGATAAAAGAACTATCATATTATTCAAGGCTTTACCAAGAAAAGTCTTATGGAAATTATGTTACCCAAATGCAAAGTAAACTTTAAAATAGTAATAGTAGGTCAAATGGTAAAACTCTTCCCTCCTAAGGGGTTGCCAAGTTTCAAAGAGTTAGTTTGAATAGGAATGGGAATGAGTATAATAATTATTGAAGGCGAGGGAGGGAAGTAGGAGGGAGAGGGAGAGAGAAAGGAAGAGAGTGAGTCTCCAGCAATTAATAATATCCAGCCAACTGGAGTTAGCTGGGTTAAGATTCTGGCTGCCGTTGCCTGGGAAAAAGGCCTTTCTGTCGGGGAGGAAACCAGTGACCAAGTTCAGGATAGTGTCAAATTGAGGTTGTATTCCAATAGAGGGGCTATGAGTGGGAGCCAGAGAATCAGATTATTGGGGAAGTTGGGGGCAGGGGCGCCAAGATAACCAGCTGAGTGCAAAAGAACTGGAAGCAAAGCCAGGATAAGCAAAAGTCACATGGAACACAGCACAGGAACTGAGTGGTAAATTTGGCAGCTGGTTTCAGAATCCCAGGAGAAATACTCTGCAGATCAGTCTGTGGGCACAGCCACATTATGAGCTTGTGCCCACGGCCCTCAATCGCACTCTTCTGGCTCATCAGACCCAGTCTAATTTTATCCCAATGAAAACTAAAAGATCTCATTTGACATTTCCTTGGACGTCCTTGTACAATGTGTAATGAACCCAGACAGGAATAAATCTTGTTAAGGCTCAATTCTCAACGGAGGCAGCTACCTGCTCTATTCATCTTGGACCCCAGAATCTTGGTGTCAAAATCTGGTCTATTCATATATGCGGGCATTTTTCTAGAATAATATCTTGAGAGGTATTACAATCACTTAGTTTTTAAGGCAACAAGAGGATTGATTGAAAATGACTGATCTATATAGCATTTAACTCTTTAATGATTTTACTTCCAGAATAATCCAGGTTACTCTTGAAACAAAAAGGAAAAGACTCCAAGGAAGTTTAGTAAAATAACTTTACCAATAGTAAACAGGAAAAATAAACTGAATTGTAGAAATTTCAAACATAATAGACCTTGAAAGAAATAATAAATTGAACCAGTGAAATGGGCATTGTGTCATGCACATTATAGACCTTCGTTATTTTATTCAGTCTTTCCAACCTGCAAGGTCTGTGTTGTTTTAATATATATACTAGGAAACTGACCTATGAATCATGTAGGTAGGCAGGAGAGCAGCAAAATATCTGGGGGCAGTATTTCATGTATAGTAGGCTGTTTGTTTGCTTGGGGTCAATAAAAGAACCACACATGGGCTTCAGACTTTAACAAGCATAAGTGTTTTAGCATGATAGTGAGAAAAATGGGAAGTAAAAATGAACTCCCACCTCAGAAGTAGAGATACACATACTAAGAAGATGCCTGTTTAATACAAACAGTGGCCACATTTCTTGATCTCATGATGACAGATTGATTCTACTTACCTGGGTGTGGAAAATGGAGGGTACTTGGGCAATCCAAAAATAATGCCTTTGGGCAAAATCCAGATCTATAGACCTTTATTCAGTTAAAGAAAAACAAAATCAAAAACTCTAAGGCATGGGAAATTTGAACCATGCGTAGAAAAGAGACCTCTGAAGAGCAGATGAGGATCTTTCTGAAAATTGTTAATGACAAGCATCAAGATACAGGAAAAACTTATTTATCATATTTATATGCTAGGTTATGTGAGGTAAAAACAATTATCAAGTATCAGTGGCTTCCAACTAATAAGTGTAGTTCTTGCTCATACTACTTGTCTATCACAGATCAGCTTGAAAGTTCTGCTTATCTTTATGCCTTGTGTGGCTCAGGCTGATAGAACTTCCTTTTTTCCTTTGGTTTCCTTGACTGCAAAACCAGGAAAAGGGAGCATGGAAAACTAAACATTGACTCTTAAAGCTTTTAGCCAGAAGTGACATGCATTACTTTCACTCACATTGAATTTGCTAATGCGAGTCATAGAGCCAAACCACAGAGCAAGTTAGTTTAGAACAATCCTATTTTGTGCTCAAAATGAGAAAACTGATATTTGTTAAAAATTTCCCTAACAATTATCACAATCAACCCTTCAAGTCACAAATACATGGTTCACTTTTCTTTCTATCAGCAAATTATACTTGTCCACATCCCAAGTCCTCTCGAATTGCTACATTATATTTGCCTCCTTCCCAAGACCTATCCAATCACTACATTGGGATAAAATTTTTTGATATGGAAATCCATGAACCAAAATGGCAATTATCTGCCCTTCATGGTTCCTGATGTAAAACTGCTAAAAAATCAGGTTATCCAAATAGACATTCCAATTTAGAAAAGAGGGGGAAAGATTCTGTAGGCCCTGGTCCAAAACAATTCTGAAATCTTCTGGGTCATTACAAGGTATTTCTGAAGGTAGAAAATTCTCTTTCATTAGCACTTGAGTCCATTCCCTGAAATAATTTCCAAGTTCTTGACTTTCGAGGCCCCTCAGTGATGTCTCTCTTTTTATGTTACCATCTTTGGCCACATGTGGAAACATTATCAAAGCTCTACCTTTGAGACTGATTAGCTTTCTTAGGCTTCCTGGATGTAGAATTTTGTGGGGCCAAAGGATCTTACTTGCAATTAGCCACAAATAATAAGGTAATTAGGAATGACCAAGCAATAAATATTCACAATCTATGTATGTATGTATCTATCTAGAGATATCTAGAGATATTGGTAGATATGTCTATCTCTACAAATATAGAAGGATAGAGCCTGCACATTTGTTGCATCTATCTATAGAGAGTATAGGTATATAGAGATATATATCTCCAATCTTTATATAGATATACATGAATAAATGATATCTATATACATGTGTATATAGATAGCTAGAGAGTTTAAGAATTTAAAGATCCAAATAAATAAAAGTGATATCTCCATTTTAAATTCAGATTTTTGCATATAATTACTGAATATTGTAAACATATCACATCTTTTCATAGCTTTCTATGAATACAACATACTATAAAAATATTTACCTTGATTTATTATGGAACTGAAAAGTTTTGTATAATGTTCAGGTGGAAGACATAAACACAAGAATATCCACAGATTTTTCAAAAACAAAATGGCACTGAAAAGATACAACCAGATTGAAAACTTAATTTAAAAAAATCTGTATATGTATATAAGCACATAGAAATGGAAGTAGAAGGACACATTCTTTTTTTTTTTTTTTAAGATTTTATTTATTTATTTGACAGAGAGAGACAGCCAGCAAGAGAGAGAACACAAGCAGGGGGAGTGGGAGAGGAAGAATCAGGCTCCTAGTGAAGAAGCCTGATGTGGGGCTCAACCCCAGAATGCTGGGATCACGCCCTGAGCCGAAGGCAGACGCTTAACGACTGCACCACCCAGGCGCCCCAGAAGGACACATTCTGAATTCCTGACAGATGATACTGTGGGAAGAGTAACTGGAATGAGAAGGTGAGAGTGATTAAGGAGATCTTTTTAATGTTACTGTGTATACTATGAATGTTCTATAATGAAATTAAAAATGAATTGATGGAACTTCTAGTTCTGTCCAAGATGGAATTTCAGCAAATGGGCTTACATTGCATCCTAAAAAAAACCAATAAACGACCAAAATATATGACACAGTAGTTCCAAGATACTGGACATCGGGCGATGAATGATACTAATCCCTGAGCAATAGACAACAAGTGAGATGAGCACTATCATTGTCTCACACCTCTGCCTTGGAAAGTTTCCAGGACACAAGAGAAGAAGGCAGGTGGAGTCTGGTGCACTGTTGAGGAGATAGAGATGACAGTCTAGGCAGACTTCGTGGTTAGAATTTGCAGGACAGAGTACTGGAGAGAAGAGAGCTGCACAAAGACAGCTTTAGACATCTGAAGATGGTCCGTCCCCCTCTGGTACTCAGGTGAGCACTGGTAAGTGCAAGCGCATGAGAAAACTCCCAGTTTGGTAGAACAACCACACAAAAGATTAATAGTAACTGTGCCCAGCATTGAGAGAGGACTGAAATAGTGCCTATTCTCACCAACCAGAGTGGAAACCTCAAGATTCATGGGGCATTGGGTAGAGTACACATGAATGTCTTTCCTCAATAGTTGGGAATAATCAACCCCAGATCAACCACTACATTGACCACCCTCCAACCTGACAAATCTTAAAAGCAAGGCTTAAAAGAATAAAACTGTTTCAAGGAACTTTCCAGAACAAAACTCAGTAATATTTATAAGAATGCAAAAATACCCCACACCTCAAATGGTAAAATTCACAAGATCTAGTACTTAATCAAATATTGCCAGACATTAAAAGAAGCAGGAAAATATAACCCACAGTGAAGAGGAGTATCAATTACTCAAACCCAACACAGAACTGACACAGATGTTAGAATTAACAAAGAAATTAAAACAGTAATTATAACTGTATTCCATATATTCAAGTCTTTAAGTAGAAACATGAAAATATTTTTAGAATAACCAAAGAGAAGCAAGTTTTAGAGATAAAAACTACGATTTGCAATTTTTAAAAATATACTGGAAAGGATCAATGAACCTGGAGACATACAATAGAAGCTATCAACAAATTATCACAGAGGGAAAAAAAGAGAAAAGAGCGAGAAAGAGAATGGCACATCTGTGAGCTGTGGGAAAACTTCACAGTTTAACATATATGGTATTGTTATCCCTGGAGAAGAGAGGGTTAGTGTCAGAAAAAATATTTGAATAAATAATGGCCAAGGTTTTCCAAATATGATAAAAATGATAAATTCATGGATCTAAGAAGATCTACAAATCTGAAGTATAAGAAACATAAACTATATTGAGTCACAACATACCCCATTGCTCAAAGATAGTGGTAAAGAGAAAAATCTTAAAAGCAAACAGTGGAAATTTTTTTAAAATTAAATATCAGGAAACAAAGACAAGAATGATATGAGGTTTCTTTTCAGAAACATTGTAAATGAGATGATAGTGCAGCAGCAACATTTGTAAGTAATGGGGAAAAAAAAACACCATCCAATGTCAAACTAGAATTCCATAGTTAGCAAGAAAATCTTTCAAAAATGGTCAAATAAGGAAGTTTTCCAGACTTGATGACCAGAAGATTCATGCTAAAAATATATACATAGATATATTAAAGGAAGTCCGTTAGGCAGAAGGAAAATGATACCAGGGAAATTAGCGTCTACACAAAGGAATTAAGAGCACTGGAAATGTTAACTGCATGGATAAATCTATACCTTTTTTCCCCTGTTATTTCAATTTCTTTAAAAGATAATTGACCATTTAAACAAAAATTGAGTGAGGATTCATAATATTTAGTATGTAACAATATGTAAGAGTAAATATATGACAATAATACAAGAAGGTCAGGAAAGGAGAAATGGAATTTACTAATGTAACTCTTTTATACTACATGAAAAGTAGTATCACATCACTTAAAGGACGCTGCAATAAATTAAAGATGTATATTATAATTATAAAATAACAGAGTTATAGCTAATAAGCTACAAAGTGGATATAAAAGAATGATAAAAATATGCATAAATTTTAAAAAGGCACAAAGTGGGGGCATCTGGGTGGCTCAGTCAGTTAAGCATCTGCCTTCAGCTCAGGTCATGGTCCCAGGGTCCTCAGATGGAGCCCTGCATAGGGCTCTCTGCTCTGTGGGGAGCCTGCTTCTCCCTCTCCCTCTGTCTGCTGCTCCCTCTGCTTTTGCTCTTTCTCCTTGTCAAATAAATAAATAATATCTTTAAAATAAAGGCAGAAAGTGAAGAATACTGGAAGAAAGAACAAATGGGACAAATAGAAGACAAATGACAAGATAAGATAGTTAGCTCTAAATATGTTAATAGTCACATTAAATGTAAATGGTTTAAATACCCCAATTAAAAGACAGAAGTTTTCAGGTTGGACAAAGATAGCAAGATCCAGTTGTATTTTGCCTACAATAAATGTACTTTAAAATAAAGACAAAAATAGATAAAAGTAAGAGGATGGAAATTATATATATACGTATATATACACATATATATACACACACACATATATATCTCATGCTAACATTAATTAATATATATAATGCTGATATTCATTAAATCAAAGCTGGAGTAGCTTTGTTAATATCAGACAAAGCAGATTTCAAAACAAAACAATTTTACCAGGGATAAAGAAGGCAATTTTATAATGATAAAAGGCACAATTCATCAAGAAGACATAATAATTATTGAAGTTTATTGACCTAATAACAGAGCTTCAGAATACATAAGCCAAAAGTGATGGGACTTCAAGAGAAACCAGTACATCTACAATTACAGTCAAAGATTTCAATAATCCTTACTCCATAACTGAGAGAACAAGTAGATAGAAATTTAGAAAGATGCTGAATCTATAGCAATACTATCAACCAAGTCACTTCTTGACATTTATAGTAAACTACACCCAACAATAGAATATTCATCCATTTAACATGCACATAAAATATTTACCTATAAAAACCATATTTTATGTCAATAAATTTAAAAGGATTCCAGTTATACAAAATAGTTTACTAAACACAGTGGAATCAAATTAGAAATCAGAATGGAAAGGTATCTGAAAAATCCCCAAATACTTGTAAATTAAAAATAGACTGATATATTACTTATTTAATTAAAAATTATTAAAATATTGAAAAGAAATGAAACTACTAGAGTATCATTAACATTGCTCAAACGTGTCAGGAGTAAAAAAATAGAATGAACATAACAGAAAATCAACTGATAAAGAAAAATAAATTTCCTAGTTCACAAAGCATATAAAGAAAAAGGAAAGTGAACAGAATTAATAATAAATAATGTAGCATGTGAATGATTAAGAGCTAAGCTCCAACTTAAAAATATTATTTCTGGAGAAACAACAAAAAGTGGTAAAGTTCTGGAAACGTGTTTCATATTAAAAGAAAACACTTCCTTGAGTGGAAAACATTCAGGGGTAGCAAAATTAGAGGCGGTCTTTGTCCAACAATTTTGCCAGCCTGTCACAATGATGCCATTAAAGGCCATGAAATCTATCTATTAAAATCGCCTCAAATGAAGTAATGGAGGTGTGAGATTGAAACATCATGGCAAATTCCTTTTATGACAGAAGATAGTATATACTACCCAGATCAGCTCCTTTATATACTGCAGAAACCTAGCTTTTGGTTCACTTTTGTTACTGTCTTCAAAATGAGAATGTCTTGATATGCAGACTTGTGAAGAATAATCATCACTTAAACTGTGCATTAAAATCCATGTAATAGGCTGTAACAACATTTTTCTAGATATGTCTCCTGAGGCAAGGGGAATAAAAACAAAAATAAACTATTGGGACTACATCAAAATAAAAAGCTTCTGCATAGTGACGGAAACAATCAACAAAATTAAAAGGCAACCTACTGAATTGGCGAAGATATTTGCAAATGACATATCCAATAAGGGGTTAGTATCCAAAATGTATAAAAAACTGACACAATTCAACAGCCAAAAAACAATTCAACTTAAAAATGGTCAGAAGACATGAACAGACATTTCTCCAAAGAAGACATTCAGATGGTCAACAGACACATGAAAAGATGCATCAGCAGGGAATGCAAATCAAAACCACAATGAGATATCACCTCAAACCTGTCAGAACAGCTAAAATAAAAAACACAAGAAACAAGAACTGGTGAGAATGTGGAGGAAAAGGAACCCTCATGCACTGTGGGTGGGAATGCAAACTGGTGCAGTCACTGTGGGAAACAGTGTGGAGTTGCCGCAAAAAATTAAAAATGGAACTACCCTAGAATCCAGTAATCACACTACTAGGTATTTATCCAAAAAATACAAATCAGCAATTCAAAGGGATACATGCATCCCTATGTTTATAGCAGCATTATCTACAATAGCCAGGTTATAGAAGGAGCCTAAGTATCCATTGATAGATGAATGGATAAAGGAGATGTGGTGTGTGTGTGTGTGTGTGTGTGTGTGTGTGTATGAATATACATATGACTATATGAATATTATATATATGTATATATATATAATGGAATATTATTCCACCATATTAAAGAATGAAATCTTGCCATTTGGAACAACATGGATGGAGCTAGAGAGTATTATGCTAAGCAAAATAAGTCAATCAGAGAAAGACAAATACCATATGATTTCACTCATATGTGGGACTTAAGAAACAAAACAAATAAGCAAAGAAAAAAAGAGAGAAAGACAAACAGACTCTGAACTACAGAGAACAAACTGATGGTTACCAGAGGGGAGGTGGGTGAGGGGATGGGTGAAACAGGTGATGGGGATTAAGGGGGACACTTGTGATGAGCACAGGGTGATGTACGGAATTGCTGAATTGCTAGATTGTACACTTGAAACTAATATAACAGTGTACGCTAGCTATTCTGGAATTAAAATAAAAATTTTTTAAAAGAAAAAAATAAAGTATAAAAACCTCCACGTAATAAAATCTGAATGGTGTAATGTATAATGTTGTTTTGAGTACACAATAAAAGGACAATAGGAAAACCACTTTGACTAGTCCTTGACTTTCTCGAATGATTTCAATATTGGCCTCACTTTTAAATTAAAAGAATTTATTCTCTAGTCTGACCTAGAGAAGACAGTCACTTCCAAGATGCACAATAGAGTTGGCAAAGTGGTGGACAGAGTGCAATGAGCTAGATCTGTGGTTTTCAGTCCGGGACAGTTTTGTTCCCCAGGGGACATTTAGCAAGGTCTAGAGACATTTTTAACTGTTAGAACTCAAGGCGGAGGGGTTTGCTACTGGCATCTCCCAGGTAGAAGCCACTGCACAACATTCAATAGCAGATCCACAGGTATGGAAGAAATTAAAAATTATAAATGAATGCTATATAAGAATCTATTACAATGATACCAGTTAGGTAAACATTTTGTAACACAAAATAATACTGTGTATTTTAATGGAGGCGTTTATCCATAATCAAATACAAAACAATATTATATGCAGCTTCAAAATACAGATTCCCTCTAGGGAATGAGAGAGGAAAAGATGGAGTTGGGACTTTAGCTCCATGTACAATATTTTATTTTTATTTAAAAAAATAATAGGATATGAAGCAAATTCAATAGAATGTTAACATCTATGAAATCTGGGTGGTCAGTATTTGGGTGTCTGTTATTTCTGTTCTGTTAGGACACATGAAATGTTTCATAATTCAAAATAGGAAAAAATTTTAAATAGCTCTTGTCATAGAATTTTGGCAAAGGTTTTTTTAAACAGCTACATAAATTAAATCTGCTGATTTTCTCAGGCTGTTTTTCCAAATAATTCAAATGGATTAATCAGTGATGATTTCTATTTTTAAAAAGATATTACCCCCCCCTGATTTCACTTTGATAAGCTGTAGGAGTAGGTTAAGCATTTTCTGAGAATACTCATATCTAGTAAATGCCACAGATCTAAATTTTGAATCCCACTCAAGAGAGTTGAGGCATTCGATCTTAATGATTATTGGACACCCAAAAACAGAGGTATGAGCCAAGCTCTTAGTCCGTGGCAGTTACCATTAGTACTATCCCTCCTCTTGTTAGCTAATGTTTCTGCCAAGCGTGCCCTTGCCATCGCTCAGGCATGACACTATGTGAGGACTCAGCATTGTCTGCCCCAATGGTCCTATTCGCCAGCCCCAGATCTAATCACTAAAATCTTCACTACTGTTCTCAACACTTCTTGGTTCAACAGCTAATCTACATCTGTACCTTGCAGTCATTCCCCTCTCCTCTTCTCACTCCAGGTCCTGTCCGCCAATTATGGAAACCACCCAAGCCCTCTTGCTTCCCTCAGTTTGGGGAGATTTTCACCAACCTCAGGCAGACCACTTTTTTCCCTCTCTTTTACCTTAAGCTTTTGTTTCCTTCCTCCGATGAGCCGTTCAGTTTAACTCACACCAAATATGCCTAGACTCTTCCCCAAAGAGAAGTTTGGGTTGGGATCATGGTTTGAGTTCAACTTTCATTTTTATTTCTGACTTGCAAAACTGTTAATAACTCCTTGGGGGTAAAAAGCTCAGAATTCAGAACACAAAACTTGGCTTTTTTTTTTCCTTGTGAAATCTCGAAGACACAGTACCCCTTATATCAGCTTCTATAGCAGCCTGAACAAAAGTCTAAATAGATAATTCTATCGTACTTTGCATAAATATCACATGATCCCACTCTTGTATATAGTTTCTGCCAACTGTCCAGATATAAATTCAAATGCTTTTATGAGAAGAGTTCTCTGTTACAGTTGCATATTTTGGTGGGGGAGAGCTCCCTGCCCCCTTCACTTTCTTCAAAATACTTGGTTGAGTGCCAGGATGCCAACATACAAATGATGTACCTTCAGTTTGCCAATTCATTTTAGCCCATCTTGTGCTTTTACCATCATTTTTTCTCTTACCCCTGACCTGGCTGAGTCAAAAGACAATTTCAGAGTAGGAAAACTCCCTAAAGCCTTCCTCAGGAATGATTGAAGCCAAGAATTAATCGAGTGTTTCTGCTATCGCCTTTCTTATTTTTTTGATGGACCTTTTGCACTGTGTCCATCTCACTATTTTTGGCTGGCTTGCTCCCTCTTACTTATTTAAAGAACTGCGTATTATGGGCTTTGCTGTTGCTTGCAGAAAGCTCTTTGATTTTTTTTTTTGGAGGGGCCTGTTAACTTTTAAGTTTGCATTTGGCTTCCCATGTTTCCTGGGCTCTCTTATTGCTTCTCTAGGAAAGTCTTCTTACTTTTTAAAAGATTTTTTTCTTCCAGAATAGTCTCTTGGATATTTATTACCCATAAAGCAGGCAGCATTTTGTTTGAATGTCTGAGCTTTGGATACATGGCATGTATCTTTCCAGGCCTTCTCACCTCCAATAGGTAATCGGCATTTGTAGAGGTCAGCAGGCTCTCTGCAGGTACTTGGACAAAAATATGTATGTATATAGGTGTGTATGTGTGTGTACATGTATGTGTTTCTATTTCTTCCTTCTATTTTTTCCCAAATTAATGCCTAAATTTTTTGTTATAGTTCCCTTTTCTAAAATTGACTAATCTACTGATATTTTTTTTCTTTTCTTTCTCTCTGAAATGTTGAATCCATTTCTTTCACGATCACAACTGAAAACATACCGCAGTACTTCCTGAAGTAGCTCCTATTCCTTGCTCAGAATTGAATCTAGTTGATGCACTCGTAAGTTAGTGCTGTGCTACCAGCCGACCCCAAACGTGTGGCTTCCAACAACCAGCATTTCGGAATGTTCATGAGTCTCAGGGTCAGGTGAGCCATTATTCTGGTCTTGGCTGGGCGCACTCATGTATCTGTGATCAGCTGTGGTTGAATAGGCAGCTCTAGGCAGGGCTTTCACGTATTTGGAGGTCAGCTGGCTATAAGCTGGGGTGGGACGACCTTGGCTGAAACAACTGGACTTTCCTTACATGGCCTCTCATTCTCCAGCAGGCTAGTCCTAACTTAATTAAATGATAGTGGCAGAGTTCCAAGAAAGTATGGAAGCAGGAATTGCATCCTAAGTCTAGACTCAGAACTGGCAATGTCGCTTTAGCCACATTCTATATTGATGAAAGCAAATCACAAGGCAAGACCAGATTCCACGGGTAAGGAAATAGACTCTAATTCTTGAAGAAAAAGCTACAAAGTCATGTTATAAGAGGTGTAGATACATAGAGGGGACAAATTATGGTTATTTTTATACTCAGTCTGCCTGCCATTCTTGGTTTCCTCTAATTTGAATTTTTTCTAAACATCAAAGTAAACCAAAAAATATTTGCTATTTACTATGAGCAAAACACCTCTTTAGTCACTGATAGAATCCTACTCCAAAAAAATTTAAAATCTTAGGTAGGATATAAGAAGGTGAAATATAACACTATTAACAGTCTTGTTTTATGAGTAGACTATGATATAAAATTTATTTTTCTGAGCTGATTATTTAAAATCTGGAGTATATTTTCCCCTTAGAAATATAAATGGTGATTTGGAATACAGACAAAGCAATTTTTAAGCCATAATTTATGGTATACAATCTAATGCCCAGTTTGACCATAAATATTTTAGGAAATATTTACCTTTGTGAGGGGTTTATATTTAAACATTTGAAAACACCAGAAGTTTCTCACCGGCATCCTTCCTACTCTCTAATTTGGGGATAAAATCGTAAAATGAATTACTCTGAAGGTAGAAAAATTGTATTGCACATCTTTATATGCTAAGCACTTCTGGATGTATCTATTTAATTTTTATATTAAGATGAAGACACTGAAGACAGCATTAGGATATCCCTTTTAGTAGTTGAGAAAATTAAGAACCAATGATGAAAGCTAAGTTGCCTAAGATTACAATGCAGGAAATGATAGTTATGAGTACCCATCTGACTTCAAGTGTCTTGTTCTTCCCACTATTCCACTCTCCCTGCTAAACAAGTAAAGCAATGGTACATTCAGTATCTGAAATGAAATGAAACTCATAGGCTAATACTGAAGATATCCGCCATATGCAAATATCACAGTTTTAGAGATGTCTTCTAAATATGCCACTGAAATGGATATTTTGCCTCCCAAATCTCTATTAGAAGATGTGATGCTGTCTCAAATGGAATTGAAGGATCAAAGTTATCTTTCAACTGATTCATTGTAAACAGTGTCTAACTTTATCCACTGTGCATCACCCAGACTATCAGAGCAATTGATGTAAACATAGAAGGAATGTCGGTGTGGATGTTTAAAAAGAGAGAGAGAGTGAGAGAGAAAGAATAAGAATCTGCCAAAGAATAATCAGTTTAAAAATCACCAAGCCTAATGAATGTAAATTTCTGGCTACTGGTGTGGCACACAGTGTTGATCAAAGTTTTACATGGAAAAAATAAACAAGGTTTAAATTCATAAATTTCTTTTTACAACCCAATAGTCTTTCTTAGCATACTTGCTGAGCTTTTCTAAGAAAATATATTAAACCTATTTTGGTTTTCAAGTTACCTTGGGAAGAAGAAGCCATGACTAGCTAGTACTCCAAATCCTGAAACCCTCTCTCATGGACATAATACCCATTTTCTTGTGTGTTTTATTGGCATATCTTAAAAATCCTTGTCTAATCAACTTATGGACTATAAAACTTTGCTTCTAAAGTCATTTATTTGAACTTGAGATTGATTTGCTTTTGTTGCAATGATATAGTAAGTCAAGAGTCACAAATTTTAATATCTACAGGAGATCAGGTAGGTTATGTAAGTAACTGAGGGAGAAGCAAGTGTCAAACAATAGAGGGGACAACAGGGACAAGGTGTCACCATCAAGGACAGTGGTGAATAGGAGAATACAGGTCTCCACGGAAGACCCTCTAATCTTCAAACAAAATACTCAAACAAAATAAGCCTACAGATCAGATTTCTTGCCAACATGCCATCTTGATTATTTATTAATGCCATGTGATTTATAGAATAGTCCAAAAAACCTTCCCACTCTTTAGCCATTATAAAATAGAATAGTCTTTTACTGCATCTTTAATATCCTAGAATTAAAAGTTCTGCTCTTGCAAAGCTGAACTTCGCACTCAAAATTAAAATGATCTCAACAAAACATTGTCCCTCACAGTTTATGTCTTCACCAGCCTTCTACTGTTGGGCACATTAGGTCCATTAAACCTATATATCAATTTGGGGAGAATGTATATCTTTACTATGTGCATCTTTACTAGTCTTATAATTCATGAAGGTGGCATGTCTCAATTTATTTAGAGTCTTGTTTTCTTTCATCAGAATTTTGTCATTTGTAATATATAAGTCCTGAATATATTTTGTTGAATAAGAATAGTAAGAACAGACATTCTTGCCTAGTTCCTGATCTTACAGGTAAAGTATTCAGTCCTTCACTATTAAGTATAATATTAGCTGTAGGATTTTTGTAGATGCACTTTATCCAACTGAATAACTTCCGCTCTATTCCTATTTTTTCTGAGTTTTTATCACGAATGGATGTTGAATTTTGTGGAATGTTTTCCTGCATCCATTGATATGATTGTGTTATATTTCTTCTTTAGTTTCTTAATATATTGGGTGACACAGTGATTTACAAATATCGAACCAGTCTTACATCCCTGGAATAAACCACACTTGGTCATGGAGCCATATAATTTTTTTTTCATATGTTGTTAAATTCTATTGGCTAATATTTTGTTAAAGATGTTTATGCCTATAGTCAGGAGGGATATTGGTTTGTAGCTGTCTTTTCTTGTTGTGTGAGTACCAGGGTAATATTAGCTTTATGAAATGAATGGGAATGTATACTCATATTTTCTGGAGGAGTATCCAAGTCCATCTGGGCTGCTGTAATAAAATACTACAGACTATGCAGCTTATAAGCAACAAAAATTTATTTCAGGAAGCCTGAAATCAGAGTGCCTAGATGGTTGGGTAATTGTTCTCTTTTGGTTGTAGACTTTTTTGTGTATCTCACATGGCAGAAGGCGATAGGAAGCTCTGTGGGATCTCTTTTTTAAGAACATTAATTCCAGGGCGCCTGGGTGGCTCAGTTGGTTAAGGGGCCAACTCTTGGTTTCAGCTCAGATCATGATATCAGGATCCTGAGACCCAGCCCTGCATCCAACTCCATGCTCAGCAGGGAGTCTGCTTGAGGATTCTTTCTCTTCCTCTCCTTCTGCCCCTCCCTGCTTGCACAAAACCATACATGTTTGCTTGCTCTCTCTCTCAAATAAATAAATAAATATTTTTTTTTAAAAAAAAGAATATTCCATTCAAGGGCTCAACCCTCATGACTTAATTACCTTCCAAAGGTCCAACCTCCTAAAAACATCATATTGGGCATTAGAATTCTAAAGTGAATTTTGGGGATAGGGAACACAAACATGCAGACTGTAGCAAAGAGACTGTGTAGAATTGGTGTTAATTCTTCTTAAAGTTTGGTAGAATTCCCCAGTGAAAGCACTTGGGCTTAGAGATTTCTGTTTGGGGGAATTTTTAAATTATAGGTTCAATATTCATAATAGTTGAAGGACTGTTCAAAATTACCTATTTCATATTATGTGAGTTTTGGTAACTTGTATTTTCCAAGGAATTGGTACATTTTATCTAAGTCGACATATTTATACGTGTAGATTTGTTTGCAGTATTCCCTTATTATCCCTTTGATGGCTGCAGGGTCTGTAGTGTTATCTCTGTTTCATTCTTGGTATTGGTAATTTGTTTCCTCTCTTTTTTTTCCTTTGTTAATCTTGTTAGAGGTTTGCTAATTTTATCAATCTTTTTTTTTTTAAGATTTTATTTATTTATTTGACAGAGAGAGACAGCCAGTGAGAGAGGGAACATAGGCAGGGGGAGTGGGAGAGGAAGAAGCAGGCTCATAGCGGAGGAGCCTGACCTGGGGCTCGATCTCAGGAATCTGGGATCACGCCCTGAGTCGAAGGCAGATGCTTAACGACTGAGCCACCCAGGCACCCCTAATTTTATCAATCTTTTGAAAGAATCAGCTCTTTGTTTCATTGATTTTCTCTGTTGCTTCTGTTTTCGATTTCATTGATTTCTGCTATTATCTTAATTATTCCCCTGCTTGCTTTGGAGTTATTTTGTTTTTCCTTTTTTTCTTTTTAGGTTCTTCAGATGAAAGCATTGATTTGAGACTTTTCCCTTTCTCTAATGTATGTATGTAATGCTATAAATTTCCTTCTTATCACTGCTTTAGCTATGTTTCACAAATTTCGATATGCTGTATTTTCATTTTCATTCAGTTAAATGTATTTTTTAAAACTTTCCTTGAGATTCCTCTTTGATCCCTGGACTATTTAGATGTGTGTCATTCAGTTTCTAAGTGTTTTGAGATTTTCTCTTATTATTGGTTTTCAGTTTAATTTTATTGTAGTTGGGGAATACATGTTATAAGATATAAATTTTTCAAAAATTTGTTGGGGTTTGTTTTATGTGAATTTTTCTATTTTTATTGTGAATATTTCTTTCCAATTCTATCAGTATATATTAGTGTTCAAGTCTGCACTTTATTTATGTACTTATGTATGTATTTATGTATGTATTTATTTATTTTTACTATACTCACTATTTATTATTTCCTGTTTTATTTTCTTGGCTTTTTGGTTCATATATATATTTTTAGCATCCCAGTTTTGATACATTTGTTGTGTTTTGAGGATATCTTTCTTTACATCTCTTCTTTTGGTGGTTGCTCGATGTATTAAGTAATACATACACGACTTACACAGTCTACAAGTATTGTCTTTTTACCAGTTCAACTGAAATATAAAAACCTGACCTCTCTTTACCCTCTAGTGGTTTTAATATAATTATCTAGCTATTTCCTTTACATACATTAAGAACCACGTGATGATGTTATATTTTTTGCTTTGACTATCAAACATAATTTAGAAAACTCAGTAGGAAAAGGAAGTCTATTGTATTTACTCTTATTTTGCTTATTACGTACTTTCTTTCTTGCTAGTATTCCAAGATAACTTCTTGTATCATTTCCTTTCTGTTTAGAAAAACTCCGCTTCTTTTAGGGTAGGTCCCTAAAAGTGAAAAATTATCTTACTTTTTCTTCATCTGAGAATGTACTGAAACTATTCTCCATTTCTGAAAAGTAATTTCATTGTGTATAAAATTCTGAGTTGAAGAATTTTGCATCACTCCTCTCTTCCATGAGTTCTGATGGAAGCCCACTGTCATTCAAATAGTTTTTCCTCTATAGATAAAGTGTCAGTTCTCTCTTGCTGCTTTCCAGATTTTATTCTTTGCTCTTAGTTTTCTATGTTTGATTCTACTATTTCTGTGCGTGGAATTTTCTGGCTTTATCATTTTGGGGGTTTATGCAGGCTTTTGAATTCATAGGTTTGTGTCATTTGCTAAATTCATAAGTTTTAATCAATTATTCTTCAAGGGCCATTTCAGGCCTGCTGTCTTTCTTTTCTCCATGAAGAACTCTATGAAACAAATGTTAGATTTTTGTAATAATTTTATGGGTCCTTGCATCTATTTTTATTTTTAATATATTTTTTCCTCTTTTGTTTGGGCTGTATAATTTCTTTCTTTTGTGCCCTCCATTGTGCCATTCATTCTGTTGAGCCCATTCACTAGGTTTTGTTTTTGCTTTTGTTATTAATTTCAGTTACTGTATCTTTTAGTTCAAAATTTCTCTTTGGTTCTTCTTTATACTTGTACATCTTCTATTTCTTTGCTGAAACTTTCTATTTTCATTTGTTTCAAGTGTATTTGTAATTGCCATTGAAGCATTCTTACCATAACTGCTTTAAAATTTGTGTTAGATAATTCTAGCATTCTGTCATCACAAGGTTTGCATGCATTGATTGCCTTTTCTCAGCCAGTTTAGAACTTCTTGGTCCTCGGAATGATGAGTGGTTTTGAATTGAAAGAGACATTTTAATATTATACTATGAGACTCTAAATCTTATTTAAAAATGTTTTATCTGCCTTTCTGTGACATTGATCCATCAAGGGAAGTGGAGGGGGACGGGGTGCTGCCTTATAATTGAGAGTTGGAAGTCCAGTTTCTCCACTTAGCTTCCATCAATACACAAGAGAGTGTCTGAGTGGGGATGGAAGTCTAGGCTGCCATGTTGTCTCCCATGTTGTCTCCTCAGGCAGGATGGTGGGGACTTGTTTCTGCCAAGTGAGAATGAAAGTCGAGTTCCATATTCAGTCTTCTCTAATATCACTTAGGTAAGGATTTGCTTTGGGATGAGGTCATTCTCTTCACTTTTTACATTTTTAAAATTATTGTTTTATATATAATATCCAAAGTTTTTAGTTGTACTGAGTGATAGGGATAAGGAAAAGCTAATCTATTCCATCTTCCCAGAGGAAGTTTCTCCATTGTGTTCTTTTAGTCATATTTTATACTGGTTTGTGGTTTTGAATGTGGTTTCCTTCTTTGTAATAATTTAATTTTGCTTTTTATGCTTTCCCTGAGCTCTGCAAGCCCACTATTCATTTATTCCATTGATTTGTAATCTGTATTTTGAGCTATTTTGGTAATTTCTTTATGGTGAATTCTCTTCTTCTAACTTTTGATTATGCTACAAATGCCATATCAAATTTTTATTACTTACACCTTTATGTCTAACTTTTAGGATCTATTATACATACTATAATTGATTATAATACCCATACTCCAGTACTCACAACTTGGGAAAGGGTAAAGGCAAAGAAAAGGTACTTCAAAGGCAACATAAGTGCTTTGGATGATAATATGCTTTACCATGAGAATAAGTTACAAGTATGATAAGAATGTATAAGAAGGTAGTGGTATCAGCAGTTAGTGGAATAGGAAGCCCCAGATACAATTGCCATAAAGACACCAATTCAACAATACTACATGGACTAATTCCCTTTTTGAGAAATGCAAAAACCAGTTAAGAGGCTCTTGTCTTCCAGGTGAGTGCAAAACCAACTGCATCAAATCTAGTAGGAAATTTCATGACACACTCTCACCATAGTCCCTTCCCCTGGTCAATGCCACGTGATCTGGAGGAAACTCCCCTTTCCTGGCTTCTTTCTGACAGAAAGAGATGAGGCTATACATACAACATTCTGACTACTGGAGTGGGGGACTAGGTTCTGTCTCAGCTGTCCAAGAGTGCTGGATGGGACCCAGCATACACCAGATACCTAGGGGCTATTGAAAACAAAAAAGAACTGAACAGTGTGCTGTTTTACTTCAGAGGAAATAAAAATAATCAGTGGTTCCCAAGAGTTAGGTGGAGGGGAGGGATGAGTAGGCAAAGCACAAAGGAGTTTTAAGGCAAAGATGATATGATATGATATGATATGATATGATATGATTGATATGATATATGATATTATAATGATGGATACATGTCATTACACATTTGTCAAAACCCATAGAATGTATAACACCAAGAGTGAACTGTAATATAAACTACGGACTTTGGGTGATTATGTAGGTTCATCAATTTTAACAAATGTGTCACACTGGTGAGGGGGTGTTAATAATGGGGAAGTTATCCATGTGTGGGGGCAGGGTTATAAGGGAAATCTCTGTACCTTCCCCTCAATTTTGCTATAACCCTTATGCTACATTAAAAAAAAAATCTTAAAATAAATGAAGGAGAGGTAAAGACTTTTCCAGATAAGTGAAAGCTGAGGGAGGTCATCACTACTAGACCTGCCTTACAAGAAATGCTAAAGGGAATCCTTCAAGTTGAAATGAGATGATGCTAGATCAAAAGCATCAAAAGCAGTACAAAAGCATAGGAAAATATAAAGCTTACCGACAAAAACAAATATATAGACAAATACATAAAACTGTAATGGTGGTGCATAAATAACTTTTAATTCTTATACAGATGTTAAAAGGTAAAGTAAAAATATCTATAACTATAAAAAACATGTTAATTGATATATAATATAAGAAGATGTAGTTTGTGACACCAATAACCTAAAGTATGGGGGTGGGAGAAGTGCAAGTGTGATTTTTTTGTCTGCAATTGAATTTAAGATGTTATCAGCTGAAAATACATTGTTATAAGATGTTTTATGTAAGCCCCATGGTAACCACAAAGAAAATACCTATGGAAGATACACAAAAGAAAATGAGAAATGAATCAAAACATGTCACTACAAAAAAAATCAACAAATACAAAGAAAGACAGCAAGAGAGAAAAATAAGAACAAAAGAGCTATAAGACAAAAACAACTAACAAAATGCCAATAGTAAGATTTCTTCTATCAATAATTACTTTAAATATAAACAGTTTGAACTCCCCATTCAAAAGACTTAGAGTAACTAAACAGATTAAAAAAAAAAAACTAAAAACAAGATGCAACCATATGCTATCTGTAAGATACTCACTATAGATTTTATTTAAGGATACACACATAGAATAAGAGTTTAAAAGATGGGAAAAAGATAATTCGTGAAAATGGTAACTAAAAGAGAACAGAGGTGGCCATTATTGTATTAGACAAATTGATTTTAAGTTAAAAACTATCACAAGAGACAAAGTAGGACACTGTATCATAATAAAAAAGTCAACTCATCAGGAAGATATAACAAGGATAAATATATATGTACCCAACATCAGAACATCTAAATATATGAAGCAAACATTGACAGAAGTAAAGAAGACATCAACCTAATAATAGCAGATCTCACTACTCCATTTAATAATGGACAGAATATCCACACAGAGGATTGACAAGGAAACAGAATACCTGAATGACAATGTAGACTAAAGGGACCTAACAGACATATACAGAACATTCCACCCAACAACAACAAAATTCATATTCTTCTCAAGTACACATGAATATTCTCCAGAATAGATCACATTGGGTTGCATAACAAGTCTTTACAAATTTAAGAAGCTTAAAGTCATACTAAGTATTTTTCCCAACCAAAATACAATGAAACTAGAAAATAATAGCAAAAGGAAAATTGGAAAATTCACAAAAATGTGGAAATTAAACAACACACTCTTGAACAACCAAGGGGTCAAAGAAGAAATCAATAGGGAAATTCAAAATATCTTGAGACAAACAAATATAGAAACACAGCATACCAATACAACGTATGGGGTCTAGCAAAAAAGAAGGAGGTTTATAGTGGTAAACACATTAAAAATGAGAGAAGATCTCAAATAACTTAGCTCTACACCTTAGGAGAGTAGAAAAAGGAGAACTAGCCCAAAGTTTGCAGGAGGAAAAAATAATAAAGATAGAGGGGAAATTTAAAAAAAGAGAACAGAAGAACACTAGAAAAGAAATCAATGAAATTAAGAGTTGGATTTTTTTTAAAGATCAACAAATTTAATAAATCTTTAGGTAGACTAAGGGAAAAGGTGAGAAAATTCAAATAAACAAAATCAGAAATGAAATAGGACAAATTACAACTGATGAGAAAGAAACGTAAAGGATTATGAAAAGACTATGAGCATTTATGTGTCAACAAGTTGTACGAATTGAAGAAATAGGTACATTTCTAGGAACACACAGCCTACCAATTGAATCATTAAGAAATAGAAAATATTAAAAAAATCATAACTAATAAGAGATTGGATCAGTAGTCAATCATCTCCCAACAAAGAAAACTCCAGGACCTAATGGCTTCACTGGTGAATTCCACCAAACATTTACAGAAGAATTCATGCCAGTCCTTCTCAAACTCCTCAAAAAATTTGAAGACGATGGAATACATCTAATTTTGAGGGCAGCATTACCCTGATACCAAAGCCAGAAAAAGACACTGTAAGAAAAAAAACTATAGGCCAATATCTCTGATGAATATAGATGTAAAAATCCTTTAAAAAAAAAATTAGCAAACTGAATTCAACAGCACATTACCCCAAATGGGTACACCCTGGAATGCAAAGATGTTTCAATGTATAAAAACAAATCAACATGATATATCACATCAACAAAATGAAGGATAAAATCATGATCATTTCAAAAGATGCAGAGGAAGGATTTGACAAAATTCAACAACTTTTCATAATAAAAAAATCATTCAAAAAAGCTAAGAATAGAAGGACACTATCTCAGTGTAATAGACACTATTCACATCAAAAGCCCACGGCTAACATCATACTTGGTGAAAAACTGAAATCTTTTCTTCCAAGATCCAGAACACGCGAGGATCATCCCTCTCATCATTTCCATTCAGCACCATCCTGGAAGCCCTAACCAGAGCAATTAGATAAGAAAAAGTAATAAAGTCATTCAAGTCAGAAAAGAAGACATAAAATTATTTTTGTTTGCAGATGACATGATCTTATATGTAGAAAACCCTAAAGATGCTACAAAAACTGTTAGAATTAACAAACTAATCCAGTAAAATGGTAGGATACAAAATCAACATACAAAAATCTGTTGCATTTTTACATGGAACAATGAACAATGTGAAAATGAAATAAAGAAATCAATCTCCTTTACAATAACATAAAAAATAATAAAATACTTAGGAATAAACTTAACCAAGGAGGCAAAGACTTTGACACTGAGAACTACAAACATTGTTGAAAGAAGTTAAAGAAGGTACAGATAGATGGAAATGTATCCTGTGTTCATGGATTAGAAGATTTCATATTGTTAAAATGAGCATACTACCCAAAACAATCTACAAATGCAATGCAATCCCTGTTAAATCCTAATGACGTTGTTTACAGAAAGAAGAAGAAAAATTCTTATATTCATGTGGAACCACAAAGGATCCTACATAGCCAAAACAATCTTGAGAAAGAAGAACAAAGCTGAATGCCTCACACTACTAATTTTAAAACATATTACAAAGCTGTGGTAACCAAAATAGTACAGTACTGGCACAAAGAGAGACACAGACCAATAGAACTGTATAAAGAGCCCAGAAAAACAACAACAACAACAACAACAACAAACACACTTATACTTAAAGTCAACTGATATTTGACAAGGATGTCAAAAATACACAATGGAGAAAGGATAATTTCTTTGATAATGGTGCTGGGAAAACTGGATACCCACATGCAAAAAAAGAAAACAACAACAAAAAAGAAATTGGATTATTACACCACACCCAAAAATCAACTCAAAATGAATTAAAGACTTCGATTAAAGACTACCAAGACCTGAAATTGTAAACCTCTTAGAAGAAAACATGAGGGAAAATCTTCATGATATGGTCCTTGGTAATGATTTCTTGGATATGACATCAAAAGCACAAGTAATCAAAGCAAAAATAAACATGTGGGACTACATCAAATTAAAAAGCTTAGTTTGTTGTCTCAGTTTGTTGTATGGAATTGTTGCATCCTTATATTATATACCTAAAACTAGTATTACACTGTATGTTAACTGGAATTTAAATAAAAATATAAAAAAATAAAACAGATATCCAAGACAAAATTAATAACAAAAAAAGGCTAACTTTTGGTTCCGCAATTCCAGATGAATTAATATATTCAAAATTAATTCTATGTATGTGTGTATGTGTGTGTGTGTAAACAGATATATCAAAAAGTTTGTCTTAATCGAGTCTCTGAAGTAATATTTATTATATTGAAAATGTATGTCAAATAATAAAAATTGAAAAATAAAACTTAAAAGCTTAAAAACTTAAAAGCATAGCAAAGGAATCAGAGAGTGAAAAGCAGCAGAGTGAAAGGCAACCTACAGAATGAGAAAAAAATATTTACATATATCTGACACTGGTTTAATATCCAAAATTTAAAAGGAACTCCTACAACTCAGTAACAAAAAACAAACAAAAAACAAACTAAAACAAAAAAAATGAATTTTAAAAAATGGACAAGAGTTGAATAGATATTTCTCCAATGGAGACATACAAATGGCCAACAGCTATATAAAAAGATACTTAGCATCACTAATCATCAGGGAATTACAAATTAAAATCACAATGAAATATCACCTCACATGGATTTTAAAAAAATAAAAATAATGTGTTGGCAAGGATGTGGACAAATTGGAACACCATGCACTGTTGGGGGAAATGGAAAATGGAGATTCCTCAAAACAAATTAAAAATAAAACTACCATATGCTCCAAAGATCCCACTTCTAAGTATTCATCCAAAATAATTGAAGTCAGGATCTCAAGAAGATATCTACATCCCCATGTTCATGGTAGGACTGTTCACAATAGCCAAAAGCTGTAAACAACTTCACTATCCATTGATGGATGAACAGATAAAGAAAATGTGGTATGTACATTGGATGGAATATTACTCAGCAATAAAAAGGAAATAAACCCTGTCTAATGGCTTAATATGGACAAACCCTGAGGACACTGTGCTAAGTGAAACAAGTCTGTCGCAGAAGGCCGACTGCTGCATGGTTGTACCTGTTATAGGTATCTAAAATAGGCAAAGTCATTGAGCAGAAAATGGAATGTTGGTTGCCAGGAGTTGGAAGGGAGGGGAGACTAGGGCTGCTCTTCACTGGGTATAAAGGTTCAGTCATGCAAGATGCGAAAGTTCTAGAGAACTGCTGTATGACATTGTGCTTATAGTTAGCAACACTGTACTCTATACTTGATAATTTAAGAAGGAAGATCTCATATTATGGGTTTGTTAACACAATACAAAAATAGAATGTATAAGAACATCTATGCTAATGATAGTGCCCATGTTAATAGAAAAAGAAGTGTACTGAGCCAAAGCTTGATATAATCCAGAAGCCCAGATTTTTCTCTCAGAGATCTTAGGTTACACACATGTTCACGTAAAACCCTACAAATATTTTATTATTACAGTTTTTGTAGGAAAAATATTATTAATGTGAGTATGTCAGCAATGTCAGTGAGTGTGACATTATTGATTCCCAGTTTTTCCTTTTACTATGGAAACATCTTTTTTTTTAAAGATTTTATTTATTTATTTGACAGAGAGACACAGCCAGCAAGAGAGGGAACACAAGCAGGGGGAGTGGGAGAGGAAGAAGCAGGCTCCCAGCAGAGGAGCCCAATGTGGGACTCGATCCCGGAACGCCGGGATCACGCCCTGAGCCAAAGGCAGACACTTAACGGCTGCATTACCCAGGCGCCCCTATGGAAACACTTTTAAAAACAGGGTGTTTGAATTCACAAATGTGTTTGGGACTCAGAACTTCCTGCTCCATCACCTGCTAATTGTATGGCCCAGGTGAATTTTCTTAGTCACTCTACACCTCAATTTCTTCATATGTAAAATAGAGTTAATTTTCCATATTTCATGAGAGATTTTGGACAGACTTAATGAGATTAGTCCTTATAAATATATTCAAGAAGTGTAAGGCCATAATAAGCACTCAATAAACGATACGTATGTTTATATTTCCCCAAAGATACAGTGTGCTTAAATCAGCTTGCTTTAAGGCTGAAGGGCACTGCTGAAGGGCAGCGTGCATACTCTGCCGGCATGGAAGCATGAGTTTTTCCTCATGCTCTTCCTATGAATAATTTGACTTTGGCTCATGCTCTGATCAATACAAGGCCCAATCTAGTGTAACTCAGTAGCAAAGTTGGCATATCATTTAGGAGGCTTCCATATGCAAAAACAGTCTTTAAAAATGCAGACATTTACTAAGGCACATAAAAAGAAATAAGATAGGACATTTTCTGAGATTTACGTAGCAATTTAATGAAGACATATGCCTATCTTTTTGTTTGGCTATGTTTTGTCCATCACCCTTTTATCTTTGTCCTCATGTTGGTTCTCCCAAAGATCATAGGATGGCTGTAAGAAGCAGGCAGAATGGCTCAGATCTGGGATCTGTAGTGAGGGGGGAGAGAGAGAGAGAGAGGGAGAAAGAGAGAGAGATTTGTCTCCCACCATGTAAATGTGTCTTTTCTTTTACTTCGATTAGACCATTTTAGGTCAAGTCCACTCTTAAATCACAGGGAAATACAAATTGATTGATTTATTCTAATCAGGATTCCCCTGCAACTGGAGAATGCATGATGATCTGAACAAAACTGGGACAGAGTTAGGAAGGAAGAAGTGGAAGTGAATGTCAGGCAGCCCAACAACCATATTGACTAAAATGGTTGTTCCCACTGGATATTCCCACCAATGCTAAGGATGACAAAGCACATGCTATCAGTTGAATTGTGTCTCCCCAAAAAGATAAGCTGAAGTTCTAATCCCCAGTACCTCAGAATGTGACCTCATTTGGAAATAGGGTTTTTACAAAAGTAGCAAGTTGAAGTAAGGTCATTAGGGTGGGCTTTTATCCCTGTGTCCTGATAAGAAGGGGAACTTGGACACGGAGGCAGACATGAAGGGAAGATAACGTGAAGAGACATAGTGAGAAGATGGCCATCTACAAGTCAAGGAAGGCCTGGAGAGATCCCTGGGACAGATCCCTAAAAAATACATAGCATACACTAAAGCAATGTGTGTAGGAAAGATTCCGTCCAGGTTAACATCTTAGAAGGGGTCAATTTATCAGATAAGTGTGTGAGGCTTCATCAACTTCTGGAACTACAGTATATATACAACACAGGATTTTTAAGTTTCCTCCCCAACAATTATATGTTAAGTATGTAGGTATTAAATGTCAATATCAATGAGGCTCAAAATCATTTGGTTTTGTTAAATTTATTCCTTTCTTGTTTTTTTGCTCTAACTTAGAGCTAACAATGTATCTTGAATCTAGATGTTGGCAGTATCATAAATTGGGTTTTCAGATATTATGTTTTAAAAATTATTAGCAGATTTGCAACTGTCTTTACAATAAGTTAAATTGTACAAATAATCTTCTGCATTTTACAAAATATTAAAAGTATATTTAGAACTAGCTACATAGCCAGTTGGAAGAAAGTGTGAAGGAACATGAGCGGAGGTGGTTAGCGAATGTCTTTTAGTACATGATTGGACTCTGAGTGTATTTTAATATGCTGTGGGTGTACCAGTTAAAAGACTAATTGTTAGCATAAGGGAAGAAATGGAGACAAGTTTAAAAACAAAATGATGAGAATCATTGATTAGTTCTCTTTTTTTTTTGTTGCAGAAAGTGTGATTTAAGTATTTGAATCTTGAAGTAGTTTCAGAGAACACACTTATTAAAAGTTCTCAGTAGATACTCTTTTACCTATATTTAGTATAAAAGCAGTCACTATTCTTAGCATAATTATTTCATTCTTCTCCATATAATTTCATTGCTCTTGGTCTGAACAGTGACAAACTAATCATTTCTGCCCAGATTTTCAAGGATTAGCAGCTCAGTTGATCACATTTTGCCACGGCCTATTCATCAACACACATTGTTTAGAATATAGACTCTGCAGGATTGAGGAACAACCCAGTTTAGATTAAAAGAATGTCTCCAAGCCTCAGCTTGAGGGTAAAAAAACCATAGAGTCAAGTTAACCCCTGGATTTCTAGAGCTGACTATCACAGACTCATTTAGACCTACCTTTATAATCCCAGGACCTGGCTTACCCCCTGAAGTGTGTCATATGAGTTTCCTAGGGCTTCTGTAACAAAGCGCCACAAACAGGGCATATTCAAAAAACAGTATTTATTGTCCCATAGTTCTGGAGTCAAGAAATCCACAGTGAACGTGTCGGCAGGGCCATGCTCCTTCTGAATGCACTACAAAAGGATCTGTCCCAGGGATCTCTCCAGGCCTTCCTTGACTTGTAGATGGCCATCTTCTCACTATGTCTCTTCACGTTATCTTCCCTTCATGTCTGCCTCTGTGTCCAAGTTCCCCTTCTTATCAGGACACAGGGATAAAAGCCCACCCTAATAACCTTACTTCAACTTGTTACTTTTGTAAAAACCCTATTTCCAAATGAGGTCACATTCTGAGGTACTGGGGATTAGAACTTCAGCTTATCTTTTTTGGGGAGACACAATTCAACTGATAGCATGTGCTTTGTCATCCTTAGCATTGGTTGGAATACCCAGATCACACCTGGCATGAGCTGCCTAGGGTTACTGCCCAGCTGCTATTCCCCACATTTTGGGCCATAGGGTTTAACATACTGCTTAGGTGGCAGCCCCATTTAAACACTATTAGTTGAATGATCATCATGTGCTGGCACTGAGAACACATTAGAAAACAAAAAAAGGAATGGTCATTGCCAGCATGAAATAATATAATTAGAGATGAGGTTGCTTGTTTTGAAGGTTATGGGCAAGGAAGGAAAGAGAATAATGAAATGGTGGACTCATGTAAGTAGAGTGGTCATGGAAAGCTACTCTCAGTGACCTTTTAACCTAGACCTAAAGGTTAAAAAAAAGCAGAAGATGAAAAACATATTTTTTTATTTCGGGTAGCGGAGACAGTATGTGCAAAGGTCCTGAGGCAGGAAAGAGTTTGGCCTATTTTAAGACCTGAAAGGCACATTAAAAGTTTTGATTTTGCCATACCCATTTAATAAAGAGAAAGAGTAATAGTTTGTAATTTATAAACAAAGAAAGGCAGAATTGGGATTGGATCTACTTTTCTCTCACCAGTGTGTCTTCCTCCCCTGCACTGATTAACGACAGATGTCTCTTGGTCATATCTGCCTTCCCCTCTGTTCCCACTCCTATTTATGTTGTTCAGATTCTGGCCACTTTGCTGTGGGAATCCTGCAGCAGCCTTCCAGCCTCCAGGCCTGCCTTCCTAAAATTCATGCTTCATACTCCAGCAAGAGAGGATAGACAACTGAGTCTGGTCAGCTTAACGCCATCTGCTGAACCCATACCTTCTACAGCATGATCACAGAAGGCTTCCTTACTGTGATCTGTGAGGATGGGCACACTGTGGGCTCTTTTCCTAATTCAGGCCAATCACCCTCCATGCCTGCCATCATCTTCAAGTATCACTAACACTCTTTGCAGTCCTTTTCCTTATTTTGTTGTTTTGCATCTCCAGTCTGTGCTCATGTTGTTGCCTTGGTCTACATTAGTTTTGGTGGAGTCTTGTGAGTCCTTTACCATCTAGCTGATAGTGCTTTCCCAAAACTTCTTGACCAAGCCACATGGCCCGCCCTCCTGCTCCCACATGTAGATCCCTATCACTGACTTCAGCACATTGCTCCATTATGGTCTCTTTGTGGGTTGTCTCCCTGAGAACAATTTCAGGTCAGTGCTTTCTCTCATCTTTGTACATATCCAGTACAGTGTCTGCAACATACCAGATGTTCATCAAGCTTCTTCTGAGTATGTAGATGAATGGCATTTCCCAAGACATGGTTAAGATAGAAACTTCCTAAGTTTGAGGCTATCCCACAACCACTTTACTCTACCTCTGTGTCCTCTCTGCTCAAAAATTCTCCTCTTTGCTCACCCTGCTAGAAACAACTCTAGAAGTTTTGAATAGCAATTCTCACAGGACCCTGTTCTCATCACTTCACACTCAACCTGAACCCAAGTACAACTTCCCACAGGGAGATCATAACCTCTCCCCACCTATGGACAATGGTGTTTCTCCCCATCAATACCTCTAAGACTTGTGCAAAGACGTCTGAGTGCATGTTCCTGAATTACCACAGTAATCTCCAGGTATCTTCAGTTAGAACAGTCCAGGATTACGGTTCCTAGTTCTATCTCCAATATTTAAAATAGGTGTTGTCTGTACATTGCACAGACCTCTACATCTTTCCATTCAGTTCAGAGCAGGCAATAGCATAGAGAATGTATACATAGACTCAGTCAAACTTAAAGGCTCAATGATCTATTAATGCTTGTGAAGCTGGTTAGAGAATCTTTCTTTCCAGAATAGCATATGCACAAGATTATGTTCTTGGAGAGGGGAAGCAACTCCTTGAGCAAAATGTAAGGTCTTGCAGCTCATTCTTTTCTAAGACAGCACCCAGCAAGGTGCCCACTGCTGTGCCACATTCTGTGGATATTTTGGGGAACCAGCGTCAGGAGATGTTTCATGAGCACAGGTGTATTCTATTTGTGGTACCCTGCAGTATAAAGGAGGGTGTTGAAAGAAAAAAGAACAGACTCTTCCATCAACTCTGGTGAAGTTGCCACTCATAAAGGCTTTTCTTGGCATTTCCCTGAACACAACCCAGTAATGCTCCCAAGAGGTGTATACTGAGACCAAGTGATTCCAAATCCAGAACAACCCTATCTGAGCCCTGGTTTAATTTGCAATGATGCTGTGAAAGAAGTTGTTCTTAAGGCCACTTGTTAAAGGCAGATGCAACCTTGCCCAGCAAGGCCCCGGCTACTTGAGTTTAGGATTGGTGGAAGGTTGTGATGGCACCCAAAGAATGTGTGGGGAAAAAAAAACACCAACCATGATGTTGACAGTAGGCTTTGGCTCTTATTTTTTACCCCACAGATCACAAAAATGGTCCCTTTGCCAGGTAAAGCTTAGGATAGCTGACACCTTCTTCTTGGTGGATGACCACTCTGCTGCTTCTACCAGCTTCCATTTGCTGCATTCCCTATACCTGCTTTGCCACTGCTGTGATTGGGTGGGTGGGCGTGGTTGTTCTCATTGCTGCCAGCACTGACCTGGTGAAACACATGGCTGCCTACACGAATCCAGCTGCTTTATTGAGATGCTAGCAACACTTTAGATAAAATTGGGGAAAGGCTTTTTTTTTTCCCCACAAAAATTATGTTAATTCTTCTTGAACTTAAAAAAAGGAGTCCCCTTGATTACCCCATTTTATAGAGTCCCTGTCTCTAGGAATCTAAGATAAATTTTCTTAGGATTAGATTAAAGGACATTTGAAATGGAGAATTTTTGAGTACAGAGTGTCTTATGTAGAAACATACATCCCAGTCCACAGTCAACCGATGTCCAGGAATTAAAAGCCAGACATCCTTTTCTTTCTGCCTCCCAGTAAGCTCTAACCAGTTGCAATGCTTTCTGAGAATAGCTAGCCTCTCTTTTTAAAAAAGGCTTAATCATGTGTCCTGAGAATATCACTTTGAAATTTTTCTTCAAAATTTCTCATCTATGCTATTTTTTCCATTCTTAAATCCTAAGTATACATACTATATTTATATGTAGCATAAATACAATATATATGATAAGGTAATTGGTGATAACAATTGTTTTGGTGATAACTTTTTTAATTAAGAAAAAAGTTTACCTGGAAATAGTTTTAAACTTAGAGAATATTTGCAAGAATAAGAATAATATAAAAAACACCCATATACCTCTAACCGACATTCTCCTATTCTTAATACCTCTTTCTAGTTGCTTCATCACTTGCTAGATAGATAGATTGTATAATATATTTTCCTGAACCATTTGTTGTTAAATAACATGTACAAATGCCCTTTGCTCCTAAATTCTTCTGTGTGAATTTTTCTAAAAATAATCAAATATAGTTAGTTATCAACCTCAGTTAATTTAACAATGATGTAGCTAATAAATCTAAGGTAGATCTAATCTGTCCTCTGTATTTCAATTTTTCAATCAATCCAATAATATCTTCCTAGAAATTCCCCCACCCCCCACCTTCTCTGATACAGGATCTGGTCTAAATTCACATTTTGTATTTAGTTGCCGTGTCTCTTTAGTCTCCCTTAATCTGGAATATTTCTGGTTTCTCTGTTTTTAATGACCCTGCCATTTTCAAAGAATACAATCCTTTCCTTCTTTTTTAAATTAAAACAATTCTTCTTCTAACTTTGGGTTTGCCTGATGTTTTCTCATGACTAGATTCAGGTTACCAACTCTCAGCTAGACACAGGTGATACCATATTTGGAGACACACGATGGCATTCTGCTTCTCATTGGTGATATCAATTTTGATCACCAAAGTGTTGTCTGATTTCTCAACTATGTTATTATTATTATTTCTCTTGAAACGTATAAGCAGTGTGTGGGGAAATGACTAATATGATGCAGATATCCATCTCCTTATCCAAATTTAGTTGTCATTAATGTCTACAAAATGCTAACTTTACAATGCCAGCACACCTTCCACATTTACCAGTTGGCTCTCAGAAACCTACTGTCAGTAGGGTCCCCCCAATTCTTTCCCACTCTAAAAATATTTATTTATTTATTTATTTATTTATTTATTTATTTATTTATTTATGTATTTATTACCTATCTATCTTTCTGTCAATCATATGGACACACGACTTCCTATTTTCTATGGTTTATAATTTGTTATGGTACTGAATAATGTTGATGATCAATTTGCCACCCCAGATTTAGCCAGGAGACTCTTTTTTTTTTTAAGATTTTATTTATTTATTTGACAGAGAGAGAGACAGCCAGCGAGAGAGGGAACACAAGCAGGGGGAGTGGGAGAGGAAGAAGCAGGCTCATAGCGGAGGAGCCTGATGTGGGACTCGATCCCATAACGCCAGGATCACGCCCTGAGCTGAAGGCAGATGCTTAACCGCTGTGCCACCCAGGCGCCCCCAGAAGGAGACTCTTAATCTGGTTCTCTGTCCTTTTGTCATAGCCCTACTATTGTTTTGACTTCTTCCCTACATTCTGGAATAACAAAATGTTTTAGGTTCATCTTATATCTATGATATCCTAGCCCTGGAATCAGCCAATTCTCTATTGAGTTAGAGTAATTTTAGTGGTAAATAGTATTAGAGACCAAGATCTGGGCATTAGGTATGTCCAGTTGAAATATCTTTGTTTCTTGGTGCTTTCAGAAGACAGAGCTAGGAAATATATACATGTATACAGACAAATGCATATGTCAATATATGCTTGTATACATGCACAAACATACAAATATATATATGTACACAATATGCATGTGAATATATTCATATACATATTTTATATATATATATCTCCAAATTTTAGGAACTGTGAGTTCACATCAGCACCTCCAACTCCAAGTCATCATCACAGTGTGATTTATTGCCTTTCCCCATTTCATAAATTTAATGTCTCTTCTTCCTTAGTGAGAACCGGGCTCCTAAAAACATCAATACATTTATTTGCTCATCCATGAATTCATTTATTCATCTAAAATTGTTTTAGAGTTGATTTACCTATGACAGAATGGTTTTAATTAGAAAAAAAAATGATACACCTTTTCCCTGGTATAGATTCACTCTTCTCAGATATTTTACTCTTGCATTTCCATAGTCATAGGAGGCACAAAAAGGCTTCAACTCCATCAAGTTCTGAAGTCTGTACTCTTCCCCTTAACAATACTGTTGTGCAATCTTCAAACTGGGATATTTATTTGTTATCAGAGAGAAAATTAGGAATGAAGTTGATCACCCTCTCTCCAATGCCAGATATAAACATCGATTTTGAAAGGTACAAGATTGAAGTTCTTTTGAATAAATTGGGTGGTAAAGAAGGCATCCTATTGCCCTCAACAGCCCCATAGGGGACATCCTGAGATGTGGAAACCAGTCGATGTTCTATAGCTATTTAAAATTTTAACTTGCCCTTTGATTTTCCTTCTATCTTTTAAATTAATTAATTATTTATTTTTTGCTTAAGTTTTAGATTGCTGGAGAATGTAGCTCAACGCAAAAGCAGGGATGGAATAGTATAAATACAAATCATTGGACTTTTACATGTAAAGGGGCATTTAATATATTTAACAGTACAACAAAGGAATTTACCACACAATAATATTTCCTAAAGCATGATTCTTAGAAGAGTAATTATCTGAGAGCATTATTGTATTTGAAAATAGGATCCACAGTCAAATAAATTTGGAAATTCTGTAGTCAAAAACACTTTTTTTTCCTCCAAGAATTCATAGGGCCTTTATTTTGGTAATGGACCTTGTGAATTGCCAAGAGGAAACAGAACTCATCAAGTCTCTATACCACATTTTTAAAATTAATTATTTGTCTATGAATTATCTCATGTAGTATTAATGGTCAAGAAAACACACTTCAGTGACGCTGCCAGAAAGCAGTGTGGGAACATTTTTTATTAATTTTTTTCCTGATTGGAAAGTAGGCTATGGTACTGGTTAAACTAATCCATCTTTAATAGTTCTTGGAGCCAAGGTGACATGGGCTGGTAATCTGGAGTAGCAAAAACATACAGATATGGGGTGGATCTTGGCCAAAAGATGGGGTTAAAGTTGAAAGCCACAGAAGCCAAATATGTCTAAAGAGTGGCAATCTGAAGCTAAAGGATGAAGAGTTAGCAAAAAGATAAACAGGATGAGAAGACACAAAGGTGGAAATTAAATGACTCGATCATAAACTTCAATCATAAACAAGGAAAAAGGTAAACAAAGTTCTCTTATATTAGGTCACAGCCTTATTGGTACATGACTGATTCAGCCTGAATTAACGGAAGGGGTCAAGGGAAGTATTTCATGATATTCTACCAGACCGGAAGCTGTGTTTTACTAACACCAGAAGTTGTTTTCTATTCACTTAAATTCAGGGTGGTATATAAAATTATACGAACAGCAGCCTTCACTGAAAGAAGAAGCCACTCTAGACTATTAGCAGGCAGCTGCAGTCAGTCACTGGCAAAGAATCATATCTAAGTTCCAGAACACATGGGTCTGAACTCTAGCAATGAGGAACAGAAATAGCCAAAATTACATAAACACAGACGTTGCACTTGAAAAATCTGAACTTTAAGCAACTGCAGTCATGGGGAATATAACTCACTGCTTCTGCTTGAGGGAGACCATGGATGACAAGAGAAGGGAACCAGGACCTGGAAAGAGGCATTTCCCTTTGCTGTTCTTGGCTAAGCATTGTACCAGTTCCCAAGTTAGAAGCCTGGGGTTAATAAGAGAACCATTCTCTAGTCAGATGAGCTTATGCTTAAATACTTAATAAAGTGTATAGAGATTGTTCCCAAAAATTAACCCCTTTCATTGCCAAATAATCCTTTCCTTTTATAAGATCCCCCAAAATGACCATGCTATGTGACTTCAAATAAATGTTATGCTTTATCAACTGCTGTCAGGATTCTAGTGACCAAAATAGAGAAGCCAAGAAAGCCATTTCCTTGTAAAAAGAAGCCTTGTAAAAAGTTTCCCCCTCTTTACACATCATGAATGCTTCATAGGGTTTTCTGAGAGAGACTCATGCTTTCTCTGCTACCCAAACACTGGCCCACAGCTAGAAATAGCCATTGTTACAATAGTGAAGCACACTGAGTCGTGAGCAACTGAGATATCCAGGCAAGTCTTAAAACTTCTAGTTTAGTCAACTGTGTCCAGCGGATGGTTCAGCCTCCAAAAGCCAGAGATTTGTAAAGAACTAGATTATCATTTTAGAGATTAAAATGTTAACAATAGAAAAATTAACAACAATAGAAAGGAATAGTTTAAACTGATTTCCATATATTTATACCATGGCAGGTGAACTGGTACCATGGAATCAGCCAGAGAACTTCTATTCTTGGCTCCGCCACTTCATAGCTGCATGGCCGAGGAGATTTTAGGTGACCTCTCTGAGCCTCTGTTCCTGTCTAGTGCCACCTTTCTGTTCCTCACTTAGAGTTCCTGCTACACAGACCTCCTTTCAGTGCCTTGAACCCATTGTATTCTTTCTCACTTTGTGGTCTTCTCATGTGCTGTTTCTTCTACCAAGAATTCTCTTTTGTAGGTAGCCATATGGCCGGCTACTCACCATCTTTCATGTTCTCAGTCTTCAAAGAGGCATTCTCTAACCACTGATTCTAAATTATTTCCCTGTCTTGTCCTGTGTCATAATACCCTTTTACATTTTCTTTATAAAACTTATCACAATTTACAGTAGTATATTTATTTTGCTGATTGACTCTTTACTAGCTTACCTTCCCCAGTACTCTCTTAACATCCATGAAGACTCTCTCTTGTTCACCTCACATACCTGCTGCCTTACACAGTGTCTGGCACACATGGGTATTCATATTTGCTGGATAAATGAGAAGGACAACTTACTTCCCAGGCTTGATTTGAGAGTAAAATAAATAAAACATATGTAAAGGGTCTTACTCAATTCTTAGCCCACGGGGAACATCAATAAATGTTGATAACCTCCCCAAGTACAGCAATCATGGAATTAAACTTAGATGACATTGAATTGCTAGAAATGAAATTTAAACGTTGTAGCCAAAAGATTACCATTGATGTTTGGAAACTTTCCGAAAGAAGAGAAATATTATCTATAAACATAATAACATGTAATAAATAACATATGATAAAGAAATAATAAATGACTATCTACCTCAAAACACTCTAATATCCAAAGTTGTTATTGTTCCCTTTTTCCATCTACCATCTCTTTTTTTAAAGCAGATTAGTAATAGAAAGCTAGAAATACAAGATATATTGTGCTAAGAAATATTAACCATGGTATTTGACAAGCTATGAATTGGAGCCAGACATCTGAATCTCTGGTCTCAGCTAATTATTGTTTTTTTTTTTCCAATGAAAATAAACAACTCACTTTGCAAAGACTGAGATATATTTCATCAGGGCTAAAAGATAGAAACGCCACTTTCCTTGCCTCCTCTCAGGAAGCTTGCTACCGAAGGTTCTCTTTTGCTCTAACTCACCACCAACAAAAGAAAAGAAATCCTACTAAGACCCTCAAGTGCGAGACAAATCTACTGTTACTCCATTAGCTACAAGAACTGCAGGGTTAGCTACTACATAGCACCTGCTCCCCGGTCACCTTCCACAAACAAAAGTCCGTCCTCTTCTGTTAAGGACAAAGAGATTAGTGAAAATAAACTACAATATTTGTTAATCGTGTGGTCTCAACATCCTCAGAGCAATGAATATAATATGTAGAATTGGAGACTTTTTTCCTTTTGCAAAGTGAAAAGAGACAGAAGGGATTATTGTAAAATCCCTCAATTTATAACTGAGGAAACTAGGCCTCAAGAAATTGGATGAAGTTCCAGGGAGAAGTGAGCAACACTCACCAGTCAAGTGACCAGGTCCACTCATCTTCTACTTCCCTAACTTCTTTTCTTCCCCTGCCCCAGTTTTCCATTAGAATAGCTGTTCCCAACCTTCTTACCATTCAGCTTTTGCTCTGGGACCAGATTCTTTACCAGATGGCCCAGAGATTGGAGACTAAAATAAATTAAAATCATTCTTGAAAAATTTGTATTGTTTATTCCATTATTGCTAATAATATATGCTTGGTTTTTTTTCCCCCTCACTCCCATGCTGTAGAAATGTTCACTCCAAAATAAAATCTCAATCAAGGCTATTCTCTTCTCAGTGTCCAGGGAAAAGCAGCCTTTGGGCATAAAGAGGGAAAGAGAGTTCTCATCCCCCTCTGCAGATTTTTCTTTGCCAAGGCCCCAAAGTCAGACAAGAATGAGCTGGTGAAGCCTGTGGCTGTCAACTGAAACTCTTCACCTGGTTCACCATCTAGAGAGATCCTTCTCTTTTTTTTTCTTTTAATATTTAATTTATTTATTTGACAGAACGAGAGACAGCCAGTGAGAGAGGGAACACGAGCAGGGGGAGTGGGAGAGGAAGAAGCAGGCTCCCAACAGAGGAGCCTGATGTGGGGCTCGATCCCAGAATGCCGGCATCACGCCCTGAGCCAAAGGCAGACACTTAACCACCCAGGTGCCCCTAGAGAGATCCTTCTATAAAAGGTCAAGAATCAAAGAGTAAACCACAAAGAACTCTGGGGCAGCAGGGTACAATACTGTGACAGTTTATTAACCCTAGTTGGCAGGTGCTCTGTGGGGCACCCTGCTCTTTCCATGTAGAAGAGGAAGCAGTAGTGATATGCCATCCAAAAAAATTATGCCCATCGGTATCATGGGAAATTCTACAGCCTGATTTCTAGAATTAGGAAACTAATGCGCCCTCAAATTGAGGCAGTAACAGGTATGAAAAGGCTTCAATGAATCGGTTAATAGATTTAGGGCCTGGATTGTGACAGGCCCTGTGCCAGAGACTAGAAAGCCCGGGACAAACAGGACACACAGCTTGTGATCTCCACCTGGAGACTACACGAGGTGCTCTAGATTGGCTGGGGTTCTTAGAGCCTTTCCTTTTTAGAACAACAAGTCCCTTCCTTACATCAATAACTACCTCTTGATTACCTGCTATGCCCAGGGAACCATGTTAGGCTTTATAGAGATACAAGTATGTGCAGACTTTATCCTCAAACAGTATTCAGCATAGGTGGGGAGCCAGGATACACAGAGAGACATAAAATGATAAATTAATAATGAAAGTAAGTGGTGACTTTTGGGGTTCTGGTATGTTCCATATCTTGATCTAGATGGGGGTTACCTGAGTGCATACATATGTAAAAATTCACTAAGCTATATACTCAAAAGTTGTATACTAAAGATAAAAAAATGCAAGACATTATTTGCTTTACATATACATATATACATATACATATACATGTATATATGTATGTGTGTGTATATATATATATATATATCCTCATCAAACTCCAAAAATGATTTGAAACTTCTTACAAAGATATACACAATTACCACATTACAAAATAAACAGGGGAGAAAACTGGAGGAAAGAAAAATAAAGACAGGAAATAAAAATAAGAAGCCAGAGTTAATACTATTACCCCCCAAATACATGCCGTTCTTACTTGTTACTTGCGGTGGGCTGCAATTTTGGCTCCAAGCCTATGAAAAGAGGGAGACATGACTCATGATGACCACAAGATAAAAACAAAACAGCAGCTCAGGAGAACCCAGCTATTCTTGGTTTTGAGGACTGAGAAACATTTTTCCCATGGGTCAACATGGAAAAGACACTGTGAAATGTAGCAAACCATGTCCCCAATGACAACCATACAGTAAATTCGATAGCACTTGGTGCTGGGTGGTTTCTTATGAAGTTTTTTATGTGGGCCAATGGTATAATGACAGAGCACAGTTCAATAAAAGCAGTTATATACGGGCCAAAATGATATAGACCAGGCTCAGGAGTGTCACACAAGTACAATAGATATTTTCATAGCTTCAAAGCCAAGAGCAGTGATTCGATCTGAAGAAATTCAGAAAAGCTTCACAGAGAAGGGGCTTTTCAGCTGGGCCTTGAACAAAGATCAGAAGAAATCAGTCAAGTTGACAGGAGTAAGGAGTTCATTCCTAACGGTAAAGGACTAATGCAAACTGAGGGGTAAAGGAAGAATGTAACAGGAAAATTTAAGGAAAAGAGTAAGCCAACCTGGTTTATGATGAAAGAGTAAGCAAGAAGGCTGAAAAGTAAGTGGAGGCCAGACATTGGAGGCGCCAGAAGCCAGGCTAAAAGGTTAATTCTTTATCTTAGAGACAAAGGGTTGAACACTGAAGTATTTCAGGTTTCTGGAAAGAGGAATGTTATGATAACAGCTATTATTTAGGAAGATCAATCTGGCTGTCTTTTGCTGGATAAATAAGAAAAGCAAGAAAAAGAAAATAGAAGGTTCTTCCCCAAGGACTCTAGATAATGCCTCTGTGATGTAACAGACTTAACCTCATTTTACCTGTACACAAAGTTAAAGGATTGGCTTAAGGTAATTGTCCCCAAGGCAACAATGAAGCCACACCCATAACCACCAGTTACTTCCCTCTCCTGGGCCACATTTAAATTTAGGCTGTGGTTTGAAACAACAACAAAAAACAGCTAAGGAAACCAGGGAGGAAGTTTTGGATCTTTCTCAAAGTAACATGGAAAAGAAGAGAGAGATGGAAAACAAAATATTTTAGAAGGGAGTGGAAAAAATGACCCACTCACAGCACTTAATGCATACAGGGAAGGAATGTTTATGCCTAAAATCTGAGAGGAGGGCTGCCTCCCTTCCCTTCCCCCCCCCCACTGGAAAGGAAAGATGTTACACAGATCTGTATAAAAGGGGCATCGCTCCTTCACATGGCTGGGGCTGCTATTTACCAGGGGAACACTCAGGGGCTCCAACTGTATTTTCTTTTAAGAGAAAGCCTGTCTCCTGCTGTTTCTGGATCCAGTGCCTGCTGACAGCAGTTTGGAGGCACATACCACCCCATGGGCAGCTCCTTCATTCCTTTACTGTGTTTGCAAAGCTGGCATGCCTCACCGAGCACATTCACTGTTCTATACCTTGCACAAAACCCTTGGATTCCTTTTTGAAATGCCTTTGTGTCTCTGTGTGTACTTGAACCTCTGAGCCAATGATCAGGAGCCTCCCATTCAGCACCTGAGAAAAGGTTAAATGAAAGCAAGGACATAAGAACCTCGCTTCTGCCCTGAGCTGGTTGACTACATACGTGTGTGTGTGTGTGTGTGTGTGTGTGTGTGTACGCGCGCACAGACATTTTTTTAAAGAGAAAAAAAAATCTCTTCCTGTCTTTGGAAATGAGCATGATAAGAGGCTCCACCTGCTGGTCTAGGGAGCTTCTGAAAAGCTGGGACCCATCATCTCAAACTGGAAATTACATCCACTCCTATTCTTCCTGGCCCAAGTCCTGTCATAGGCGGATTTGAGCACAAAGCCACTCCATAGTTCTCATGGCCACGGCTTGATTTCACTAGTTCTCCCTCTAGTGAACCAGGCCATACGTCAAATACATCTGATGCCATGGAGAGAGCACTTGACTGAGAGTCAAAAAACCTGAATCCCAATTCCAACTCCACCACTTGCTTTTACAATGACATTGGGCAAATGCTTACTTTTCTTGGATTTTTTTCTGTTGTTTTTTTTTTATCTGTAAAATAGGAATTACAGCTCTTTTCCTCTCCATTTTACAGGTTGGCATTGAGAGTCGAATGGAGAGCATTAGGGACACAAAAGGACCATAAAGTTCTGTACAAACAAACTAGAGAGTTTTTAGCCTAGTGGAGATTTGCTGAGAAGAGATTTTAGAAAACCTCTTGTTGGAGGGAAGCTTTCATGTTAGGGTAATTTCTATGGGGTGTTGGGTCTTTATTGACAAGAGGAGATTTTAAAAATAATAGCCTCGCTGTGACACCACTCCTGCCTCATCTTCAGATTATTGTTCTCCTCTGCCTCTGCAAGTGTGGGAGCTGGTGAGATGAAGGCGCTTGGGCAGGTTTTGCTGATAAAACTGTCCCTTGGGCAGGTCCCCTCTGAACTCTGTATCCTGTGTAAGGTAAATGGGCTCCTTTCTCTTCCATTTATGCGTGGGCTCCTTTCCAGCCTACCAGCCACATAGATACGAGGCCTGGAGGGGAGCCTGGACATTACATAAGGCAACCCTCACATAACGAAAGATGAGCGAAGAGCAGCTTCGTGTCTAAGGGTCTCACTCAAAGTTACACAGCTAGCCAGTGGGCTAAGTTCTCGAGCTCACAGATGGCAAGGTCTAAACTTAGCTGAACTTATGAGGCTCCGGGTAACTCTAAGATAGTTACTCACCTTCCCATGACTTTGTTTACTCATTTAAAAATAGAAATGGAAAATGATGCTACCTTAAAAGGGCTCTAGGGTAGTGCTGGCAGGAGGAGAACATGCTTTGCCAATTTATATCGTTTTATAAATGCTTTTAATTATTATTAGTTGATTAGAATAAAAAAGCCTGAATAAAAGCCTAAGTTTTGGAATGGTTTAACATGAATGTAACTAGCTTTTGTATATTATATATACATACATATTATAATAGTATAGCTTTGCAACATAACACATATATATAATATATACTTATGAAAACATAATAATATAGCTATAGGTAATATATTGATGTTTCAGCAATATTATGTGCTGGGTGTAAATTATTAAATTTTTTTGATTAATAAATCATATTTTTTAGAGCATCTTTAGGCTCAAAGGAAAATTAAGCAGGAAGTAAGAGTTCCCATGTACCCACTATCCCCACACACCCAAAACCTGCTCTACTCTGAGCATCCTCTACTACAGTCATACCTTTTTTTCTACCCATGAACCTACACTGACACATCATTACCACCCAGAGGCCACAGTTACCTTGGGGTTCACTTTTGATGTTTTACATTCTATGGAGGTGGACAAATTTATAATGACATGTATCCCTCATTGTAGTATCACATAGAGTAGTTTCAGATCCTTAAAAATCCTCTGGTCTCTGCTTCTTCATCCCTTTCTCCCCACCACCCCTGGCAATCACTGATCTTTTTACTGCGTCCACAGTTTTTTCCCTTTCCAGAATTTCATATAGTTGGAATGATACAGTATGTATCCTTTTAAGATTGGCTTTCTGAACTTAGTAATATGCATTTAAGTTTCCTCCATGTTTTTTCATGAACTCATAGGTCATTTCCTTTCAGTGCTGAATAATATTCCATTGTGTTCACATGCCACAGTTTATATATCCACTACCATACTGAAGGACATCTCGGTTGCTTCCAAGTTTTGGCAATTATGAATAAAGCTACTATAAACATTATGTGCAGGCTTTTCATGGACAAAGTTTTCAATTCATTCTTGGTAAATTCTTGATAAATACCAAGGAGTACAATTAATTCCTAGATCTTGCAGTAAAACATGTTAATTTTCCTAGAAAGTGCTAAACTGTCTAATTGGACATATCATTTTGCATTCCCATCAGAATAAATGAGCATTGCTGTTACTCCACTTTCTCGTCAGCATTTGGTGTTGTCAGTGTTCTAGAATTTGGCCATTCTAATAGGTGTGTAGTGGGATCTTATTTTAGTTTGTGACTCTTTTTTTTTAAATGATTTTATTTATTTGTTTGAGAGAGAGCAAGAGCGGTGTGGGGGGGGGCAAAGGGAAAGGGACAGGGACAAGCAGACTCCCCACTGAGCAGAGTCCTATGTGGGGTTCAACCTTAGGACCCCGAGATCACAACCTGAGCTGAAGTCAGATGCTTAACCAGCTGAGCCACCCAGGCACCCCTAATTTGTGATTCTTAATGACATAAAATGTTGAGCATCTTGTCATATGTTACTTGTCATCTGTTTATCTTCTCTGGTGAGATGATTGCTCAGGTCTTTGGCCCATTTTTTTAGGACTTTACCTTTTTTAGAGCAGTTTAATGGTCATAGCAAAATTAAGAGGAAAAAACAGAGATTTCCCAGACATTCCTTGCCCACACATAAACATTGCCTCCCTCATTATCAACATTCTCCTACCACTGGTACATTTGCTACAATCTGATGAGCTCACATTGACACATCATAATCATCCAAAGTCCATAGTTTACATTATGGTTCACTCTTTATGTTGGACATGCTATTGGTTTGACAAATATGTAATGACATGTATCCATCAGCATAGTACCATACGCAGTATTTTCACTGCTCTAAAAGTCCTCGGTGTCCATCTATTCATCCCTCCCACCCTCCCCCCAACCTCTGAAAACACTGATCATTTCACTGTCTCTGTAGTTTTGCCTTTTCCACAACGTCCTGTAGTTGGACTCTTTTGCCCATTTATTAATCAAGTTGTTTCCTTATGGTTGAGTTTTAAGAATTCTTTGTATATTTTGCATAAAACTCTTTTAACAGATGTCTTTTGCAAATATTTTCTTCCAGTCTGTGGCTTGTCTTGTCATTCTCCTGACAGTGTCTTTCATAGAGCAGAAGTTTTCAATTTAATTAAGTTCATCTACTCATTTTTTTCTTTTATAGACTGTGTCTTTCTTGGTATATCTAAAGTCATTGCCACACCCAAAGTCATCTAGGTTTTCTCTTACATTGCCTTCTAGGGGTTTTATAGTTTTGCCTTTTACATTTAGTTCTATGATCTATTTCGAGGTAATTTTTGTGAAGGACATAAGATTTGTGTCAAGATTCATTTGTTTGCATGCAGATGCCCAATTTTTCCAGCATCCTTGTTGAAAAGACTACTTTTCTTTATTGTCTTGCATTTGCTCCTTTGTCAGAGAACCAGTTGATCATATATACATGGATCTATTTCTGCACTTTCTATTTTGGTCCATAATCTATCTATCTACTCTTTCATCGATCTCACATTGTCTATCTCTGTAGTCAGTGTTGAAGTCAGGTAGTGTCAGTCTTCTGACTTTATTCTTCTTCAATATTGAGTTGGCTATTCTGGGTCTTTTACCTCACTATACAAACTTCAGGATTAATTAATCAATTTTTCAGATCATAACTTGCTGGCATTTTGCTTGAGATTGCATTGCATATTGATCAAGTTGGGAAGAACTGATATTTTGATAATATCAAGTCTTTCCATCTACAAACATGGAATATCTCTCCATATATTTAGTTCTTCTATGATTTCATTCATCAGTGTTATGCTTTCCTCATATAGATTACATATATATTTTTGTTAGATTTATACCTAAATATTTCATTTTTTGAATGCAAATGGTAATGTGTTTTTAATTTCAAATTCCACTTGTTCATTGCTGTCATATAGGACAGTGAGTGGCTTTTGCATATTAACCTTATATCCTGCAACCTTGCTATAATTGCTTATTAGTTCCAGAAGGTTTTGTTTTTGCTTCTCTTTGTTTGTTTGTCTATTCTCTCAGATTTTCTACATAAATAACTATATCATCTGAGAACAAAGACAGGTTTACTTCTTCCTTTCTAATATGTACATCATTTATTTTCTTGTCTTGTCTTAGTGCATTATCTAGGACTTTTAGCACAATCTTGAAAAGCAGTGGTAAGAGAGGACATTGTTACCTTGTTTCTGATATGAGCAGGAAAGTTTTGAATTTCCCACCATTGAGTATGACATTAGCTATAAGGTTTTTTGGTAACTATACTTGATCAAATTGAGAAGTTTCTCTTTTACTCCTAGTTTGCTGAGAATTTTTATCTTGAAAGGGTGTTGGATTTTGTCAAATGATTTTTCTACATCTACTACTATGATCATGTAGTTTTGCATCTATTGATGTGTTGGATTAATAGATTTTGAATACATAACCCCCTTTCATAACTTGGGATAAATTTCACTTGGTCATTGTGCATAATTATGCACAAAGAGATATTCACCGATAGTTTTTTTTTCTTGTAATGTGTTTGTCTGGTTTAGGTGTTAGGGTAATGTTGGCCTCATACAATGAGTTAAGATGTATTCCATTTGCTTCTATATTCTAGGAGAGACTGGAGAAAATTGGTACAATTTCTCCCTTAAATATTTGGTGGAATTCACGAGTGAAACCATCTGGGCCTGGAGTTTTCTGCTGTGGACGGTTATTAATTATTGATTTCATTTTTTTTTTTTTTTGCTAGATACAGGTCTATTCATATAGTCTATTTCTTCTTGTATGAGTTTTGGTAGATTGCATCTTTCAAGGAATTGGCCCATTTAATTTACATTTTCATATTTATGAACATAAATTATCTTTTAATGTCCATGAGATCTGTAGTGATGTCCTCTTTTTCATTTCTGGTACTGGTAATTTGTGCCTTCTTTTTTTTTTCCTGTTTCACCTGGCTAGTCTTACCAATTTAATTAATGTCTTCAGAGAACCAGGTTTTGGTTTCCTTGATTTTCTTTATTGATTTCTTATTTTTAATTTCATTGATTTTTGCTCTTGTGTTTATCAATTTTCTTCGGCTCCCTTTGGCTTTAATTTGCTTCTTTTTCTAGTTTCCCAAAGTGGAAGCTTAGGTTATCAACTTTGGAACTTTCTTCTTTTCTAACGTATACATTAAATGCTATAAATTTCCCTCTAAGCTCTGCTTTTTTATATCCCACAAATTTTGATGAGTTGTGTTTTCATTTTCATTTAATTCAAAATATTTTTAAATTTCTCTTGAGATTTCTTCTTTGACCTATATGTTATTTAGAAGTGCATTGTTTAATCTCCAAGTATTTGGGGGATTTTCCAGCTCTCTTTCTGTTATTTATTTCGAGTTTAATTCCATGGTTGTCTGAAAGCAGACATAGTATGATTTCCATTCTTTGAAATTTGTTAAGATGTGTTTTATGGCTCAGAATGTGGTCTATCTTGGTGAATGTTCCATGGAGCTTGAGAAAAAATGTGTAATCTGCTGTTTTTGGATGAAACAGTCTATAGATGTTCATTATATCTAGTTGATTGATGGTACTGTTGAGTTCAACTCTGTCCTTACTAATTTTCTGCCTGCTGAATCGATCAATCTGTGGGAGGAGCATGTTAAAGTCTTTAACTATAATAGTGCATTCATCTATTTTTCCTTGTTATTCTATCATTTTTTTAAATTTTTAAATTTTTATTTTATTTTGACGCTGTTGTTAGGCACATACACATTAAGGATTGTTACTTCTTGGAGTATTGACCCTTTATCATTATGTGTCTCTTTATCCCTGACAAATTGCTTGCTCTGAAATCTTCTCTGTATGAAATTAATATAATAACTACCACTTTCTTTTGATCAATGTTAGCATGGTATATGTCTCTTTATCCCTTTATGGTTAATATATGTGTCATTATATTGAAAGAGCTTCTTATAAACAACGTATATTTGAGTCTTTGTTTTTTGATCTACTCAGTCAATCTCTGGCTTCTAATAGATATATTTAAGCACTCCTGTTTAAAGGGAGTATTGATATAGTTGGATTGTCATCAACCATATTTGTTACTGTTTTCTATCTGTTGCCCTTGGTTTTATTCCTATTTTTGTCTCCTATACTCTCTCTGCCATTTGTGGTTTTAACTGAGCATTTTATATGATTCTATTTTCTCTTTCTTAGCATATCATACCAGCGTATATATATATATGAAATTCTATATTATTTTATATATGCAATTATAATAAACATATATTAACCTTTTTTTTAGTGATTTTCCCAGAGTTTGCAATATGCATTTACAACTAATCCAAGACCACATTCAAATAACACTATACCACTTCACAAGTAGTATAATTATTGAATTTTTACCACATTTTACAGTGGATCTTTACCCCTTCTTTATATATTTTTTTATTTTCCATTTTTTTAATGATTTTATTTATTTATTTGACAGACAGAGACAGCCAGCGAGAGAGGGAACACAAGCAGGGGGAGTGGGACAGGAAGAAGCAGGCTCCTAGCGGAGGAGCCTGATGTGGGGCTCGATCCCAGAATGCCGGGATCACGCCCTGAGCCGAAGGCAGACGCTTAACGACTGCACCATTTAAGGTAGCTTATAAGTTTTCAGATGACACTATAATGCTTTGTGAAGAAATACTTTACAAAAACCCTAAAATGCATACGGATCATACCAATGCACACTGAAAGTCAATCTGCACTCTTATCTATCGTTGTAGGTGATTCTTCTATATTGAAAGTCTTACAAGGAACAGCCACATCCAGATGTTCTCACCTCTCTTTGGGTCTCAAGTGACTATGGATTCACAGAAAAATCACAGTTTCTTCTCTATAGTATTAATCCTTCAACAAATAGCAGAATAGGACCAAGCTTCCTTTGATGTCTTCCTATCCCCATGCCCCTCCTCTCTCTCCCAGTCCATTACCCTAATCCCTTTCTGTGGAGTTAGTCCATTCTATAGCAGGACCATTTTTGTGTTCATCGGGTCATTAACTGATCACTGCTAAATTGGTAACTAAGATATGAAGCATGGTGTTGATCAGAAAGAGCATGGATTTGAGCCCAACTCTGCCACTAGTTGGCAAATCACTAAACTTCTCTGCTCCTCAATTTTCTCATTTATAAAATGAGGTTCATGATAGGATCTCATAAGATTGTTATAATGATTAAATGTTAAGATCAAGTTAACATTCATGACTCAGCAGATCCAAGTTTGGATCTCAAATCTATCTTGAGTTCATAACTCAGATTCTGAACATCAGTTTCTTCTTCAAGGAGAGTGGAGAGAACAATACCTATTTCACAATAACATTGTTATAATAATATAAGATAGCAATGTAAAGTGCTAATCCCAAAGGAACATTAATTTCTGTCCCCTTTTCTGACAATTAGAGATTTTCAATAATAATGCAACAAGGTGTGAGTCTCATAGAAATCATTGCCTTTTAAAAGGACATTCCACTGGACCACAACTTTTAGACCCAAAGCTATCAACTGCAATGGTAGAATGGCAGCCAGGGAAGACTGAATTCTGAGGTAATACTCTCAATGTACAAATCAATATTTCATCAACTCTAAAGTGTTGTCCTGATTTTTCCAACTTTCCCAGGAGTATTGATCCTCTACATGTCCAAATATGAAAATATCCATGATTTGGCAGGTCTAGAAATGGCTGGACAACTGTTCTGCATCCATCATGAACTACTGGTACATCTTTCAAAGGGATATTAACAATGCTGGCTCCTTTGTTTCTGCTCCAACCTTGGTCATTTGCACCTCATACTATAGTACTTTCCGAAGGCTATTGCAGTTAATATTTAATCTGTCTTTGTCAATCTATTTATCTTTGTTTCTCTAGCACTAGTCACAGTTCCTAGCATAAAATATGTGCTCTATTAATATTTATTAAGTGAATAATACACCTGATGAGCACTAAAACTGGTTAAGCACAATGCCTAATTTAATCCTCACAACATTATGAAATGTGTATTACCATTCTTAAAATACATGTCAGGACACCAAGCCTCAGAGTGTTGTTGGCTTTTCCAAATTCCCATGTCATAGGTGGCAGGGGTAGAAATTTCAGTTCAGGTTTGTCTCAATGATGTCTCGGCAAAGGTTTAACAACCAGCTCTGTGGAAAGCAAAAGATCTGATCTGCAGCCTATGCCAATTTCTATGGCAGAAATACTCCCACCATGGTCGATATTAATCTACCAAGGTAACATCAACACATTCACAAAATTTAGCAATACACTCTTACAAGCTGCTCTGTGCTGCCTTCAGCACACCACTAGTTTCACTTCAAGTTTAGGGTGTTTTCGACTGAGCTAAGTCTGCTAGCCAGGCTGCTAGTCCTGTCTTGGTGGCTGAAGATCCCACCAATAGCTAGAACACAATCACCCCCTGTAAACTCTGAAAGTTGGCGACCCCTGTATTCCAGACTATTTTGTAGATGGTCATGTTACCCACAAATCCACTCATCAAGAATGTTCTTCGTTCCCCAAAAGCCAGTTACCCACTTCTGCTTTTAGACATGAATTTAGCAGAAGATTTTAAAGTAACAGCCCCCAAATATGCCAGTCTTTTGACTTCCCTCATTTAAAAAAAATCCCCAAAACAAAAAACAAACAAAAAAAGGAAAAACATTCCCTGTTGGGAATTTTTCAAGGAGGCCTTCTTTGAGCTGTATAATTGTTTTGTGGCAGAAATGGCAGTTGATAAGTTGTGTTCGTGTACAAATAACAGTGTTATTATGTGAAGCTGTTTATTGTTAGTGTCTTCAGGCAGAAAAAAATGTTTAGAAAACCTCAGCGAATCCCCCAAGTTTCCTTGGGATTGTCTGCGATGACTTGGAATGCTAGCAGAATCCACACAGAATGATTAGAGGGGAGGCTTTCGGCACTCTTGAAAACTCTCACGTTACTCTCTCCCTTGGGAAGCTGCTCGAGAACATGTTGTATTGGGAGTGCAAAGCCGCTGGGTCAATGGAATCATTTCTTTGTGACTTGGGAAATTCTCAGAGCCAGAAATGTTATCCAAGCTTCATCCCTGTGACTGAGGAAAATTGCATCAGCTGCGCACAGGATACCAGATCTCAATACAACATCTATTTAAGTGATGCCCTGGACAGCAGATGTTGAAGCATGGTTACTGAGTGCATGTGCTACCAAGTGCGCTGAAGCCGGGCTTATTCTCTCTGACTTACCAGCAGAAGTTTGAGAAAATATTTGGGAAAAGATCACAGCAGAGTAACATGACTGCTGGGAAGAAAAGTGGTGTTATTTATGTGTGTTTGTGCACATACAAGCCTGTGTATGTGGTTCTGTGTGCAGATAGGGAAAAACCAAATATTCCTTGGATGAAAGAAGACAGGCAATGGGTGAAATGGACTCTTCGGTTGAAGGTCAAGAGACTTTATTCTTGTCCTAGTTCTGTTACTGTCTAACTTCAAGTCCTGGCATCATTATTTAGCTTTTCTTGTCCTTAATTCTATTAAGTAGAAACATGGTGGTTTGAAATCTATGGAGTCACTTTCTGCTTCTTCTTTTTTAATTCCGAGATTACAGAAGATGAAATTTAAATAATGCTTTTATTCTCGAAAGTGGCTTGAACAAGACATATTTCAAAGGAGACAAAACATAACCAGAGAATAACACTTAAAAATGTTACTAGTTTAAAATTTAAGCAAAACTCCTATGATTTTTTTCCCTGGGCCAAGGCTGTATCCACATACACCTGGATAAAAGTGGGAAAAAATATGCCAATCACCCAGATGGCTCTAAGTGTTTGATATCTGTCATCATGCGGGCCAAACACCTGGATGATTGCATGTATTTTCACTTTTTAGCCAGATGTTCTGAAATTATTGAGGTATGGCTTAGATAAAAAGTAGATGCTTTTACTCCAAAAGGCAGAATTGGGTACAGTAAGAGGTAGAAAAAGAAGATGAGAAATTTTTGAGTTGCCTATTCCTTTGTCAAACACTTTCCCTCATATTTTTTTATATTTAATCTTCATAAAAAGACCATTAGGCATTATCCCCAAATTACAGATTAGGAAACTGAAGCAAAGAAATTTAAATGATTTGCCAATGTCACATTTCTAAGAAATAATAAAACTGGGACTTGAAGTTTTATTATGGGGAGAACTATTAGAAATGAATGCAATTAAGTTGTAGGTAATGAAATTAAAAGCTAAAAAAAAGAGTTGCTGCATAAATAAGATAATATAAACATCCATCTAGATACCGAAATAGAAGCATTTCTGTATTTGTTCATCTTTAGGACTTTTTAACCCAAGCCTGTAATAGGTGTCCATGGAAAGAGTAAGAAAAACCAGACCAGGAGAATGGCACAGTGTTGCAGAGGTATCTTGGTTATGCCACACTTTCTCTGGCTCTGACCAGACAGTGAAATTGAACACAACTGTCTCATTAATTGTTTCACCTCCCTGGGGTTAGGAAATTTGGATGATTTCGTAGAAATAATATAGTTCATCATATAAATGTATGTGAAATAGCATGCAAATATATGAATGATGATGATTTACTGGGGGAAGATTCTGAAGATTGGATTTTATAACTCCTTATAAATAACCCGGGGGTAAACTTCCCTCTGTACACAGCAAAAGCAAGTTGGCCCATCCCAAGGTTCTCAACAATGTCTTGATCTTTGGGGAAACAATGAATCAGATTCTTTCCCCTTTATATGCCAAGGAACATAAATTCCCGAGCCCACATGGAAAGGAAATCATATGCACCTCTTACAAGACTCTGTTCTTCTATAAGGTAGAAATGATGACTCATAGCCAAAGGCTACTAGTTCTGATCAGAGAGACACTGCAAAGAGCAGAGCTGATTAACCTTTTAGAGAATTGTCAAGGGCAAAGCAATTCCCCATTTTCCCAGACAGTAAGCATAGGAGAGGAGAATACTGTAAGCATTGAAGAAAAGAATATTTTGGGTCTTGAAGATAATCATGCAAATACATGAAGAAAGATTTAGTCACAAGTTTACAATACACCAGGTGCTGACCTGCTGGTTAGAGCACTGGGAAAAACATTCATTTTCTAAATAAATATAGGGATGAGAATTTACAGGGTAAGGAAATGGGGGTGAAGGAGGACAGATGAGTGTATAAATATTAGTTCCAAAATATGAGTGAATGGGTTAGAGATAATGCACCCTCTGGAAATAGCAAATGTTGTAAGTTTTCAGAGAAAGAAATAAATCATAAGAGAATTTGGAATGCTTTTTATGGGCTGAAGTAGAAGGAAATGAAATATCTTCAATAAGATTCTTGAGAGAAATTTTGTATAACTGTATTATTTAAATATTAGGGAAAAAATCAAGATCAGCCAAAATTCAACAGGGAATAATCTCTTTGGAAAACTTAACATATACATATCTACAAATATGTAAAAGACAATGAAAGACTATGGAGACAAATTATGTGTCTATACACTCAGACCCTTTCTGACCTAGCCCCACCCAGGGGTAGATGCTAAAAATGTTCAACACTTAAACTCAGCCCTGCCTTGAGTTCAATCCAAGTCTGAGCATTATTTTAGAGATCCCGTCCTCCTTAATCAGTAGTGTCTGGAATTTTTCTTGCTGCCAATATGAGTATCTGATATGCCTGCCTGGGGTTGTCCGAAGCTAGAAATAAAAATGGCTAAAATGTACTAAGCATGGAGCTTCTGCCAGTTTTCTTTCTAAATACTTTTTATATAGTATCATCTTTAAATTTCAAATAACCCTCTAAGATAGGTATTGCAATCTCTTTTTCTGTCAAGTGAGGATAGTTTCCAAGAGGTTAAGTGATGTGCTCCAGGACGATCAACTAGTAAGTCATGGAACTAGGGAACAAAGGGTATGATAGTCAGCACTTCAGAGGACCACCATACCATTCCACATGTTTCCCACCCAGCATACACCCATAGTTTTAAAAGTATAAACTCAACTAATACCCCCAAAGGGTTTGAAACTCAACCTTTCCTGGATCTCCTTCCAACAGCATCTGTATATTTGTCGTTCTATCTTTTAAGACATAAGGGGTTACAAAAATCAGCCCAATCCACACACTTACCATCTATCTGAACATACCTGTCCTGCTCCAGTCTCAAGCATGGTCCCCTCAGAGGTAGAGCCAATTGGATCATCCCAGAGTTCCCTAAACCCCTTGGCACTGTTAATTGGAATTTTGTCATCATGCACCAAGCCCAACCATATAAAGGTATTTCTTCTTCCTCCCATGAGCCCTACCACATCTTGATAAGTAATTCTTCATCCTCCAATGAACACAATTTATAGCCAAGTTGGTCTCGGGCTGAGAACACAAAGTTTCTGTCATGTTCATATGACAGCTAAAATAGCAAAGTGCTTATTTCATTCCTCATATCCATGACATGACGCACCCCCATCAACTAAAGAAAACACTCAGCCATCAGGATGGTCTTGTTTCTTTCTAGATCGAGACCCTCAAACCCCACATTCCCCTCTCTGTGAAGTTTCCAGGTTTCAGAGCAAAACCATTAGAAGCAAAGAAGATGATATACTTTAGAAGATTGTGTTGCAGAAAACAGAGGCAGCTCAACCTTTTTTACTTCAAAAAACCTAAAGCTAAAATCAAAAAAATTTCACTGATATCAAGGAAGACTGGCTACAGAATGGACAAAAAGGTCCTAGGAGAGCTGAATTATAAATGCAATCCAAACTTTTCTAAACTTTTGGTTGTTTACACATGAACCACGTTAGCCTTGCTGATTATTTATCTATCTAGTTATTTTTTTTCAAAAACTTTATTAAAAAATAACATTCATACAGAAAAGTACACATCCATAAATTTATCACTTAATAAATTTTTACAAAGTGAATATCCTTGTATAACTAGCACCTAGATCAAGAAACAGACCACTCCAGACCCACAGAAGGCTCTTCATGTAATTTTTGTCACTTACCTCCACTCTGCCCAAGGGTAACATCTCTCCTGTGACTTCTTAAACGGAGATTTGTTTTGCCTGTCCTAAACTTTACATATACAGAATCATGCAGTATGAACTACTTGGAGAGTAGTTTTTTTTAATCACTCAACATTACATTTTTGAGAATCATCCATGCTGTTATAGATCATTGTACTTCCATAATCCATATGAATGTCATCATCTATTTATGCATTCTATTATACATGGATGTTTGAGTTGATTTTTCCTTATTATGAGTATACTTGATGCCCAATTTATGTACGTGCCTTTTGATGGACATACGTATTATATTGTTCTGTGTTCCCCAGTAAAATATGCTCACATTAGTAGTTATCAAATTTCTTCACATTGGTTTGGATTATGTGTCCAATGTGATAAGATGATTTTGTTTTGCATCTCAGTTCTGAACTCCATAGTGCTGGCAACCCTTTTCAGTTTCCATTATCTGCAAATTTTAAAATAAATTTCTTCATTCTTCTGACAAATCATTTTGGAACATTAAATATTTTTAAGTCTGGTATAATATATTATATTAGGCTGTTCATCTCCAGCCCTAGGAAGAATGTGGGAAGTACTAAAATTTGTTATTGTTGCTAAGAGGCCAGAGACTTTTTTAACAACTCTCCCAAAATTTAGTTCTCTGCTTTAACCTTGCCATTTCCACCTCATATTTATAGTATTTTTCAGTTAACTTAGACTGTTTCTTCTAGAAAAAAAGTAATTACAGTATTTTATAGTGAATTTATTTTATGTATTACCCCTCCTGGTTAATTTTACATTTGAGAAAATTTCTGTACACGGAACTCTCCACAGGAGTACATCAGTAGAAGTTTCAGACACTATAATTTGAGTTAAGTAGATATTGTGGTATAGCAGAAACTTCCCAGACACCTCAAATACGTGAAGCTGGCATGCATGTTACATTTATAATTGAACTGGTCTGGTCCATTCAGTACTAGTTTTAAAAAAAAACTTAATTGAGCATTATTTCATCTTTATGATAAATAATTTTTAAATTTGAAAAGTTTTCATAATTCTTTTAGCCAGGGCTGGATGGGGCCAGAGGCTGGAGGAACAGAAAAGAAAACAGATTTTTTTGATCCTATGTCTTCCCCACACTCTGAAGGTTAACTCCTTGCTCTGAGTATCAGATTCCTCTCTACCATATTTCCATTCCCCATTTTAGTTTGGATGGGAAAGTCTAACACAAACTAGAACTTCACTCCTAATGGAGAAGTCTTCCTGTCTTCTTCAATTACTATCTTCATATATGTAATGATAATTAGGTCAAGTTTCTTCCACAGACAAATATGTTGCTAAGTTATGCAATGGAAGATGGTTACTAGATTTGTCCCCATGATATAAAAAGATAAACTGATGGAATGAAGTAATCAAGTCAGCCATTAATAAGTCTTTAAAAAAATTTGGTTAGCTTGTGGTCTATTTAATGAGGTCTTAATACCTGATGGTATAAAGGTCTTATCTAGAGGTAGCTTTCCACATTTTCTCTCTCCTGTGCCCATAGTTTATCAGTCTTATAATTCCTTTCCTATGAGCCCAGTTCCTTGGAATCTTCCATATAGCTCTTTAGGTAGCTCCTGATAATTCACTGAAGTAGATACATGAAATGAAATCTCTTTGCTATTCTTAATCCAGGAACTCTAAACCCAAGTGATAAAATTAGTCTTGGCACCCAAAATGGCATAACTGAATATTTTTATTCTCTTTATGTTTTTGGGTCTGAGAGAAGAACATAATAGAATCAGGTAGTAGGAGTGTGAGGCTATAGAAAACAAGGGAGATATTATAGGTAGGGAGGAAGTGGGGGAGCTGGGGACCTATTAGTGATCAGAGTAAGGAGCCATGGTGTGTTAAAGAAGTCATTAACATCCGCATTCTAAACAGCAGCTGAGTATACACTGGAACAGATAAGATTAGATACCTTGGAAATGACCTAGGACAACCATAGTTGAGAGAAAATAATTAAGCCAGTATTTGAAAACAGAATTAAAATGATTAAATTGATTTAATTGATTGTACTCCAGGATTTTTTTCTCCCTTTAGTGCCTTTTTTAATTACTGTATTTCAAATTTCTAGGTTGAAAAATACCTAATTAAGTCCATTTTTTAAATGAAAAAAAAAATCGTATTTTTAAAAAATAAGATATGTAGCCCAGTTCAATAAATTTAGGTGACAAAATAGAACATTAGAGAAATAAGAAACTTTCTAGAGGACCTATCCTAAAAAAAAGCATTCCAAATAATTTATATATACAATCCACTCCCAGAGAGGTGGAATATAGTACTCCACACTAAGTGTGGGCCATGCTTAGGGACTTCTTCCAAAGAGAACAGTGTAAGGGTCGGGTCGAGGGGCAAAACTTACCGTGGAGAATCCCGACCAACACTACCTCAGTCAGGTGATGAAGGTCAGCCTCAACAGTAATAAGTCATATTGATAGCAGATACCCTTGATAGAATGTGATGAGAATAGCACTTTACCGCAATGGTCTGCCTCCCTAAAACCCATAACCCAGCTAGCTGTAATCATGAGAAAAACTCAGATACATTCTAATTGAGGGACATTTCACAAAATACCTGATCAGTACTCTTCAAAACCTCAACTCGAGGTCATCAAAAACAAAGAGAGCCTGAGAAACTGTCCCAGACAGGAAGAGCGTAAGATGACATAACAGGTAAACACAACCTAGTCTCCTGGATGGGGTCTTGGGGCAGAAAAAGAACATTAGGTAAAAACTAAGGAAATCTGAATAAAGTATGAACTTTAGTTAAAAATAATATATCAATATCAGTTCAACTGGAAGCATACTACACTATTGTAAGATGTTAATAATACTGGAAACTGGGTACAGAGTATATGGGGACTTTCCGTACTATCTTCAAAAAGTTTATGTAAATCTAAAGCTATTTTGAAATAAATGTTTGCTGGCGTGCCTGGGTGGCTCAGTCAGTTAAGCGTCCGACTCTTGATTTCAGCTCAGGTCATGATCTCAGGGTTGTGAGATCGAGTCCTGCTTCAGGCTCGGCACTCAGCACAGAGTCTGCTTGAGATTCTCTCTCCCTCTCCCCCTGCACAAACCACCTCCTGCTTGTGCACCCATTCTCTCTCAAATAAATAAAGTCTTTAAAAAATAAAATAAAATAATTAAATAAGTGTTTGCTTTAAAAAACAAACAAACAGCAGCCCCCTTTTTTGGAGATGGAAACATCAGAGCAGTATATGGGGATTGTGGTACTGGAGGTACGAATCCCGGGAGCAGCTCACCACAGACTCTTGTGGGCCTTCTTCTCTGGAACTCTTTAAAGATGGGTGGAGCCATCTTGTCTCCAGGAATTGTGGAGGTCTACTACAGTGTAGTAGATGGGTAGATTGGAATCAATAAATTCTGGTCCCCTCTGGCTCCCATGTTTTATGAGTCTATTATTTATTTATAACATTGGATATCAGGTACCTATGGGTAAACCTAATTTCCATTTTTATTAACATTTTCACAGAGGCTGAATTTCTTTCAGACTTGGGCTGAATCTTATGTTTGCATGACAGTAGTATAAAAAAAACATTATTCCTATTTAGGTATAACAAATACTTTACTTTCTCTAATAATACGAGGAGACAGGCTTGTCTGGCATGAGTTTCTTTCCAAATAATTTCATAATGACTGCTTGTAGCCCTTAGTTATCTTCCAGATGCTGGCAAATTCATACTAAAACTTACACAAAGTTCTCAAGGCTCTTCTCTGACATACACAGAGGTGCCAATATGATGGTAGAATCCTACACGTTTGCTGTTATATAAATATGCCCCCTCAATATTATCTGAGGCCTAGTGTTTATCTACACTTACCTCTGGTATAACATTTCTTTGTTTAAGTTTCTAAACAACATTAGAAAAGTGGAAGGGAAATCACATATCTCTTTTGGAACCATAAATAAAAGACTAAAACTAGGCTATAAAAACACCAAGATGGACTCTTTTTTTTAAAGTATCTGGGACTGCATACATTTTCTTCTCCAGCGCAACCTCTATACTTATTCATGACTCAAAAACGTGTGTGTGTGTGTGTGTGTGTGTGTGTGTGTGTGTCTTTAAACAAAATCATAATTAGCTTGCATTATCTATACTTCATTCAAGCAAAAGCCCTAAGTCCTTTCAGGCACACTGCTCCTGGGGAAGGTCATGTTTCAAGCCTTCATTCTAGTGGAGAACACGCCTTGAGTGCTTAACAGCTTCAGTTAGTCAGATCAGTATAATTTGCACAAGGAGTGAGTAGATGAACCATGTAAGGATTTGGCTGAGGTGGACGGGAGGTCCCCATGGTCACCATATTTCTTCTTCTGTTTTCTCTGCCCACTGTTAAATTTTCTTTCTTAGTGGACTAGCCAGGCTGCGTTGCAACGCTGTAAAGGAATCCCTTCCTTGCCCTTGAACTTATTAGGCTCTCCAGCTCTCCTACTTTGTCTGGCAGGCGGCTCCACATCCTAATGACTTTCTGCAAGAACCAGAGCCTCCTGATGGAGAACACACCGCCCTGTCGTCTTCTGTTAAGCAAGTGACTTCCGAGCTAATGACTTGAGGCTTCTTCTGCTATTTCTCTTGTGATAAAGTTTTCATCCCATAATAAGTAACAAAGGAGAAGATAAGCGGAACAAGGAAAGTGAGGGGAAGAGGGAGAGGAGAAATGCTATAAATATGGGCCAATACCTAATTATAATTCAAGACACCGGCAATTTAATAAAAACAACTCCTCCAGAATGCAGCCATAAGGAAAGAGTTTCCACAATCTGTTCATCTGCATAATTAGTGATTGAGGACCTGGGAACAGTTGGAACATTGCTGAAGAAGGCCCAGGTCACATTATTGATAACATAAATAACAAAGATACAGATTTCCCCAAACTACAAACATCAGAATGTAACTAACAACAACCTAATAGGAGCACAGAAAACAAACAGAAAGCAGATAAACTCTGGAGCTGGGCAGGCAGAAGCCCCGAGTCAGGCACAGCATTCATCAGTCTGAATACCCTCAGGTTTCTTAGAGTCACCTAAAAATACGAAAACAGGAAATCCTCCTCCGTGGTGCTATCTGCATGGATGTGTGACTACGGCTGTGAGTTTGCACGTTCCACGAGTCAGACACATAGTCTTTATGCTTTTACACATGGGAACATAATTCATTTTGAAAAAAAAAAAAATTTGCATTGCTAAACTTAGTTATTTAATGACACAGTGGAGACCTGGCAAGTGAGTGCTGGAGACATGGTCTGCGTTTCAGAACCCTGCTGAATTCTGTATAAGGGACTGATAAGTATATTTAATCCCTTTAAAAATGAGTTAATTTCTCATCTCCATTATAAAACTCTGTTTATTCTTATTGCCAATTTGAGAAGGGTTACACAACCATGAGGACCCGAGTGTCTTTTTACCTTCTCTTTTTGCAGCTTTCAACCACAGGGCAGAGAAGATAGTACACCGAGTAGGTATTACAGACAGGCTGACAGAGTTAAAAAGCCCTTAAAATTCTACTACCCAAGTAGTATCAATGTTTTGCAAATCTTGGGCAAGATACAGTTTCCAAATAATTATTTTCAGACTCAGCTTTGGCTACATCGAAGTCGTGGACATGCAGACTGGGCAAGACCTAAGAGTTTTAGGTAAGCCAGTCCACGGTGTATGTACACGTAAACTATGCACCCCAGCAAATTCGAACCCTTTGTGTCTTCAGACAGGGTGAGCCCTTCTTCGCTGTGTGAACAAAGAACTGTACTTGGGCCCAAACAGTGTGGGTGACAGCATCAGGGACAAGGAAAGAATTTCCACTGCACATACCCTCCATCATGCACGACTGTCCTGAGGGTCAACACGTGAATGGTTCCAACTTTTAACAATAGAAAGGAAAAGAGTAATATTTTTAAAAAGTATATGTGGCTTTGTGCTTCAAGGCTTTAAAAACCACACACATACCTGCGGTTTTGAAATATCCTTAAGACGGCAGAGGGGACTATCCTGTCTGACTGGGTGAATGAGATGAAAGGAAAACCAGTCCCGAAAGTAGGAAATTAACCTGTTCAGGTAGCGTTGTCATAATTGTACACTTGGTTATCGGATCGACGGCCTCAAGAGCCTAAACCATGTTACTCAACAATTGGAAAAGCAGTAAGGGGAATTCGCACTTTCAAAATTGAGTGTATCATTCACACATGAAATATATAGATTTTATTATTCAGCAAATATTTACTGAACTCCTCTTATGTGCCAGATACTTCTCGAAGCCCTGAAGTTACCAGTAAACAATGGAGAGGAAAGTGTCTTTCCCCTCATCAAACTAAAGCCCCTGTGAGTAAACACATAGGCAGTTACTTCCTACATCTTGCAGCCTAGAGAAGCCTTTTCTGTCTCCAATATGGCTCCTGTGATTTGAAAATCATGCTGTCCCGGGGAAGATGCCTTAAGCTACCACCTGGTTTAGCAAGATTGGCAAAACCCATTGAAGGAACTGCTGCAGGTGATAAGAAGTGAAATGTAGGAAGCCTCAAAAGAATAGACATCAAACCCTGAGCCTTTGTATAACCGTGGACAGTGGGATAAGGCTAGATGTCCTGTGTACCTACCAATTACATCTATTATAGAAGGATTTGAATCTAATGGACCACCTTAGAAAACTTGGGAATGTCTTTGCACTGCTTTACTGGGCCATGGAAGATGGCTTAAAGCAGTGGTTTCCAGACTTTGGGATTTCATATATTGGTGAAGGTAAAATACAGCAATGACAGCAACAACAGAGAAAGGAAACTACCACAGAAGTGCCAGCGTTTCATTTCAAAGAAGGATTTTAAAAGACATTTAAATATTTTTTCGAGTAGAAAAAAATACCAAAATAAATTAGAGTCATTTCTAAGAAAGCACAGCTGACATTTATAGCAACACCCATTAGCTGTTATATAGGGATCGATAGACTAAATTGCGCTGTAGTAACAAATAGGTCCCTCCCCCCTAATCTCAGCGGCTGGAAACCACACGCTACATATTTTTCATGGGGTGGCAGGAGTGGTCATCCCTTAGAGATCTAGACTGACAAGGCGGGGGCACCTGGGTGGCTCTATCAGTTAAGCATCTGCCTTCTGCTCAGGTCATGATCCCAGGGTCCTGGGATCCAGTCCCATGTGGGGTTTCCTGCTCAACAGAGAGTCTGCTTCTCTCTCTCCCTCTGCCCCTCCACCCTGCTTGTCTGCTCTCTCTCATATAAATGAATAAAATTAAAAAAAAAAAAAAAAGACTGACAAAGCAGCCATCTTCAACGTGGCCTACTACCGTGCCAGAAAAAAAAATGAGAGCTCTGGGCACCTTTGCATGGGGCAACTAATGCTCCAGAAAAAACACATAGCACTTCTCTTACAATTCATTGGCCAGAACTAGTCATGTGGCCCCAACCAACCACAGAAGGTCAGGAAGTGCCGCGTGCCAGGTGAGCTGGCACTGTCTAACAAGCAGGGTATGCTTAAATGAGGAATGCCACAGCTCTATAGGACATTGATCTTATTTTCTCATTTCAGTATGGACCAGTGAAAACTTGGTGACGTTCCTACCCAGATCTAAGTCAGCATTTGAGAACAACCAATAGGGGCTGGAGGGAGGGAGAAGGGAAGGGGTTGGGGAGGGAAAATGAGGGCAGAGGAGGAGAGGGAAGGGAAAGAAAGAGAAGCATTTAGAGGCCAAATAAAATTATTGTGGGAAGTTAGCACTTTCTTGGCAGTACACGCAAATTATTACTAGATTCCCAACCATAAAGAGATGGCTAGTGAGTGTGGCCCCTGTGAGCAAAGGTGAACAACGCAGAGAACCAGGATGCCAGGAGCGACAGTGTGCAGGAAGGGCACTGAAACTCAAAGCCTGTCCCAGTAGCAAAGGCTTTTGTTCTTGAACTGAAAGACAATTTGCTTTAGCTGTCAACAACGTCATGCTTTATAACTCATTCTTAATCCACCCCCTCAAGGATGATTATTTCAATGTTAACTCTGCACCCAAACATCTGAACAGGCCTGAGTCAGCCCAGCAAAATTAACAACACCATGTTGACCCTAAAGGTTGCATAAGAAATAAAAAGAAGCTTAGTTTCCCGTGCCATGTGCTCGCTCGTTCAGTCACAGTTTTTTGCTCTGGTTTGTTGCTTTTATCGTTGTTAATACATGTGGCAAAACCAACCCTCAGAATGAAGTTAAATCTCTTTGCTCAGCCACTCTATTGAGCTATGAGGCAGGGAAGTCTGATGCTGTTTTATGGAAATTCTGATTTTCAAAGTAATAAACAAATCTCAAAGGAACCAGAAAGGAACGATTGGACCCATGCCACACACTCTGTGTGGGCTCAAGAAACTGTATTTGATGATGGCAAATTTCCTTTTCAAAAACACCCTCAAACAAAGCTTAAGTTCCAGAAATGTTTTCTGGGCCAGACTTGTAGTAAATTTTCCTTGGAGGCCCTAATGCCATATGAAGGACAAATGGAACTAAGATAGACTTGGTACTCAACTGAGGGAACGAGGGAATTCAAACAAATAAGGACTGCAACTAGATTTAAGCCTTTGATTCTATAATGCCAATAAATAGTAGTCAATTTAGTTGGGGGGGGGGGGAGCCAGTACTACCATTTAATAAAATATATATTGAGTAAGAGAAATCAATTTTTTAAAAATTCATGATAAAATTCTGTCAGAATGATATAAAATGAAATGGAAATCTCTCTCTTTCCTTACTTATCCCCACAAATCCTAAATTCTTCTTCCTAAATGTAAAGCAAATGGTCTCTAATGTATTCTTCAGAAAAACTGTAATGCCTCTATTAGTGTGTATGCTTATGTATATTTTCCATCTCCCCAAATGGAATCTACTATATATAGTCCTTTTCATTTCAATTGTCCAGGCAGTTACCATCATACAGACACAGCTCTGGTAGACTTCTCTTCCCTGTTGGAACTTCAAAAATATCAATTGCCTTTCCCTTTGAACTCATTGAGAAAGTGCTCATTTAGACATCCAAACATTTTGTATAGTACTTTGCACTAGAAAAGGAACAAACAAACAAACGAAAAACCCAAAAAATCCCCTTGCATTGAAATATTTCAGGATGAAATATTAGCTACTAATGAATGGGGCTGTCATCTGCTCCTAAAATAAATTACTAACAAGCTAAATAAGTGCTTTTGAACAATAAACTCGGCTTTGTGACTGGTCCAAAGGGCTATCTGTCGGATGACCCACTCTTAACAGAACAGAAATTCCAAAGCATGTTTCTGCCATTCAACGCTTCCTTAGATAGTTGGGGGGGAAATTGAATTGAAAGCTTGGAAATTGGAAGATGCCTCTTCATCAGATCATTCTGAACTTTGCTCACAATCAGAAAGAGTAGGGAAGAGCCCCCTTGCAGAGGTCCTTGCAGCAGACCTGACAGTCTTGGCACAGCACCTATTGGGTCGATCTAAGGACATAGGGATGTTGCCGAGAGCTTAATACTCAGCTGTTTACAGATAAATGTATTTAGTGCCAAGACAGATGACAAGAACGCATACAGCCGAAGAGGAACGATTACAATGAGAACGACTTAATGAGAAATAGCTATTTATTGAGCACCTACTCAACAGATACAATAGCTTCTTAAACTTCTCTGCTAATAAATGTCCCTAGGAAATAGTCTTCCCTCCAAGATGATAGATAGATGATAGATAGATAGATAGATAGATGATAGATAGATAGATAATAGATAGATCAGATAGTTAGATCTCCATTTCACAGAAAAGTCAGTCATCCAACTCACACAGTCAGCAATAGGTTGGGCAGAGATTCAAATATAAGTCTCTGATTACAAAGACAATCCTCTTCCCACTGTACCACAAACCCCTTTTCAAAAATTATCTATTCACTAAAATATGTGTCAGGCCCAGATGGCTTTCCAGCTGAATTCTATCTAACTTTCAGTGAACAGATAATCCTTATGTTATTCAAAAAATTTCTGACCATAGCAAAAGATGGAAAGCTTCCCAATTCAATTTACAAAGCAAGCATAACCTTACTTCCCAGTCCTGATGAAGAGAGAATGAAAAGAAAACTATAAAAGATTTCACTCATAAACATGGAGCAATGCAGTAACTAAATTGTATGTACAAATCGTCGAATGAAATCTAGGTGCATATTAAAAAATAGCATCCCATGACCAAGCAGACAAGATTGCAGGAATGCAGGGATAGTTCAACATTTAAAAATATGACAACATAACTGGCCAAATGTACCGGATAAATTAAAAGCATAAATACATTAATTAATTATAAGAAACAAACACTGCTCAAAGCAGCCGACATTTTAAATTTAGAAATAGAAATTCCAGCTTAAAGCCAAGAGCATAACAGAACTGTAAAGACTATTCATTCAACACCATAGCAAACATCATAGTAAAATAATGTCATTTGAGGGATTCTAAGATAATAAAATAAGTGGTATAAATAGTGGAAAGAAAGAGACAAGGGGATTATATGCATATGCTATGATTGCATACCTGGTAACTCAAAAGGCCGAGAAAAGCTAATAACATTAAGAAGAGATTTGATAATGTGATTGGGTACAAAGTGAATAAATTGAAGGGCATGTTGTATCTCAGTATCCCCAAAGCACTTCATAATAAACCTATTCCTTTCATACCAACATAGAAATTTAATGAATTCCAATCAAAAGTTCATTAGGTTATTTTTCTCTGAACTAGACAAAGTGATTTAAAGGTTTGTTGGGAAAAAAAATGTATAACTGCCAAGAAATTTATGAATAACAAGAATAATGAGGGAGGGGAAGCTTTCTATACAGGACTCTAAAACTTTTTAGAATGTAAGATTCCAGAGGGAAGGTTTTCTGTCTGTGTTTCTCCCTGCAAGACCCACATAATGCCAGGAACACTGTGTACACTCAATAATTATCAATTGAATATATAAATAAAGTAAGATAATGTGATCAGAAAATGAGATTCTGGCCCAGGAGCAGGCAGGTAAATCAATGAGAGGGAAGAGAGTCAAAAGGTAATTGAAGTATACTTTATTACATGATAAAGTGGCTTTTCCATTTGTGGGGGAAAGACTCAGTCTATCATCAATGGCTTTAAGAAGATTGGCTCTCCTTCTAGAAGAAAATAAAGTTAGATCCCTACATCACCCCAAAACAAAAAAATAAATACCCCTAAATAAAACATTTAAAACATAATGTAAATGTATTAGCCATGCATTATCTACAACTTTACTTATATTGGACATCTCTGACCATCACCTGCCTGGACCTCTCAGTCCCCAGCTTCCATGAGCCCAGTGGGACTTCCTTGTCCACATTATACTTGGCTCGCTTCACCCTCTCTTTACCACCCAACACCTGCTCTTTCTTTCTGATGTATGTGACTATTCTCCAGATCCTCGCTCCAATGGGATGAAATGTTCTTAGAAGGAATTTGCTTTCCAGATGTGTCTTCATGGCTGTTATTATTTGTGTGCTGATTTGGTAAGTGAAATTTGACAGAATAATAAATGCAAACAAATTAGTGGGATTGTAACATTAAGCTTCCATTGTATAACTGTGCTCTGAAATCATCTGTGCCAAGCAAATGATTATTAGAAGAGGCAAAAAAGCACAAAATTTCCATTTACAAGATACTGCAAACAGCGCAGTAAGGTAAGCTTAGAGGGACCAGGGAGTTAGCTGATTAATCATGAAGAAAGAACAGAAAATAAGATAAATGGATTTGTCACGTGATTCTAAAAACAAAAATCAAGATCAATGTCAAAGATCAATATCAAAAGGCCCCGTGGCCTTGCAGGAATATTCTGGTGATTTTAGATACGACTGAGAACCATCCCCTTCTTTTCCTTCTCTGGGGCTAGGGAGTGTGAAACTAACCTAGGGTCTGGAAGACTCCTTTTTTGTCCCTTTATTGCTTCCTAGAGCAAAGGGACTCACAAAGGTGTGAGAAAAATCTTAACCAGAAGACTGAGTGAATGTTTGACCACTCTCCACTTCCTCTCCCCACGATGAAATGGCTTACATGTTAAGAACCTCACATAAACAGAATGAGGAACTCAGATATCCTAGTGCCTTCATCAGATCCCAGGCTACGCTCACCCTTCCTGAGCGGTAACTTAATATAGTAGATGGAGCGTGGACTTGGATGCCATTTGGTCCTGAGTCCAAACACTTGTTTCACCTTTTGCAGAAATTTGTTAATTACTCAGAGCTTTAGGTTTTTGTTTGTTTGTTTTTTATCTTTCAAACAGGTCTACAAAATAACCATCTCACTTGCAAGGGAAGTGCTCAGGACAAAACTGCTCATTTCTGCTCCCTCCCTGTTCCTTCCCAACAGAATTTTTGAAGGAGGAGGGGACATTTTCAAGAATTCCATCTCTAATAGAGAGAAAATGCATATCCAATTTGCTATTAGTTAAGGCTCATTCAAAATAAATGTCCAAGGCATTTTTAAAGCACCAATTTCATCAAAAGACTTGAATTCCAACAATAGCATATTGATTTTATTCTGCATAGGCTCTCTGCAGACTCAAACATTTGTTTTAGTGTGGGACAAGATTTTTGGCACCACTTTAGTAAAATGTTGGGTTCTTAGTTTGCATAACTGTTGTGCCTGTCATGAGCAGACACAAAGCCTTGGCTCATTTTGCTGTCCTCCCCTCACTTCAGAGGACTGTTTCTCTCACCCATCTGCAGCCTAGGGCAGGCTTCGTAAGGCCCACTAAGGCCCAGAGATCTGGGCTGCACACTGCGCAAGAATCCACAGTTAAATGGTCCTCCTCCACCTGAGAATTTGAGAATTAATTTGAGAATTAAAGAATGTCCAAAGTTGTTACAAAAAAAGTATTCACCACTTCCATTACTGCAGCTCTTTCCAGATGGAATCAGTGTAGAAATTCTGGGGCCCCTCCTGGGTGTCCCCAGAGATGACTTCTAGATGTGGTATTAATGGTGATTACACACCTACTTTTCTTTTTTAACACCAGCTTCTACTTTGTTCGGTAGACAAAGCTATTTTTCGGATGGAACTCCACTGAGTGAAGTCCTGGTATGAGATAACATCATGCAGCCTTTTACTTAGCAAAGGGTTAAATAGCTTTTCCTTTGCTAGTAGCATTGGACAAGGAAGAATTACTGGGAAGAGTGTATGTGACAATCGTTACTGCATTTTTCAGTAATACCCAAGAAATACAACGACCTTCCTAACTTAAAAATATAACATTTTTACACATATCATCTCGTCATTTGAATTTGTTCTCCAAGTGGATATTTGCTGTAGAGACCCTGTGTTTCGAACACTGTGGTAGGTGCTGGGGATAAAGAGAGAAAACAGAGCCCCTGTTTTCAAGGGACTAGCAGCGTGGCCAGTCACTGCGATGGCAGTCACAGCAAGGTGTGATGGGGATGCCCAAAACGGACACTTAACCCAGTTCTGGGAGGGAAGGGGCCAATTCTTTCCTATTTACTCCTCAAAGATGAAGTGAATGGAGTGAATTCTTTCTTGAAGACAGCTTCTAAGCAGAAGCCACAAAAGTAAATGAGAAGCAGCATTCTATGCAGAAGGCATTTTTTTTTCCATTTTCAAGAAGAGAACAGCACACTAGATCAATAAAACCAGTTAATGGCTGATGAGTTTTTGAGTATTCAGCACAGGCAAGGTATTATGGTTAGCACCGTATATGGAATACCTCACGCAGTTTTCACAGGAACCTGTGAGGTCGGTTCTACTGCCTTTATTTATACATGAGGAAACTGAGGCTTAGGTTTTGTAACTTGCCCACCAACACACAGCCAGAAATAGTGAGGCTGGGTGTCCAACTCAGCCTGTGCTCTGATCCATTGAGCTATTTCCAAATACTGCTTGCAATATCCATTTAGCCTGAGTAGGCTTTGTTTTTAGACACTCTATCCAAAGCTTTCACACTAGTCCACCTTACTTTATTGTTTTTAAAAAAATCTTATCTGACCCAATCTTGAAAGAATGAGAAGCAATATTTTAAAAGGCAAGCCATATATATATATATATATATATATATATATATATATAAAGAGAGAGAGTTCGACCCCAAATCAATAATTGTTCATTGTTACCAAAACCAGAAGAACAGCCATCTTGTTCCAACCCAACGGCAGAGGTAGAAAACCAGGCTTTCTGAAGCCCATGTTCAGGTTTCATTGACTCCCATCTCCCCCTCCGCACCTCACCACAGCAGAGGGGAGAGGATGGAGGAGCGATTTGGTGGAATACCTCCATATCCCACGGACGTGTTCACACAATCCTCTCTCTGCAGCCCTGGTTGGTCATTATGTGATAAAAAGCACTATCTTTTATAGCAAATCTGGTACCATCAGCCTGATAGGCAAGATTTTGAGCTTTGGAGCGGGAGAAACAGGGGATTAAATCTTTGTTCTGCCCCCTCCTCAATTTATGGCCATGGTAGCTTACAAGACCTCTCTGCATCTTGTCTCTCTTGCCTGCAGAGGGAAGCTGAAAAGGTGCACCCACAGGTGCTGTAGGACGTCACATGGCACATTTGTGTGATGTGCCGAGTGTGGCCCTGGTGAGTACTGGGTAAGATAAGAATTGTTATAATTATTAAGTTTACTGTTCTAACCGTTGGTAAAAAGTTACAATCAAGACACTTTTCAACTATCCATTTCAAAAACTACTAGCCTTGTGCCCTCTCTGTAATATTCCTGTTTGTATTATTTTCCAATGAAAACTTGTGAGGGCCTTCTCTTAACTTTATTCTTTGAATTGAATCAACTTCTGTGCGCTGTTCACAAAGGGCTCTGGATGAATGGGTGATGTTAATATAGGAATCTAGACTCGGGCTCAGGGCATTTAAAGCTACATGAGTTAAGGGCCCAGAAAAGCTCCAAAATGGTTCGTGTAATGGAGGAACAGCTAGTCCTCCTTGTCCGCCGCATTCAGGGGATGAATTGCTCCTTCTCTTCCTCTTTATCCCCCACATCCTAAACAGATTTCCTGAAAGACCTTCTGGTTAAGTTCTCATCCCCTTGGCAAGGCAACTTGTCTGCTGAGCCAGTCAGCTGTCTCATTGAGATTCACTGCCAGGTGGACAGCTTTGATGGCAAGGAGGTGGCGTTCCGCCCAGTTAAGCAGCTTTCAAGCCTCAAGCCATAAAGATGAGCTCCTGGCCCTCCTTCCGCCAGGAGGATACTGCAGACATATTGCCTGCCCTTGGAAGTATGGCTTTCCTGCGGTGCAAATTATTGAGCTGTGCAGAGCACCTTACTTACTGCTCTCTCCTCAGAGCACTTGAGACACAGACTCTGTCCAGTTTCTGTGTCAGCTTTTCTGCGTGAAAGGTGCTGTTCGAGTAATTAGCTAGAGTTTGAAGCAAGCAGTAAGTTAGAGGGATAGGTGGTTTTCTCAGTCCACGCTGAGCTTTCTGTTCACCGGTGGGGGGGAGGGGGAATAATTCTGTGCTGTAGGAAATATAGAAAATAACAGGCCCTGTGTTTCTGAATGAAACTCCCTCTGTTCAGGAGGTCTTGCATAACTTTCAAGCTAAATAAGCTCACAGCGATGATACCTGGAACCACAATGCGATGTTTTCTAGCCCATTTTCTAGGGGTGAACACAGGAAAAAGAAAAAAAAAAAAGATGGTCAAAGACTCAAAGAACAGGACATTTTAAAACTGAAACAGAATCTTTTAAATATGTTTTCTTCGCATTTATGTAGTGTGTGTCCGTTATGAAAATACAGATAAGAGCCAACACCCATTAGACCGTCAATCAGGGAGAACCACAAAGGAGGGAACCTGTTTACGTGACTTACCACAAAGAACGCGCAGTTGGAGATTCTCAAGGAGGACTCATTTGCAGCGGACTCTGTGGCTGTTCTCACCGTCCCCCTGTTTTTCACAAAGGGAGGTGGAGGGCCTCTCACCATTTGTCAGCGAGGAAGGTTTTCAAGGAAACTTCAGGCCTTGCTGTGTTTATGCAGGAGTTTGGTGAGTGAAGTGTACCGAAGTCTGACACCCACCTGGAAAATCTAAAAGGCAGAGATGAGTCATCCAGCTGTTCAGCTAGCGAAGCAAAAAGAATCGTTGCCACATTGGGGTCAGCTGCACGTCCAGAGTGTGTCAAGCTGAAATGTACATGAATATTTTCCCTGGGACACATGGGCATTCAGCTAAACTGGAAACATTTTAAATCCTGCCCAAGAGGACAACCTAGAAAAGGCATGGGACCCCAAAAAAGAACATGTATGTGGAGGACCTTGGGCAAAGCCAGCGATGTGGAAGCGGGAGGAAAAGAGGGGGGCTGTATCGTGAATCCCACCTGGGCTCTGGAAAGAAACAAGACACAGGAGTGCCCAACAGTCAGTGAGTCTGCCCCTCCCAGAGAAGGTGAGGCCATCTGATAAAAGCAACAGTCAAGTAAGAATGTTTCTGTGCTTCTTTTCCATCCTCCCTGAGCTCTGTACCCTTTGGCAAACTTCCTCAGGGTTAACAAGGTAGGGAAGAAAGGGTGGAAGCCAACAGTGAGGAAAGAAGACAGAAAGGCTACTCCTCCCGGTGTCAACTGTAGGCTGCCTGTAGGTAGCTTTACTACAGTGAGGGGATAGAAAGTGAGGCCGCCTGTAGGTTGCCAGCTGAGTGAGGGGATAGAAAGAAGTCTTATGTCTAAGACCAAAGTATTGATTAATGTATGCCATGGGGTCTTGGCTTTTGAGTAAACAATCGAAAGTCACCGTAAGACTTTGTTCCAATAGCGACCAAAAATATTGTGACACTCCAAGGGCAAGGAAAGAACGTGAATGAATATTAAAAACACAGTAAGAGATATAAAAAAAAAACAGTCATAATAGCTCTGTCACAACTATTCAACTCTACCCCTGTGGCTCAAAAAGCAACCATCAACAAAACATTAATGAACAGGCCTGGCTGTGTTCCCAACAAGCTTTATGTACAAATACAGGCAATAGGTTAATTTGGCCCGTAGACTGTGGTTTGCCAACCCTTGTTCTGCATCATCATTTTTAATGGCTGCATAGAGTTCCATTCCACAACCCTAACCAAATCTTGTTGAAGCGTTCAACTGTTGTTGGACATTTAGGTTGTTTCTCAATCCTGCTATTAAACATGGTGCTTGGATGCACATATTTGTACATAAAACTTTATGCCCATTTTAATTACTTATATGGTCTGCTCCTAAAGTACAATTCTGGGGTCAGATTTCATGTGAAAGGCTGTTGGAAAAGACTGCCAAATTGACCTCAAGAAGAGTGGTACCAGTTTCCACACTTCTCAGTGGGTGTGAGAGTGCCCGTT